>NW_015161960.1:99190-104058 GCF_001447785.1 Gekko japonicus
GCCGATGCCTCCGTCGCCTGGCTGGAGTGGCCGCGGGGGAGTCTGGAGTCGGGCGGCCGCTGGTGGGAGCCGCGGGTGCCCGGGCCGAGATTGGGGGGGCAAGGCGGGCGACAGAAGGCCGATGCCTCCGTCGCCCGGCCCTCTACAGAATCCACCCCCCAAACCTCCAGGTATTTCCCTCCTTAGAGCTGGCAACCCTACATTCCCCTCAGTGCCTGTTGGTAGGCAACTAAGCTTGGTCCTGTCACCTACTTTGGCCTTTGGGAGAAAACACATTGGGGCCAATCCTGATAGGGTTGCCAACTCCAGATGGGAAATTCCTGGAGATTTGAGGGATGGAGCCTGAAGAGGGTGAGGTTTGAGGAGGGGTGGGACCTCAGACAGGTACACTGCCATAGACTCCACCCTCCAAACCAGTCAGTCTCACATAGGGAACCATTGTTGCCAATCTCCAGGTGAGGGCTGGAGAGCACTCAGTATTACAACTGCTCTGCAGAAGGGAGGGCAGAAGTCAGCTGAAGTCAAAGGGGCAGATAATGGTAGGTTGATGGCTAGCTGGGAAGGAGATGGGGTTGCCAACTACATGCTGACAAATTCCTGGGGATTTGAGGGGTGGAGCCTGGAGAGGGTGGGGTTTGCAGAGGGGTGGGACCTCAGACAGGTAGAATGCCATAGACTCCACCCTCCAAACCAGCCATTTTGTCCTGGGTAACAATTGCTGCCAATCTCCAGGTGAGGGCTACAGATTACTCACAATTACAACTGCTCTTCAGGTAGCAGAGATCAGTTCCTCTGGAGAAAACAGTGGACTCTGTCATTATACCCTGCTGAGGTCACCACAGCAAATTGACACTGTTTGCCCAAAGCCAGAGCACTGCCCCAGAGCCTCTTTCTAGATCCCGTTGTATTGCTTTCACAACGGGCTTTACTGCTAGTTACATATAAATGCATGCACCCTGAGAGTCCTCTCCTTTGTGTGAGTTAGAATGCCAGTAACTGGTGCTGGCACCTACACACAAATAAGGCTTTTTCATGTAGTAAATGTGTTTATTCATGACAGGCCATGAACAAAACATTCACACAGGCAAAACTGCTTTAGCAGTGGCTACCATCGTGTCTGTTTCAGCTATTAATGTAAGGCTAATTTGGCTGTGAGAATAGTAAGGGCCCAATGATTTCAAGCCCTAATCAAAATCAATACAAATTAAGCTTCCACTTTGTAAGATGAATTCCTTGACTTTGAAACTATTTTGTATGGAAGAATTGATGCCAAATTAATTAATTTGTATAGTAATTGAAAGCTGTGTGAAAGTCAGTGGGTTCCAGGGAATAATGGGAACATTTCTTTGCTTACTGTTCAAAACCTGTGAGTTTTCATTCAGTTTGCTTCAAAGGTACTGCAAAGCAATGCTGAGATGATTTTGTTTCATTTCTTCAGGTTATGCCATAAAATATGCAAAACTTAATACTTTCTCATAGTTTCAATTAAGTTTGCTTCATAAGGCCATAGATTCCTAAAAAGAGTTCCTGGATGCTCACACATTAGCCAGTATTTTCTAGGCCATAACTCATTTGTTATGAGGGCTGGATCTGACATAAATGAGATTGTGTCAGGCTGGGCCATGTATGTCATAAAATGTAATGCCAGGTAGTAGAGATATAAACTTTGTAAAGGACACAGACAAACACAATTAAAGATTTTTAAAACTGTAAAATATAACGTGCTTAAAACATTAGCACTCTTGCAATATTTTGTTTATTTAACAGTCTCTGATAACTGACACTTCTTGCTCTGAATTATTGTATCAAAATCTGGAGAAAATGTCTGTGCTGTAGCAATCTTGAGTATGCTGTTCAGGTGTGAATCTGTAAGTTGCAAACCTACTTTTGATTTATTAACATTCATTATAGAAATCTTGTGGTCAATGCTTTGAGCCTAAGATCCAGAAGAAAACATGAAATGGCTGGGCATGGCGAGCTTTTGTACATAAGTTGCTTCATGTGCTGGTCAAGAACATATGAAGGCACCATGACACAGATTGAGGGCTATGTGTTTCTCTACAAAACTATTGTCTTCCCCAGAGAAATAACTACAACTCCTATGAGACAGTGCAAGAGTAAAGAGACAGCCATGTGTAGTGGTCAGGATCAGCCTACTGTCTGGGAAGTGTAAGTTCAAAATCTCCAATCTACAAAGGAAATGTGCTGGGTGAACTTGGTCCAGACACAAACCCCTTCCTGCCCAGACTCCACCCCGCAAATCTCTAGGTATTTCCTAACATGTACCTCCTTTCCAGCCAACTTCAAACCTACCTTTATCTGCATCTCTCTCTCAAGCTCCCCCCTATGACAGCCTCTACCTAGAAAACTGTGGCCCAGTTTTGTGGTGCTGGCCACTGGATCAGGCCCATTTGCATGGTAGAGAGCCCTCAAGGGCTTGTGGGATAGCAACTCTCCGTCTGTCCCCCTCCCCACACTATTTCCTCTAAAAATCTTTCCCTTTACCTGACAACCCCCATATCTTCCCCCTTTCCCCTGCCTCATCATCTCCTTCTCAGTTATTCACCAAAATACCTTTTATCTTCCCATCTTCAGCTATATTTATTACTTACTTCATTTTACTCCACCTTTCTCCACAGTGGGGACCAAAGCAGATTACTTTACTCTCCTCTCCTCCTTTTTATCTGCACAACAACCTTGTGAGGTAGGTTAGTCTAAAATCTAAAAGTATGTGACTCGTCCAAAACCCAGTGAGCTTCCATAGCAAGAGAATTTGAACCGGGGTCTTCCAGATCCTACCGTAAAGCTTTAACTGTTATACCACACTGGCTTTCATAGGGTAGCTGCTGTGGATGAACAGCAAGCTGCCAGGCCTAGCTGAGTCATGCAAATCAGGTGGTATTAAGTCATCCAGAGGTTGCTGCCAGGCCAAGGTTTGCCAGCCTCCAGGTGGGACCTGAAGATCTCCCAGAATTACAAATGAAGTCCCAACAACAGAGATCTGTCCCAGTGGAGAAATGGCCACTTTGGAGGGTGGATAGATATAGCATTATAACAGAGGCTTCTCCCACCCCCCAACCCTGCCCTCCTCAGATTCAACCCCAACATCTCAAGGAATTTCCCAACCTGGAGCTGGCAGCCAGGACTGGCCCCAACTAGTCCTCCCTCAAAGGCTAAAATAGACCTGGAAAGGGCCCTCCCCTGCCTTTTACTGACAGAACTGGTCCTGGAATCTGTGCTTTCCCAATGATGGTCACTGAGGGAATCTGTTGCTTAAAGCGGCACACACTCCATTTATCATTTGGGTTTCCCCAATGTATTGGGTGGTGGTTGTTTTTTAGATTTCAAACTTGTCTGCAAACCTGAGGCTTTTTCAGGTTTGTAAAAACATCTGTCTTGCCTATTCACCACTCCAATCTCTGGATTTAAGTATCTTCAGATCTGTCTGACTTCACTATTGCTGTATAGATGGGCTGAATCAGAAACAATGGTTTCTTGAGCAATTTGATGCAGCCAATGATTGACACACAAGTCTGGGACAATCCAATGTTATATTGCACATAATATGATTTATATTTGGTGCATGTTATGTGATGTTACAATGAAGGAACATTTTAAACATTAGATCTAAGGTTCCCAACTCTGGCTTGATGGAGGGTGGATTGGAGATATTGATGGAGATATGGGGGCAGTACCTGGGAAGAGACTTCTGTTTCTTCTAGATTTTTATTGTATACTAGCCTGATACCCATGCTTCACTACAGTATTTAAGTTCCGTAAATCCATCTATAATGCTGATTTTGTGAAGTTTGAAATGTAACGTTTGTTGTAGGAATTCTAACAGAGAAAATGAAGTGAAACAAACATACTTTTTTCTCTCTCTACTGAAGGACCTCTCTCTAAACCACATTGATGGCTCTGCCCTCAGGTGCTAGAATCACCAGGCTGCTTGGTGAACTCACTCTGGAGCAGTCAACATAGAACTGTCCATTTAAGAAGCAGTAATCTGTTAAGTCAATTCCTGACACTTTCCACAAAAGTGATGGCCTTTCTGCTTGTGTTCCTGGATTGTTTTGCTCATGTGGAGACTGAGACTGTGTTGTTCTGAGCACCTCAGGGTGATCTCGCTGGTACTTGGCCTATGCAGCTCAGTGCTCCGTAGGAGTACTATGTGTAAATGTCTTTGCTGCATTCTTACGTTGCCTCCTCTTTGTAGCATTGGTGTATCTGGCTTGATGTTTGCCAGGAGCTTTCTTGGGGGCAGTAAGACGTGAGATGTTTGAGGGGGAGTTGGTGTGAGGGAGTGGTGATGTGATGGACATTTCTTCAGGTTCATGAGGAAGGCACGCATCGAAATGGCTCCTAGAAATGTCCTTTACTATCTCCCCATAAACATTCATACCCTGGCCCTGCTCCTACACCTGACTACACCTTTACTATCTCCCCATGAACATTCATTAACTCAATTGCCAAGGTGGCTTATCTGAAAAAAAAAAGTCTATTCAGGAGTCTTGAACTGCTGATTTCTGTAACTGTCCTCAACTGTCTGCAGTCTCTTCTAACTGTGTTTTTACCTCAGAACACTGAGATCCACAGCTGGGCATTGAATTGGGGGGGAGGGTATACCTCCCCCCCTTTTTTTACAGAATTGCCTCTCATTTATGTTACATTTAAAAAGTGCGACATAACTACATATTCAAAACACCATCCGAGCAATCAGATATTAAGCAAGTTCATATGAACCAATTTTCTAGAACCCACATTGTGAGAAGTTAAATAACCTAATAAAGGAAACCAGTTTTCTACAAATCTGGGGTATATTTCCATTGTGGGTGGGAGTGTGGCTAAGCTGGGCCAGCAGCATCGCT
>NW_015161960.1:104136-112738 GCF_001447785.1 Gekko japonicus
GTCTTGGTGTTGGGGGGGGGGGGAATTGTGTTTAAAGGCATCAGGGAGGCTGGGCCAGCAGCAGGGCTAAGGCAATCCTGCTGAGCAAAATTCCCTGATGGCTTTAAGCATCCCACCATTACTGCACCTAACAGGCAGCTGGCCATTCTTGATTTCCTCAACTGTCATTAGCTCTCTGCAGTCTCCTGTAACTGTTTTTTTTTACCTCAGAACACTGAGCTCTGCAGCTGACCAATCAGAGGGTGGGGGGGTGCAAGGAGGCAGCAGTCTGGCAGCCATTTAGGAAGCAATGGGGGAGCGCATTTCTAAAAATCCCTTCTTACTGAGCATCTGAGTAGGAGCACTTTCCCCAAATTTCATGTTTCTAGGTTCAGGGGTTTGGCCTGGGCATTGATTTTACAGTGAGGGGACTTTCTTCTATATATATAAAAGAATATAAAATATAGAATCTGCTCTCTGCAGCTGCCATTTTTTCTCCAGGGAAATTGACTTCACTAGTATGGAGCTCAGTTTTAATTCTGGGAGAACTCACAACCTAGAGGTTGGTAATGCTAAATCCTGTTGTCAAAAGACTGGATCCCAGCAGTTTCCTGATGACACAAGAACTAGGAGGGATTCCTTTCAAGCCCCACAAAAGCCTATGATTGGGATTAAAATACAAAAAGTCATGTGGACAGGTGCTACTGTGAAGAGGGTAATTGGGAAAGATCACATTTTCTTCCTCTTGTATCAGTGAAACAGCTATTAGTATCCAACTCAAGGTTGGAAAATTCCTGGAGATTTGGGGAATATGGGGTTTGGGGAGAGGAGAGACTATGGCAGGGCAGTCCATCGGCACAGACATTTTCTCCAGGTGAACTGTTCTCTGTAATCTGGAGATCAGATGTAATTCTAGGAGAGCCCCATGCCCCACCTGGAGGCTGGCAACCCTGAGTATGTCCCAGGCCCTTAGCTTCAGTGGGCCATCTTGGGGCTTCCGCCCCTCCAACCTACTACCGAGGCCTCCTGACTTCCCATCCAGCCCTGCTCTGCCTCCTGGAGCCCTCATCTCTCTTGTCGCTTTTAAAAAACTTTTACTTTCTTGTCACTCCTGACAGAGCCTGGGTGTGCATGCGGGGGTTCCCCTGACTTTTAAATGCCCCTCCAAGTCAAAAATCCTGGCTACAGCCCTGGTATGTTCCAATCTAAAGAGTTTTATTTGCCCTATATGAAACAACCCTTCCATTCTAAGTGAGAAAAAAACCTCTAATCATTTAGTCCACTTTACTTGACCAAATCGGAATGGTGAAAAATATTACCAGATCTGTTTTAATAAATAAATTTGCAGATAAAGCATAAGCTTGGTTTTACATGTTTAAGTGCTAATATGGTAAGGAGATGGTACAGTAATAAGACCATCACTTGGTTAATGACAGTACTGGAGACACCCGCCATCCATTTTTGTAACAACTAAGACTAGGCTAATCTTTAGCATATAGAGGACTAGATTAAAAGCAATACATGTCACAGTAGAGGTCTGTGCTCGGATGAATTAATGAGGGTCCCATGGGAAACCCTCCAAAGCATCAATAAGACCCCCTGTCAACTTTATTACATTTGCCTGAGGCAAAAAAAAATCCATATTGTAAAGGGAAAACAACAAATGACCTCCCAGCACAGATAAACATTAGCATCAGTAAATTGGTGAGGTAGCTCAAATGACAGTTGCTACTCAGGGGAGGCCCTTTCTGGGAATAGCAGGGGTGCATCAGGTCAGGATTGACGCGGATCGGCTGAACAGCATGTAAAACTTGTATTAGCCTACCCCATGCTTGGATGCAAGTGCTGTTTGTTACTCAGTTCCATTAGAAAGGGAGGGGATCATTCTGTGTATGAAAGCAAAACAAAAAAAAAGTAATAAGCAATGCATTAACATTGACATCTTGTGGAACAGATGGTTTTCTGTTTCCAAAAGAAATGTGTCATGTTGGAGTAAAGTAAAAAAAAATTAATATTCTGGTAACGCATGATTGTTGTCTGAAGCTGTTGATGAATTTAAGCCAGGGTCTGAATGAGCATAGGGCCTGGAAGAGGGTAAACTGGCAGTGACTTAATCCAAGCTGGACAGGAAGATTGATTATGTTACTCAGCTGAAAGAGGCAGCTCAAACAGTTGGCATAAAGTACGGTGATACTGCTTCAGTTAAGAGAGCACATCCCCTGCGTCTATAATACTTTTTGACCTGGATGAATTATTAGGCTCAAGTCTACTTCACTGTGAATTGTTTTCCGATGTGCTTACAATGTTCGGACATGCTCAAAATCAGAGTTTGAGGGCAATGCACATTTGCAGAGAGTTATGCCTTCCAACCACTTGGAAGCTGAAGCTGGTGTAGAATGTTATGGAGGCCTAAACTTGATAGCTGTTGTAAAAGATCACACATAATGCTAGGTATTATGACTATATTGTCCTATTTACTAATTAACTTAATGCAAGATGCTGTCTTCCTCTTCCTTTGAGTGAAACAAGGTCTTGTGATTAGTTTGGGTTCTTACAATGCAGACCCACCAGAATCTGTCCTTGAAATCATCTTAAAACGTGCTGTCCCCCAGCAGGGTTACCAATCTCCCAGAATTACAAGTGATCTCCAAAGTACAAAGATCAGTTCCCCTGGAGAAAACGGCAGCTTTGGTGGGTGAATTCTTTAGCATCACATCCCCACTGAACTCCCTCCCCTCCCCAACTCACCCCATTCTCAGAATCCACCCCCCAAATCTCCATGAATTTCCTAACCCAGAGTTGGCAACCCTATCTACAAGTGATCTAAGTTATGCAGTGAAAACACTGACAAGAATGAGTTGTATGCGAGGTATCTGCTAGTAAGCATCTGCTTGAAAACAACCGTATAGTATGAAAAAAGTTAAGGAAATAATCTACCAGTGCAAAGATATCAAGATATCATTCCATAGTACCAGAATGCAGTGTAGGCCTCTTGATAGATAAGGTCTTGGTAGTCATCTGCCTGAAAGTTCTTCCTTTCCTTTTGTACACTTAGAAGCTCATTGATTCACGAATCCTGAGCAGCAGAAAACACTTCTTATTTTTTAGATGCAAGGACTAAAAGGACTGAAACTGAAAAGTACTGGGTTCGCCACATGGAGGACTCGGACAACGACATGCTGTAGCACACGTTTATTGTACTTCACATAGACAAAGACTAACTCTAACGGCCAGCAGGGCCAACTATATACATATGCACCAGCTACCCCCCCACTCCCATTGGATGGTTTAAATGTCCCGCCAAGGTGGCTATTGGTTGGGGCTGGGGAATCCAGGATCCAAAGTTTCCTTTGTTTTCGGATCCAAGCTCTGGCCTGTCTGCGGACCACTGGAGGCGGACCACGTACATAACACACCAGTGCAAAGATATCAAGATATCATTCCATAGTACCAGAATGCAGTGTAGGTCTCTTGATAGATAAGGTCTTGGTAGTCATCTGCTTGAAAGTTCTTCCTTTCCTTTTGTACACTTAGAAGCTCATTGATTCACGAATCCTGAGCAGCAGAAAACACTTCTTATTTTTTAGATGCAAGGACTAAAAGGACTGAAACAAATTTTGCAATTGCTAGAGTGATCTTGGGATCCTGATCACTGAGCAAAAGAGCCAGGGTTTCTGGAACATAAAGGGGACGATTGGTTGAATAAAGACTTAATGCAGTAATCCCTCTTAATCTCCAAAAATCTGCATTTCAGCAGGGTAAGAAAGGATGTATCAATCCTGTTAAAGTCACAAATTCTGTCATGAATGTACTAGCAGTTTATAATATGTTTTAGTCTATATTGTGGTGGTATTATTTAAATTCTACATTTTAGCTGTTTCAACATATTTTATGTAAACTGCCCTGAGCCTGCCTTGGAAGGGTGGGATATAAATTAAACAAACAAATAAATAAAATAACTATTCAAAAATCTGCCTTGCAAAGCCATTGTAGGTATAATGTTCAGTCTTGCAAACAAAAAAAGCTCTGCAATAATGTGGGATGGTAAGATAGTACATATAGGGGGGTAAAGATTTTGGGTAAGAAAGACCAAAAAATAGGGGTGAGCATACTCTGCCAGCTCTCAGAATCAAACTACTATGGTCAGTTTCCAGGACTCACTTTTTTATCAGAGAAAATGCTTTCATTTCACCCTTCTCAAAAATATCATCAATCGACATTCCAACTTTCATCATTTCCTCATCCAGGGCTTTCACCGAAGTTGATTTGTGGATATCACGATTTAAAGTCGCTAACAAACCATCTTCAGCACAGAGCTGTTTTAATCTCAGTTTGAAGGCAAATAGCCATGCCTTTGCTTCCAAGGATATCTGTCCAAATTCTTCATGTAATACAACATTTAACATGCAGCAGGGAATATTCAATATTTTCCTTAAGAACTGGGCTAGTGGTTGGTTGATACTATCAAAAATAGTTTTAATCCAAATAGCTGAACCATTACAAATGAGTGGAGCCATTTCAAGTTAAAGGCTTGCACCACTTCAGGAATATACTTCCTCCCTTTATTGGGAAAGAACCTATTTATAGCACTTGCGCAAGATTTTGCTTTATTAAGCACTGTTCTAAATGGAGGGGGGGGGGTCCAAGATCGATCTGCCAAGAACAGAATCCCCAAATAGGAGAAGGCCTTGACTTGTTCAATATTGGAACCATTGATAGACCATTGAGACAGGTTCCATTTTCTGGTCTTGGTGAAAACTAGGAGCTTAGACATTCGGTAGTTGATCACCAGGCTTTCTCAATAGCAATAACTGGAGAAAGATTGCAAGGCCCTTTTTAGCCCATCCCTGGTTTGGGACAAGATCACATAATCTGAATAAAGCAAAATAGGTACACCAATCTCAGCTAATTTTGGTGGATGGCAGTAATCACCGAAAATTGATGCTACGTCGCTTAAATATAAATTAAACAAGAAAGGTGCCAACAGGCATCCCTGACAAACCCCCTTTTCCAAATGGAATGGATTTGTTAAATTCCCATCATACCCACATCGTACTTGGGCAGTCAAACCCAAGTATAAATGTTAAATAAGTCCTAGGAGCCTTTTGTACAGGTTAGTTTGATTAAGTTTGTTCCACAATCTAGGGTGATTTATGGAGTTGAAGGCCCCTTTGAGGTAAATAAAAGCTGCATATAATCTCCCCCCACCCTTAAAAGATGAATATTTCTCAGCCAGGTGACAGAGAACTAGGTCATATGTCCATGCCCCAGTATGGTTTCTGAACTCATTCAGTCAAGGAGTTTCTTTAGTATGTAAACTGAATATAGCTTTCCTAGAGAGAAGACTGATTGGTTGATAACAGGATGGGTCACTTCTGGACCCCCTTTTAAATATTGGGATAATGTTTCCATGATTCCACTGATGTTAATTTGAGTGAAAACTGGGGCCGGGACTCTGGCCCACAATAATGGATCAGCCTTTAATAGCTCACTAGGGATTAGATCAGAACCTGGAGATTTTCCGAATTTTAATCCCTTGATAAGGCAAATGAGCTCCTTAAATGATACCTCAGGCCAGAATGTTGTTACATCAAGAGGAATAATAACAGATAAACTAGGCCCATTAGCATCAGATAACAGCCTCTTCCCATGTCAAAGGGGCAGTACAGCATGAGATTTTAGAGGCTGGGTTGATAGTAGTATTGATGATAGACCAAAAGGCCTTATTGTCATTATTATTGACAGCTGAAATGAGATATCCCCATTCCTTGTTAAGGGCCATCAGTCTCCTCCCCTTAATCAGTTCTCTATACATTTTCTTCAGTTCCATCAACTCTTGGAGGGCTGATATTGTAGTTACTTTTAAACTCACAATGCTTCTGTTGGATACACCTTTTCATTCTTTTGCAGTCTCCATTAAAACAGCTATTCCTCTTAACTTTAGGTAATGTGTTATTGAGGTTCTTTTTCACATAAAGTGGTCTAAACAGTTTTAATACCTCATCTAGATTAGGCACTGAATCAATTAGGCACTGAATCAAACTGCAAAGTTCTTCCTATAAATTATCAAAGTGACATCAGTGGAAGATTGGCGCTCCCAAAAGACAATTAGGAGAGACCACAACTTCCAGACTTTTAAAAAGTATCTACATCCAGCCTTGTCTTTGCACCTAGCTCACAGAAGCTAGGTGACTGAAAAACAGTATGTATACTTGTTAATTACAGTGCTAGGTGACTGAAAAAGCTAGGTGACTGAAAAAGCTAGGTGACTTTAAAACAGTATATATCCTTGTTAATTACAGTGCCACAAATCTAAAGTGCTGCAAAACTGCTGTAAAGCATACTGCAGGAAAATGCAGTAAGATACAAGATTCACCCTACCTCCAATCACTATACATCCTTATACCCAGGGTTACCAACTTTCAGATGAGATCTGGAGATCCCCCAGAATTACAACTGATCTCCAGACTACAAGGATTTTACCCTATAGAAAAAGGCAGCTTTGGAGAATAGACTTTGTGATGTCACATCCTTGCTGAGGTCCCTCTCCTACCCAAACTGTGTCTTCCCAAAGCTCTGCCACCCCACACCTCCAGGAATTTTCCAATCCAGGGCTAGTAATCCTATTTATACTGAGTCAGACCACTGGTTAGTATTGGCTAATCTTTTTATTTATTTATTTATTTATTTATTTTATTGCATTTATATCCCGCTCAGGGCGGCTCTCGTTTATCAGCACCATGTGCCAAATCAGCATAAAACACTTAAAAACAAATTAAAACAATCATATAGTAAACAGTTAACAATTTAGTGCTCGTTGTTGTTGTTGTTGTTGTTATTATTATTATTAGCTAATCCACTGATACTTATTCATTGGATCAGGACTCACCTGTGGCCATTCTGAGCACTGTTCCCCTTTGTACCTGCCCCGTGTTACAGGAAAGTGGACAATTTCTTTAGAAAAAGATTATTTCATCACTAATATGGTCCCAAGATCATTTTTTAAATTTTTAAAATATAACACAACTTGTCCATGACAGTTATATCAAGGCTGCAGAGATTCAGGGATTCTGTATATGAATTTGGGTTAACATATATAGCTAGATGAGGTCATCATAGGACAAAAGCCAACCTGTAGTAAGAGACCTTACAACTTGATCTTGCAAGCTCATAAGGTCTGTATTACAGTGAGCCACTACAAGGGTAAGATGCCTATCTGGAAGTCTGTAAAACAGGCTGCTTCTCCTCTGAGAGTCCTTTTTCCAGAGTACAATGCTGCAGCTGACTTAACTTCACTAGAAGCACTACCTAGCACAAACCAAGTGCACAGATCACTGCTGAACTTCAAGAATTCCAAAATGCCCACATTGATCTTGAAACACAGGGGCTATTTGTCATCAAAAGGAATTTTATCCATTAGGGTTTTTGCTAACACCACTATTACTTCCTTGTTTTCTAAAGAAAGTTATACAAGACCTACAGTAACTGATAAAAAGGCTTATGTCCACAAGCCACCATCTCCAAGTGCAGAAACGCAGTCTAAAAGAAACTTATCTGGAACATCTATGGACATTGACAACAATAGAGGTCGCTCTTACCTGGAAAACTCAATTGAAGGGGATTTAATTAAATCCTGTTTAAAGATGCCTGAAGAGGAACAAATAGACATTATATCAAGATTGGACTGGCTAGGACTTCCGGTCTGTGGCTTCAGCGATGGTGGAGGCTCTCTCCTGAACAGGGGAGGCATTCCGCGCTCCAGGGGTGTTGGAGGAGTGCCACCTCAAGTAGCACCCCCAGGTGAGCCTCGGGTTGAGAGGCTCCAGGTCGGGGGCGCTTGGGGGGGCGAACTCTTCGATGGCTCGATGCCGGAGAATTGAGGCGCTCCCTTTGCCCTATTCGATCCACCCCCTGAGAGGCTCGGTTTTTACCGAGCATAGCTGAATGCCGGCTGGGACAAGCAAGAAGGTCAGCGAATGAAGCGATGATTAAGAGGTGTTTGTGACCAGACCGTCAATGAATCGGAGACGAGACAAGCGGAAGAAATTCCAAAAGTGAGTTACGAACACCCCCCGCTTATAACGGCGCCGGGAGTGTTTCCCAAATGTAAACAAACCGAACTGTGTATCAAAGGGGGGGGAGGAGAAACGAAAAGCACTCAAGTGTGCCAAAGACTTAGCTCTTTTTGCTGATAAATTTGCATTTGCTGAAGAAGAGTGAAAAAGGCTCTCTTTAGTATAAACAAAGCTGAAAATGGCCGGCGTCCGTGGAAGAGTATCGAAAGTTATGAGAGGCGGGCAAAGTCCGAAAGTAGACGAAGGAGATGTTTTCTCCATGTTAAAGGAACTGCTCCAGCCCATAAACGAGAGACTTGATAGCCTTAACCAATTAATGTCTGCTTCGAACCAGAGTATTGCAAAGCAGCAACAGCAAATTTCTGAGCTTGTAAAAAAAATCGGCTCAAACTGAAGAAAGGCTGAAAGAAACAGCCCACGATACTAAAAAGGTGAAAAAAAAGGTTGGTCTGTTGGAGCAACGGCAAGATCTTCAAGAGAGAAGACTATTGAACCTACAGATGGATAAAGCGAATAAAGTTCTCAGATTTCAAGGGTTGGCTGAAACG
>NW_015161960.1:112981-128895 GCF_001447785.1 Gekko japonicus
GGATAAGAGAGAAAAAATAGACTCAGTATTTAAAGCGGAAGAATGGTTGAAGCAGTTTTTTGGATCGAAAATGGAAGAACAGCCAGACGGAAGAGGCTCTGCAGAGAACCTAAAAGAGATGGAGGAGGAGCAGAAGGAGGCACGGCCAGAGATACGTATGACCTGCGGTTAAGAGTACCCAAGTAACTCTTATGACTGAAAGATTTACAACTGACGTGGATGAAAGAGACTTTGTGTGCACTGAGAAGAAAATTTGAAAATTACTAAAATGGACTCACTAACTCCTAAATTCATTGACTCAATCGAAAAACTATAACTTTTATGACTAACTGTATACTAACTGTATAAGACCTTCCTTTCTTGGGCTTTTAGATATTTAAAGCGGAAGAATGGTTTTCAGTATTTAAAGCGGAAGAATGGTTGAAGCAGTTTTTTGGATCGAAAATGGAAGAACAGCCAGACGGAAGAGGCTCTGCAGAGAACCTAAAAGAGATGGAGCAGGAGCAGAAGGAGGCACGGCCAGAGATACGTATGACCTGCGGTTAAGAGTACCCAAGTAACTCTTATGACTGAAAGATTTACAACTGACGTGGATGAAAGAGACTTTGTGTGCACTGAGAAGAAAATTTGAAAATTACTAAAATGGACTCACTAACTCCTAAATTCATTGACTCAATCGAAAAACTATAACTTTTATGACTAACTGTATACTAACTGTATAAGACCTTCCTTTCTTGGGCTTTTAGATATAGTGTGGGTCTTTTTATTTACTGTCTATACCCCAGGGTTTTATTATTTTAGTTTGTTATTTTTTTCCCCTTTTCCCTCTTCCTTTTTCCCTTTTCCCTTTCCCCCTTTTCCTTTTTCCTCTTCCCCTTTTTCTTTTTCTGTAGTAATGTAGGTGAAATAAAAAATCAATAAAATCTGAAAAAGAAAAAAAAAGATTGGACTGGCTAAAACCCGAACTTCTGAAAACAAAGGAAAATGTGATACCCCAAATACTTCCTTTTGCCACAGAAATCAACTATGAGGCACCAAATCTAAATGCTGCAGTTGAAATCCTCTCAAACCAGAGGGAAAACACAGATAGCTATGGATAATACCCCAGCAAGGCCAGAGGAACTGAACAACAGCTAGCACAAGAGGAACAGACTATGAATGGTTGTGGAGGAGGATTTGGGAGGAGAGCTAGAAAAAAATCACAGAAGAAAAGTGACAATTAAAAATCTTGTCTTGGAATCTGGGGTGGTGGTGGCATAACAAACTCTTTGATTCTGAATTTCTTATTGCTTTAACCCATTTTGACGTATTTTTACAAGAACCCTGGATCCAGGATTCTACCTCCCTAGCCGTCCAAGGTTACAGAGCATATGCTATACCGGCACTTAAGCTATGCTCTAGAGGGAGGGGTAGCAGAGGGTTGGCTCTACTAATCAGAGGGTTGAAATTCAAACTTTAGATTCAGCAAATCCAAACTATATCCAAATCCTACTAATTAAGGGCTTATTTACAGATCCTGTCTTGTGTATTAATGTATATCTCCCACCTAAGCGCTCCAAAACTCATACTAAAGGTAGGCTATGGGATCAATTATTTAAAACATTAGAAGATCTGGTGTTCCAGTACCCCTGTGCCAATATGATTTTAGGAGGGGATTTCAATGCCAGGATTGGGCCAGGAAGCTATGAATTTCCCAAGGACATCAACACTGAAATTGCTGCCCAAGCATCCCTACTTGACCATAGATCAATAGACCCAGTAATCAGTATACCGGGCTTAAAGTTTCTAGAGCTACTTTCTACTTTTAATCTATATAACCTGCATGGCTCACAATTGGATATATCCAAAGGTCCTTTTACTATCTACTAAATTTGCCACTACGGTTGACTATATAGCCATTTCCCCAGTACTGTTAGAACAGGTAGATTTTTTTTTTAAGTTGGAGAAAGTGCACTTAGTGATCACAATCCTTTGGAATTAGTATTAAACTTCAAAGTTCCCATATTTCTGGCCCCCTCCTCAGAAGTTACATCAGATTTGTTTCCTGGTCAAAGAAGACACAAATGGTCAGAGCATCTACAAACAAAACTAGCTGAAGCCTTAGAGGACACAGAAATAAAGGACAAAAGACAAGTCCTCCTCCAAACAGATGCCAACATTATCCAATTATATGAAGAGATTGTACAATCAATTAAATCACTTCTTATTAAGGATGAATCTCCTAAAATTCATCTGTGTCCCTCAAATAAATGGTATGATTCGGAATATAGAAATCTAAAAAAACCCATAAACAGACAAATGAGGAAAACCAGACAAAGCAGGATGATCTGTCACCTCCAACAACTAAATAGTTTAAGAAAGCAATATAAGAATCTAATTAAAAGAAAGAAATACGAGCATGTCAGACAGTTATGAAATGAATTAGCTCATGCTAATTCTGATAAGAATGAAACTTGGTTTTGGGAATTAGTTTCACCTAACTTAAGGAAATCTTCCCCAATCTTGGAGGCCCAGATAAATGGGACTGTCTGGCTAGAGCACTTCTCCCAAGTCTATGAATATTCTCTGAACCTAATATTTGTTGGAGCTAACACAAGAGCCACCCCTCTTGACTGGGAATCTTTACCTGAATGGCCCCCAGTAACAGTTTCTGAAATGGAAAGTCTTATTTCTACCCTAGTCCCTGGGAAATCCCCAGGGGAGGACTTGATTCCAACTGACCTCATCATGTCCTTTCCTGGATGGTGGATCCCAGTATTGACCAAGCTGTTTACCCAAATCAACAATTCAGACTTATTCCCTTTAGGGTAGAAAGTTAGTATCGTGGTCCCTATTCATCAAAAGGGGGACAGGTCAAACCCCCAAAACTATCGTCCTATAAGTCTCTTAGACATGGCATCCAAATTATATGGGAAGTACCTGCTGAGGAAATTAGAGGACTGGATCCTCGACAATAGTTTTATACATCCTCATCAAGCAGGTTTTAAGAAAGGTCTAGGGACGATAAACCATTGCTATACCCTTTACCAACTGGCCATAATCAGCAATGTTGGGGCCTACTAAAGCTCCGTATGCAGTGTTTGTCGAGCTGGCATCGGCCTTTGATTCGATTGATAGAGACTTTGGGCTAAGCTGTTGAAGACCAACATAGACAAGAGGTTGCTGTACTTACTGAGAGAACTCCACCAAGATACTCATGCAAGGATAAAAGTAGGCACCTCTGGCTCTTTAACCAGAGAAATTCCTACAGGAAAGGGAGTAAAGCAGGGCTGTGTACTAGCTCCTACACTTTTTAACTTATATATAAACGACATTGTCCCCAAACTAAGCAGTCCAGACTTTGTACCACCTAAGTTGGGTCAACAAAAAATATAATTACTGCTTTATGCAGATGACATGGTTCTATTCTCTCTAACAAGAATTGGTGTAAAGAGACTTAGATAGTTTGGGAGATTATTGTAAGGAGAGACTATCTATTAATTACTCCAAAACCAAGGTGGTGGTATTCCGTAAAAGACCCAAAAGAGAGAGAGAGGAGAGATTGGATTTATACCCCGCCCTTCACTTGGAGTCTCAGAGAGGCTTACAAACTCCTTTCCCTTCCCTTCCCCACAACAGACACCCTGTGAGGTGGATGGGGCTGAGAGTACTCTGACACAAACTGCTCTTTCAGGAACAGCTGTGCCAGAGCTTGTGACCGACCCAAGGTCACATCAGCAGGTGCAAGTGGAGGAGTGGGGAATCAAACCCGGTTCTCCCAGATTAGAGTCCGCACACTTAACCACTACACCAAACTGGCACCAAACCACTACACCAAAAAACATGTATGGAATATTCAAGGTGTCCCAATAGAACAATGTAAGATATACAAATATTTGGGTCTAACATTTAGCAAAACATTGAATTGGAATGCCCATTTAGCCTCCATCAAATCAACAGCAAATAAGTTACTGGGAATCATTATGAGATTTTATCAAACTAAAGGGGGCTTTTTAATAGATCCAGCTGTTATCACCAAAATAGTATCTCAACAGTTGTATGGAATAGAACTTTGGGGTTGGAAGGAGCAAATATCGACCAGGCCGGAGACAGTGCAAAATCTTTTCCTGAGGCAGTTATTGATGCTGCCCAAGGGTTCGCCTGCAGCATCAATGAGGGCAGCAACAGGTATTCCATCACTAAGGGCCTGAGCGCACTTAGCGATCTTGAAATTGATGCCAACATTTCAACAGCTTCCAAACTAAACACTTAGCAAAATCAGATATTTAGATTTACTAAATAATGGTAAAACTCGCATCAAATTTTATAATAACATAATGTCATGGTACTCTTTACCTGACAACTTATCCAGATCTTTTGTAAATACTCGAGACTTGCGCCAATGGGTATTTAATGAGAATGCTCTTTTAGGCAAAAGGTTAATATTCCAGTCAAAATCTGCACCATGGTATCATAGGATTAAAAAAGATCACTTAAGAACCTCCTATTTGTCAGACATTGCAGTCCACAGTTTAAGAGCGGCATTTACCGCCGTTCACTTTCAATCCATGCCCACTGAAGTGCTGCTTGGAAGGTATACCAAAAAACCACAGGAACAATGTGTATGCATTTGTGGTACCACAGTGGAAGATCTGTTTTATTACATTATGGTTTGTCCTTTATATTCAGACCTAAGAAGCAGATTCCTATCTGGAATTTTAAGCCAACTTTGCAACTCACCTGACAATCAAAAGTTGGTTTTCCTCTTGTCGGATATGTATCCCCTGGTTACTTGCAAAGTAGTACTTTTTGCACTTGCAACCAGAAAATTAGATCCAAGGTTGTTTCCAGTATTGTCTAACATAGAGCTACGAAACTGGTAGCATAGCTTTTAAGATTTTAAAACTTTAATTGTTTTATTTGTTCAGTCTTATTCTGAAGGCTTTCTTTTTAGAACAGTGCTTTTGAACCCTAGATTTATATTGTGTATTTATATTTTATACTAGAAATAAGGCCCATTGTGGAAATAAATACAACGAGATCTAGAAAGAGGCTCTGGGAGAGTGCTCTGGCTTTGGGCAAACAGTGTCAATTTGCTGTGGCGACCTCAGCAGGGTATAATGACAAAGTCCACTGTTTTCTCCAGAGGAACTGATCTCTGCTACCTGAAGAGCAGTTGTAATTTTGAGTGATCTCTAGCCCTCACCTGGAGAGTGGCAACAATTGTTACCCAGGCTCCATCCCTCAAATCTCCAGGAATCTCCATACCTAAAGCTGGCAACTTTATTTCCTCCCCTCTCAGCAGCCTCTTTCAAGGCAAAATTCTGTCTTTCTCATTTTCTGAATTTGAGGGGTGGAGCCTGGAGAGGGTGGGGTTTGCAGAGGGGTGGGACCTCAGACAGGTAGAATGCCATAGACTCCATCCTCCGAAATTACAACTGCTCTTCAGGTAGCAGAGATCAGTTCCTCTGGAGAAAACAGTGGACTCTGTCATTATACCCTGCTGAGGTCACCACAGCAAATTGACACTGTTTGCCCAAAGCCAGAGCACTCCCCCAGACCCTCTTTCTAGATCTCGTTGTATTTATTTCCACAACGGGCTTTATTCCTAGTATACTAATAATTTAGTTAGTAGTATAGGCAGGCCTCATTTTGGGCCAGAGAAGGCTGGAGCAATGCTCCGGCAGTAAACAGGCCCACCCTGCCCCCTGCCCCACCTGCAGCCCATCCAGTGTAGCTCTGGGGGTGGAAAGATGGGGGTGGACGTATCTTTGTCCTGATGCAATATGTGCTTTCAGTTCATAGCCTGGCAGTAAAGAAACAGGATTTTTCATTAACTTCCTGACTGTTTCGGAGCTGCAGAAAAATGTATGTTATTTTTTAAAAAACCACATGCTGTGGTTAAAGGCTCCATAAGCATTTGGCAGTATGTGTTCCCTGAGCTGGACAAAGGTATATGTGTTTTAAAAGGCCATAGCTAGCCAGGCCTCTGAGCGCATGCAGAGTGTAGTTCTATGAGCTGGACAAAGTGTCTGTTTAAAAAGTCTTTTGGCCAGTTTGCCATTCCATGGAGCTGCCAGGCAGTGTTCTCTCTAAGCTGAGTTAGTGTGAACTAGCTCACAGTTTTTCAGCCTAAGGCTCACACATTTTTGTCTTAGCTCAGGAAGGATGGCTCCAGAGCAAACTAATTTATGCAGTAGCCAAATTGCTTGCTCACAACTTTAATGCCAGTATCTTGCAAAGTAGAATTTTTGCGCACAAGACTCCACAGCTTAGAGGGAGCACTGCTGCCAGCCAGGTAACATCTTGTAGAAATTATTATTATGTAGTGCAGTCACTGGGCATGGCACAGAGTAGCTATCAAAAATGCAGGTCCCTGCCTTGAGCTGCTTACCAACCAGAATTGAACCCAGAGGAAGACTACAGAGGGCTAGGAGAAAGTTGCAGACATTTCAGTTCAGACCTGTGTGTGTTATGTGTAGGACCTTTGAGCATGTGCAAAGGGCCTTCTCTAAATGGTACTTTCTTTTCTCTGATATTTTTGGGGTAGAGCCTGAGCTGTGGGTGTTGCCTTCTGACACACTGCTGGTGATGTCAGGGGGTGTGGCATATGCAAATAAGTTATGCTAATGAGCTCTTTTTCTACAAAATGACCCCTGGGCATAGGTAACATTGATACCTTCCCTCTTATTTTAGTAAACAGGAAAATCCCAGCTTTGCTATTTGCCGATGATATGGTGCTACTCTTTAGAACCCCAATGGGCTTGAAAAGAATGCTTAATGTGTTTAGTTGTTATTGCAAAGAGAGCCAATTAGAGATTAATTATCAGAAAACAAAAATCATATCCTTTAGCAAAAGTAAGAAAAGGTCTTGGAACATCAATGGTCATAAGTTGGAACAAGTACTATATTTCAAGTACTTAGGGGTGATGATTCATTTGTCCAGGACCAGAACTGCTCATCATGAGTATGTTGCAGCAATAGGCCAAAAATCTGCTCAGAATATTTTAAAATTTGCACGGGCCAAAGGAGGTCTCTATTTACCAGCAGCTCTCCAGCTATTCCAGTCAAAAACATTGCCCCAACTAATGTATGGGACAATACTCAGACCTCCCTCTTCTTGTTCTGACCCTTTAGAGCAAGTTCAATCAACATTCCTGAGAACATTATTCCAGGTACTCAGCTGTGTTTCCAATGCCAGCCCACGTCTTGATTCTGGCTTGGTTAAGGTGGAGACTAGGGTAAGCCTCGCCTCTATCAATTTTTTGGCTAAAGCTAGCATACAACCCACAGGGTCTGACAGCCTTAGTTCTCCAAGATGATTACCAATCTTCCTGGGTGAAGGCCATCCATTGCAAATTGAAGAATTTAGGATTTTCTTTAGAATGTTCTGAAAATGGGATATGACCGAGCAAAAGCAATGGTTATACAAAGGTTGTTCGATATAGAGCAACAAAGAGACAATAACGTCCCAAATTTTATGATTTCAGAGAAACTGATATATTGTTGCTCTCTCCCTTTTGGAGGTACCTAGCCAACGGATAGCTTTTACGTTGGGAAGATGGTGAGCTCTCCCCTCTGCAGTTTTTTGGGGGAGATACAAAAAGATCCCCAATGAAGGAGAGAATCTGTGGTACTGAACAGGTGGAATCAGTTGAGCATGTCTTGTTTTATTGCTGTTTTTATCAGGAAATTCACTCGACTATAATTTCCCCATTGCTTAAAAGATTTTCAGGCTGTTCTGATGTTGATATTTCAAAGAAACTTTTATTGGGTTTTCATCAACAGACCACTCTTAGTTGTGCAAAAAATTTTCAGCAGCTTGTAAAATTTGCCTGGAAATTTTACGTACGGATTTTAAATTTTAGTACATTCCAACTGCTGTGTTAGCAGGATTGACCTTTTGTATTCTCCTGTTTACTTTATTGTAAATCTTTTGATTTGTACTGGTCATAGAATGAATAAATCTGACTCTGAAAAATATAAAATACATTGCATGTAGGCCCAGATCCCATGGTTCACTCCCTTTCCTCTTTATAAAATCAGGAATGTACTAAACAAGCTGGCCTATGCACATTGGATTTTAGACATTAATTCTATAATCCGTTGTTATTACTATACTTATGCATGGGCATTGAGTGTCAGAGGCAGGTTGAATGGCCTGGAGGCTGCAATGATCTATGCTCACCACAATCAAAAAGAACCAGACAGATGATAATTTGCACTATTTTTACATACAGATTTTATGTAAAATCCAAAAACTGAAACTTCAGTAGTCTCCTTATAATGATGGAAGAACCTAAGGTTTGAAGAGATAAAAGATGGCTTATTCTTATTTGCTGTCTTGTTCCTGATCCTTTTTTTTGCATCACATTTCTTTACAGGTGCCCTCACAGCAGTAAGAGCTAAAACCTTTTGCACATCTTAAAAAGCTGAGACTTTTAGAATTCTCATTACAGATTGTGGGCCATATACTCTTTTGAAAGATGTATGCTATCTATGGGACTTGAACTGCATGTATAGGAAATATTGGTTTTCATCAAAATAGAAAAGTAGCACTATATCTCAAGAATTATGCTGGATAATTTTATAAATCAGAATGAGAACTTTGAATAAATGAAAAAAGCAAATAAACCCAACAACCCTCCTCTTCCTTTTTCACCTAGGCTAGAACTCTTCTAAATACGATTTGCTTAGCACTGGTGCAGGCTAGAATATGTTAACAATGATGCTGCATGTACTTTTACTCTGTTTCTATTCCTCCCATACAGCTGCCCCTGCATCTACAAAAGCTTTGATTTTTACTGATGGAAATATCACTTCAGTAGAAGGCTTTAACTTGTCCTTCTTGTTAAATGCAACTTTGCTTACATTTAGTAGCAATGGAATTACAACAATTAGAGACGATGCTTTTCTTGGACTTAGAACACTGAAGACTTTGCTGCTGGACCAGAACCAGATATCAAGCTCTTCTATCACATACAGCACATTTCATGAACTTCAAAAGCTGCAAGTATTGGTGCTTAGCAACAACATTTTGAGCAGTATTCATGGTACCTGGTTCAAGAACATGAATGATCTTATTAGACTCCATTTAAATGGGAACCAGCTCACTAGCATCACAGGTGAAAGCTTTGGAACAGGAAACCTTGGCAAACTCAGGAGCCTGGATTTATCAAATAACTTCATTACTTCCATTGAGAAGAATGCCTTTCAAGGCCTTGTCCAGCTGGTGGAAATGGATCTTTCTAGAAACAGGCTGACCCTTATTTCTGACACATTTTCCTCACTGGCTCAGTTAAGACTTCTAAGCTTAGACCAGAATCAGTGGAACTGCACATGCCAACTTTACGATCTAGTCTCTTTCCTAAGGAAATATGTTAATTCATCCAGAATACTCAAAAATGCTGACAGCATGAGGTGCAGAGTTTCTGAAAACCCATCAGTGATCAATCTGCTTGAACTCACAGAGGTCAACTGTAAGTCCTCACTTAAACGTCCCCCTGGTAATATAAAAAATGGAAGGAGGAACTACGGGAGAGACATTGCCCTGGTAGCTGTTTTTTCCTTTCTAGGTAATGACTCCTCCCCCCTTTAACATATTTGTCACATACGCCATTCTGCAGACTTAAGTGAGGCAGGAAATCTGTGATAAGGATCTCCAATGTTTATTTGAAAGTTCAACAAATTTAGAGTCCAATGGCAACTTTAAGACCAACAAAGTTCAAAGTAGACTGGGGGGGGGGATTGGGCAGACAGTTTCTGCTGTTTTTAGTATCTGATTGAGTTGTGGGTTTTCACTTTATGCATGTGAATAAATGAGTCTGCTGTTTACACCATTATGTTGCTCACGCAAGCAGATCAGTTGCGTGAACAGTGTTTTGCACATTGTCTCCTGAAATATTTTCAGAAGCTACCATCACATGTTTATTCTCAGAAGCCCTCTCACTGTTCCCTCCCCCCCCCCATCCTAAAATGATTTTTCCTTTCTAATGATGGAATAATTGCTCCTTTGATATGACCCTAGTTCTGTTCACCTGACAATACACTTTTTCCTGTCCTTGAACAGAATCATGTAAAGATTTTTCCCCCGTAGGAGCCGAAAGTCTTGCCCGAAGCTATACCATTGCCTGAAGCTATACCACCTCAGGCTGTGATCTCATTTCATTTCACAAACTAAGAAATGTTAGGCTCATGTTGTAAGTAGAAGGGAGACTGCCAAGATGAAAACAAGACTGTGAGGCTGCAGGATGAATTGATAAGTGATACCTCTCCTCTGGAGCCAAACAGAACCAGTTTCTCCACTAGCTTTTTATATGTTACCAAGCTGAATTTCCTGAAACAGCTACAATGTCCTGAAATTGTCCTTCTGTAACTTGGATGATTTATTTCATAATGTCATTGGTGCTTGTAATACAAACACTAGTTCAAATGGGTTGGTGTGCAAGAAGAATGGAGTAAAGCTGGGTGCTGAGGTATTGATATTTTATGTCCTTATAGCTAACATATAGGAAGGCCTAATTCCCCTTTGTGAGTGGGTATATAGTTCAGTGGACTGGGTGCCACATCTCACCTCAGCCAAAGATTTTTTTAAAAAAATCAGCTCATTTAAAGACAGAGCTGAAATTCAAGAAGAGCTGAAGAACTCTGTCCATCCAGTTCCTGCTTGCAAAGTTACATGGGTAATTATACCATCTCATCATTTTTCTATGTTTATCCTGCCTAGTATTGAGGGACTTACAAGGCATATTTTTTTCTTAATTATTACTGCTGGTATTTGCTGTCTTTCACTGTTGCCCCTGTATTGCTACATATGGGTCACTTGTGTACCCAAGCTGGAGCCAGACATTTAAATTTTAAAAATCAGTTTTTGAAAATAAATGGGCAATTTCCCCCAGGGTGTTTTTTGTTTTAAATGTATTTTGCACAGGCACAGGGCCCACAGTACCCCTCTGTACCAGAGGCTTGGAAAATAGCAAATATCAGACCAGGTTTTTTTTTAAGGGAGTCCAGAAGGAATCCAGGAAATTACAGGCCCATGCCCCTAAAATCTGTCCCAGGCAAATTAGTAAAAACTGTTATTAAAGAGAAAATTATCTAGCGCATACATGAATATAACCTGGTGTGTGGACATCAGCAAAGTGCAGTCCTGCCTAACCAACATAAGTGAAGTGGGAAGTGAATAGGGTTGCCAGGTTCTTCCTGGCAACAGGTGGGGGATGGGAGGATTTACCAGGAGAAAGAGGAAGGCCCAGGACACATTACTGGTGTTGCACAGGAAGTGACATCCTAATACCTGCAATGTCCAGGCAACGCTCTGGTATTTGGGCAAAAATTCTATGGTAGAATCCATTTTTACCCAAATTCCAGAGCATTATTTGGAGGTTGCTGGTGTGATGACATCACTTCCTATCCAGTGATAGTGACATGGCCTGGGCCTTCCTCTTTCTCCTAGTAAGTCCTTGAGGCCAGCTGATTGGCAGCTGAGTGGTCGGGAACCCCCACCTCCACTGGGGGGTCTGGCAACCCTAGAAGTGAAATTGTTCTTGGAATAAGTCAAGCTGAGTGGTCCCTGTGGTATTACAAGCCAGCTAAGAGGCAACATCAGGGGAAGGCCTTGGCCTTTATACCCTTTTTTGCTGCACCTCCAAGGCAATTGGTTGACCATTGTAAGAAACACAATGCTGGAATAGATGGACCACTGGTCTGACTTAGCAGGGGTCTCCTTATATTTAAGAAGGCTATTTAAAAGAGCTGCCTCTCCCCTGAAGTTTATAAAATTTTATCTACTTTGTCATATTGACACTTGGATAAAATGAAAAGCAAGCAGGATTTTGCTAACTGAAAGACAGGCTGAAGAGGCCTGACACCAAGTGAAACAGGATAGATGAGTTGCAGCCTAAAATAGGGTACAATAATTTTCAGGGATCCATAATACTGGAAGCAGCATGATCACTGCTAAGATCACTGCATGTGAAATTAAAGAAATTGATAAGGAAGCATCAGGAACATGGTCTTCCTGCCTTCAACTCTGTCTTCAATCCTGCATGTTCCTGAAAAGTTGCATGTATTTAAAGTGTAGCTTCCTTATTACCTTAGGTAACACTACAAAATGCTTATTGATGGAAACTACTTTCTTCTGTTTTCAACCCCTTTGTTGTGCTTCTGAATCGCTGTGGTGTGCTGTGTAAAATGCCTGGTAGCATTTCCCACAATGCCACTTCTCCCTGCACTTTTTCACTGCTCCATGATCTGTATGTAAGGATGTTTATACTTTCCACATGTATTCCAAGAAACAGAGGCAAAGCAAATGAGGTTGAGAGTCCAGGCATCTCATGGAAGGGCTAAAGTGTGAGACTGGTTCAGCGAGGTAGACCTCACTATATAATGTTTTAAAAAAATCAGAGGAAGAGTACGCGACAGCGAAAAAGGGCAAAGGGAAAAAAAGCAGCACTGTTTGAAATAGCTAGAGCGCTTCAGAGATGGCTCATTAATGGAAGGAAATTCACTGTGTGAAACCCCCATCCTTGTATCGCTTTAGTTGGAACTGGGCCAATGACACATAACATCCGGTTTAGAATGATAATGTGAAAAGGGCCACAGTGGTTCATGAAGACACAGTTTTCATATATATGCCTGCTTTTTGTTTTTTAATTTATATTCAAGTTATCAAGTCAAGGATTGTTGCTCTCTCTTTTTTAAAGGCACACTTTTCACATTCCTTCTGGACAGTCTTTCTGTTTGACATCTGAGGAAGGGGGAAATGGCCTTTTAGAATAAAGGAGGAGGGGAGACTGGGCCTATAATTTAGTGGAGAATCATTGTCATTCTAAGTAGCTACACCATTCTAAGATCACAGAGGATTTAAAATGATGTAACTTTATTTAGGATGGCACTGTAAGGCTTGCTCCAAAGATAAAGACATAGTCAATTTTCTTTTTTAAGGAGATTTCAGATGGATCTCTAATCATTACAAATTCATTTGCTTCTTAAATAATTGCTGCAGAAGAATGCTATAACTATACAGATGAATGTGTGGGAATTTAATTGGATTTCTCTCCCACCCACTGCTACATTTTAATCATCATACATCGGGGGAATAACCTGTTAGCTATTTTGTTTGATTGCATTCCGATTTGTATGTTTAATGTCTAATGAGTTCCACTGTAATTTCCCTGACTTTACCTTTGATAAACCTTGTATTTGTCACAGGAGGTGTTGGTCTCACTTGCCTAGTTTTAGCCCTCTTTAACAGGAAACTTCAACATGGCAAAGCAAATGAACACACATCAGAAAACTGCTGTTGCAGAACCTTAGATGAATCCCAGTGTGGTCATGAGCCAAGAAATTACCTCACTAAGGGATACTGTAACTGCCACTTAACTCGGGAAAATGAAATAAAGGTCATGTCCGTGTTGGGGTCTGGCAGGGAAATGCCACTTTTACAGGAAAATAGCCATCAAGAAACAATAAAGGCAGAGTCTAAGGGCACAGGCCTAAAAATGCCACTCAGAAGCATTCAAAAGGAGGATGAACAGATGAAAAATGACCATTTCTTGTGCCTTAACTGTAGACTGCTACAGTCTTATCCTCAAGACTCTTCTTGGAATATTGCTGTGCCTAACGAGGAAGATGTATCACCCCAAAAGTATTTCCAAAGAAGAATCAGAAGCCCAGACAATGTTGGGCAGTGGGAGGAAGATTCACAAACTACACGATTAGAGGATTATTCAAAACTGAATCAAGGTGAGTTTTTCCCTGGGAGGTGAAACTGGAAATTGCTGCAGTATTTACTGAATATACTCAAGTTTCTCCTTCCCATGTAGAGTTCATGGTAGAGCAACTGAAAAAGGATTCTGTGAAAGGCGCTTCCAGTAACATTAGAGTGGGAAAAATCACATGTACATGATTATCTCAAAAGTCCTTTGCCCTACCAGATACGAAGGAAAGATACTTGTGAGCAATCACAATCACATCGTTAGCCTCTCACATGAGTTTATTGTAAGTGTATTGTAGTTATATGGAATAGAGCCATAAAGAGTAGCAGCTCCATTACCGCTACATATAAGAAAAGTAATGTAAGAACCAAATGGCACTGTTAACCAGATTAACAAGAATCACCTCATGAGGAGAAAAACAGTCTAGGCATAGTCTGCCATTTTTTCCTGAGTGATACAGCTAAATACTATAAATGGCAGTGAATTTTGAAATTGGGTTCAATGATGAATTCTGGTAGTTCTGAAATCCCAGACCAAGCCAAGCCCAAATTCTCTCCAAAGCACAGGCTTCACTTGCAATGGACTGTCCCAAAGTCACCCATCCCTGATGCTATTAACTCAAACATGATGGTAGCAATGACAGCAGTGATGAGGACTGGCCCCAGGGTTTCTATTATGCCCACAAATACTGCTGCAGCAACATCCTGGCTGCCAGGAACCAGAGTCCTTACAGACTCAGGAGCTATGGAAAATTATCCCAGACATTGTGGTATGCAGGATATTGCCAAGCATGCTCATGATATTGCCCTGCGTTCTAGAACTTCTGATCTTTGGGCACCAAAAATGCTGCTATGCCAGTTTTCATAGGCACCATGGAAGTCCTGGCACCAACCCTCCCCACTGTGACATCCCCCCCCCCCCCGGAGCAGCACCCCAGATAGCAGACAATTTTTTCCTTCTCCCCGGGCTACTGCCCCCCTTTCCCCTCTCTTTCAGAAACATCTGAGAAAACTGATACTGGCTGTCACTATCCAAATGGAAAAGGAAAGTGTTAACTGGCATGGAGGAATCACTTGGAATGCTCCACCCTAGGGCTAAACATTTGTCATGTATTCTCCACAGGGACTGGCAGTTGCCAGTCATCATGGAGAATGTGAACTGCTTGGCCCCAACTGTGGTCAGGACCACAACACAGGGGGAGGAGGGTTCCTGTCTTCCCCTGTGCCATATTCCCTACCTGAAATGGTACAGGGGAGGGTTGTTATTTGCCCCATCAGGTATCTGCATGTGGAAGCACATGTGCACATGTAGCCACCTGATGGGACAAATGATACCTCTAGCACCCTCTCTGGCTTGGAAAACCATGCATGAAGAGTAACCACTTTTGCCATTGTCCTGACCAGAATTGGGGCCCTGTGGCACTTTTAGAGGGAGTTCTCCATGAGGATTGTCAGCTGGTGTGTGGCTGCCACTCCCCATTGAGAACACATGGTAAACATAATTTTTAATGAGGTTTTAACCATGTACAAAGGTGCATAAATTAAAACCAAGTGTCAGGGATGTTCCAAGACACTCTGACACAATTCACAGACCAGGTGTTATAACCATAAAGGTGCTATTCTTTACTGCACCTTTATGGTTATAACACCTGGTCTGTGAAATTCTCCTCTGTTTAGGGTTTATATCACCATTTTTGCCTGGCATTTAGAATATAGGTGAACAGAATCATATTCTGTTATATCTTTAGGGAATAACTCATTGAACTTCTGCAGTTTTTAGGTATATTTAAGAAACTATGTTTTGAATAGCAGTATTTTATTATTTTAATGTGATATTTTATATGGAATTGTTATAATTGATTGTGTTGTGGACCCAATTGAATGGAAAGATCAATTAATAACACATCTGCATGCTGATTGCAAACAAACCAAAACAAAAAAACCTTCCAAATATTTATACTTCTGAACATTTACCCTTAATGGGTGTTAGCAATGGTTAAAACGAGAACTTCCCCTCTGACATCCAGAAATTATAATGCTGACAGAATTAACTTGCAATTTAAAGGTATTTATATCAGATTGAAAAATGAAATGTTAGCTAATTGTATTGTGTTTTCCCATAAGCAGGCAATACTTTTTGGGCACCACTGGGGTAGGTAATCCAAACCTCTGTTTAGTCAATGTAAAACAATTCCTCTAAATGTGCTAAGTTTCAATG
>NW_015161960.1:128935-133479 GCF_001447785.1 Gekko japonicus
GATGTGCAAAAGGGAAGCTTGGAAACCATTTAGCAAATGAGTTGTGGCAACCTCTATCTAAAACCGAGGACACCAACTGCTTAAAGTCTCACAGGCAAAGGCATTTTATTACAGACTTGTCATCGGCACCCAACATAACAGAAGAGTCAAAGGAACATTGTGTACGAGCTGCATTAGAAAGCCATAGATCACGATGGAATGATCAATGTGAATCTTTAGAAAGGAGCAAAAATATCTCTCCACAGTTAGACAACTTTCTTATCTGTAAATACATAGACGGTGATAAATATCACAACCACCCAACAGAAAAGAAACAGAACCCTGGCAAAAATTTTAAGTCAGAAAGAGAACCGAGTGCACTTGAGAGTGGAGGTACAGGAGATTGCTGTGTGAGTGATGACGAGATGCCATTACCGTCAGCAGTCAAGAGACCACATCAGCCCAAGAGTGTTAGCTTTTATGTACCTAACCTGGGAACAGCAAGGAGAGCAGATATAACAATGAGTGGCTCAAGTGAGGTGAAAGCCCCTAAGAAAAGTGATTCAGAAGGAAGAGGTAAAGAAAGGAAACCATCTCCCTTCTCTGCATGTCCAGGAGGAAAAGAAAATGAATTCAATGAGAAACATAAAATAAAAGCTAAAAACCAGGATTCTCTAATGGTGAAGTTAAATTTACACCCCTGTCAAAAAGCTAGAGTTCATCCTGCACAAGAAAATGAAGAGCAAAACCAGTCTGGTCAACACAGAACTTTAACCAAATCCCATCAGAAACTCTTGCACGCTTCCAAGAAGGAAGCAATTAAAAGAAAAAGAAAAGAAAAGCCAGAGTTACACGTGGCTCCTCAAGAGACATTAGACAGCAGCAAAAAGGTGATCTTCTCTAGACCAAGTGTCAACAAACTGACTGAAGAAAACGGCAATAACACAGCTACATGCATCTCATGTCCTTCCAAGAATAATTCTGCCATCAGAATCACTGAAGGCACCTCGCCAGCAAGTCATTTACAAGCTCCAAATTACATCAATGACTCACCTTCACCTTCACCAAATGGAACTTCAAGAATGACTGTTTCCATGATTGCTGTTTCATCTGACAACAGTGTTGCACAGAGTACAGTAACTGATATTCCCACATTATTAGTGAGTTCCGAAGCACTTAAGGAAGATGCTCCAGCTTCTTCACTCCTGTCTTTTCATCAGAAATCTCTCATGACTTCCACAGAACTTCAAATGCCAAATGGACTGACTGGAACTAACCACATGGAAAACTATGGACCAAAAAGAGCTGATAAAAATCCAGAGAGCAATGATGGGTTTTCTAGAACGTTTGTGCCAGATGCACTAATAGCCTCAGCGGTTCTGAAAGAAAGAGATGTACAAACTGGACAGGAGTGGGCACATAATGAAAGCAAAATATTTCAGAAAAGTATGGTAAAAGTGTCTGTACTCTCTAACATATCAAGTGTCTCCAGTAATCCTGAAATGGAAAACATGGGCCTGGACAGGAACATCAGTTTCGAAATGAAAAATGATGTGCATATGAATGAGAGTGATATGCAAGAAGTTCCAAACAATCAATCTGATGAAGGTAGTGGAGAACATAAAGATGGTAAAATGCCACAAGAGCTATCTTTGTTATCAGAATGGAAAGTCATCAGTTATGGTGAAGAAGCTGAAAAGTCTGTAATTCCTTGCAGTACAAACAAAGCTGAAGTCTCTGTCCTCAAACCTACACTGTCTCCTACTTCTGCTGATTATGATGACAAATCACCTTTACAGATGGAACAAAGCAAAACAAGTTTTTCAAATAATAATTATCCTTCTTTACTTTGCTACAAAGACAAAAAGCCATTTTCTATATGAAAATTCAGACTTTTACAATAACAGGAAATTTTAGGAAGTCAGAGCAATATTTTATGGAAAACACAGAGCTGGTGAAAGTCAGAGGAGGAATATATAGGTGTCAGTCTTGGAACAGAATTCAGAACCAAGAACAAGGATTATTACCAAACTGTGATAGTAAATTTTGGTTAAGAAAGCATCAAACTTTTCAGTACAAATTTGAATAATTGCTTTTTATTTACAGCAGATGGAATCAGGATTGATATATCTGCATTCTGACTATCTTCCAGATAAGCTGGGGTGGTCAAATAGAGCACAGTTATACTTTATCTCCATGTAGTAATGAGGAAAAAAATCAGCAATGCAGTTAATACTAATGTGAATATGGAATGCTTTGTATTTTCCAAAAATTGAGAGGCACATCCAAAACATGGGGAAACTGTTCAAAATGTCATTGAATATAAACTTTTAAGAGGATTTTTGCAATTTCTTAGACCAAAGGCATATCTCCATCAAAATGTCCAAAAGTTAAAAATCAAGCAAAAAGCAAAATTACAGAGTCTTTATAATCATATGACATGTACAGTATGAAAGAAGTTAAACACTCTTTTATTAAGTATGCTTCATAGAATGTATATTATTGTTGCATTCTCTGTCATTAGTGCATTCTTTTTCATACTAGTAACTTCCCATTCTCCAAGATGGCAGGGAAGATGGCCACCACATCTGGGAGAGTACCTCATCAAGGTGGAAACAGGTTGCTATGATACCTAGATGTCTCAGTCTGAGTCTGGCGAGCTAAGGCACTTCAGCTATATTCAATTTATCCAAATGGATAAACTTCTGAGAAGAAAGCCAACTCAGGATAAAATGTTAAGTAGGACATGACAATGAAATCTTCAGCTCATGGACTGGGACCCTCAGGTGTGTCACAAAGTCCTACATGACAGGACATTAGCCAGTACAGAGCTGTAATTTTTGCTGCCTTTTGGAAGGGCCTGCTGTTAGTGTGCATGTGTAGAATGCAAGGGTGCCACAGCTACTACCTCTCTCTGCGTACACACTGAAAAGAGCAGCAGAACAGCAACTCTGAGTTGGAGAGGATTCCTCCATGGGTTTGTCCCTCAATAAATACCGTACATCTCTTGGTGCTGACATGGTGTTTCCTTTCTCCAGCTCTTTTTGTCTGTTGCCCGCAGTCCTAACTTTGACACTAGCAAGATCACTTATAGCTCACCTTTCTCATTGAAACTCAAGGTGGATGACAATTTTTTTAAATTAAAACCATTGTCATATTTCTGCTTTTTCTGTCCCCTGACTGATGTCATGAAGCTTCATGTCTAGGGCTGCAGTTTGACTGTGGGCAGTGGGTAAACTTTCATCCCTGAGCTCCAAGCATCACCATGGTTCTTCACTACAGTGAGAGCAAAAAGAAGGAGACAGGGAGCACTGTTGTGCAATCTTGTGACATCCCTTCTGGTTGTACTTGGAAAGGATGTTGTAACCCTCTAGGAATTCCCTAAATCTCTATGGCTTTTATCATAGAGATCAGTGAATTCCTAGAGTGTTGTACCATCACTTCCGGGTACAGCTGGATGTGACATTGCAACTTTGTTCTGCCTCTGCTAGATGGCATCTGGTAATCCTGCTTGTGTCACATGCATGTAGCTTCATGAGTCTCTTGCATGGAAAGGTTCAAGACCTATGATATAGAAAGATACGTCAGCAATGAAATTTTTTACTTTGTGGATCTCAGCACTGAGCTGCGTGGTTCAGAAAGTACAGCAGGGTGAATGCCTCCCTTTGCTATCAAAAAGAATGAGAATTTAAGGATAAGAAAAAATTATGTTTGTCCTGATATGCCAGGTAAAAGCCGTTATCCCATCTGTAATGCAGAAAAGCAAGAACATACCTAGAGTGTGTCCAATATCCAGCTGTTCACACAGGAAATATGATCATTCTCTCTCTCTCTCTCTCTCTCTCTCTCTCTCTCTCTCTCTTTCTCTCTCTCTCTCTCTCTCTCTCTCTCTCTCTCTCTCTGTTTCTCTCTCTCTCTCTGCTGTACCATTTTGCCAACTGCTACTTCAGTCAAGGAAATGGCTCAGTTCAGATGTAATGCAAACCACAATTTAACTAAATTATGGTTGGTGTAATTGTCTGAACATGGGCCAATCTGCCAACTATAGTTTATTAGGGTTCATGAAACCAGGGTCTGAATGAAGTTTGTTTAGTAACCACAGTTAGTGCTCACTATAGGTTTGCACAACACATGGATGCATACACACTAGCTTAATCTCATTTTGTTCTATGTCGCTGCAGTCACTGCAACATAGGTTGGAATCCCAAATGAATCTGTATAGAGGAGGTGGAAGAAAATGCAAAGGCAATGAAACCAGTGTTTTCTGAGACAAACCAGGATTTGAATAATTTTCTGTGAGATGAATCCTGGTTTCTCACACTAACCATAACTAAAACAAACCATGGTTTCCCATTATGTCTGGACCAAGGTGATGTTTATGATGCCTTGAAAATAATGGACCCCTACAAATACAAAAAGAGCACTAACCTGAGGAATGGGCAATGAAACCCTGAGAAGCAATGTTGCCCAATGATTTATAGTACTATCATGAAGGGCTCTTTTTGTAGAAAAAGCCCAGCAGGAACGCATTAGCATAATAGGCCACACCCAACAGCAGAAACTCA
>NW_015161960.1:133801-182111 GCF_001447785.1 Gekko japonicus
GTGATTTAGAAATGGTGAAATTTGGATTCCACGGAAACAAGGGTAACCAGAAGCAGGACCTGGTCATCCAAAGAGTTCTGAGGACAGGGCACAGTTAGCTCCAGGATCACAGTCAGCACAGAAGAGTACTGGTCCTGGGAACTGGTTGAACAAACAAGGCTCACTGCTTAGCCCAGAGTTTACATGGTCTACAGAGAGAGAAGCCCCCACCTCTTCCCATGCTTCATCTGACCAGGGCTTGATTGAGATTCAGTCTTGCAAAGCGCTATATGCACTTAGACAGTGATCTAGTTCAGTAGTTGGAACATGGGCCACTAGCCTGTTGCTTTGTTGCCCTTAAAGCTGCCTTCTTGCCATCTCTGCTGCTCCTAGCGAGTGGGAAAGAACTGGGAGGACTGGTGGTCTGCAATCTGGCCCTATAAGATAGGGGCCTGACTGTCCCATTGTCTGGCATGCTGGCAGCATCATCTGGAGCTAAGCCTTCAGGGGCAGGTCCCTAGACAGAGGCCTCAGAATCCAGGGTGTTCAGCGGTTGGATGTCCCCTGAGCCCCTTATCATTTCCCAGGACAGTCCCTGGTTTGTCCTGGTCATCCTCAGATGAAAAGTTCAGACCTGCATCTGGCTGGGGGATGGGGATTGCCTAACAGTACTGTAAGCAATAATTTGTGGGGGAGACCTTCACACACAATATTCTAAGGATTTTTCCAACTTCCTTCTTGACACTGTTCCTGTCACCTGGAAGAGAATTAGTGGGCCACCAAACAAACAGTAGTAGCTATTCCTTTGCATCCTCTTCACCACCACCATTGTTGCTCACGGGCATAGTGGGTGGCTAGATAATGATGGCAGCAAAAAGGAGGACCAGTCACAGCTGTTTGCATTCCCTTCTACTTGAGTGAACTGGGATGAGGCTAGATTCAGTTTCCAGTAATGGCAGAAAGTGGAGAAGCACATGCTACTACTGTTACTATTCACCCACACTCTTTGCATGGTAGTCCATGCTCCAGGTTGGGGAACTCCTGGAGATTTGGAGGTGGAGCCTGGGGAGGACAGGGACCTCAGTGTGGTACGATGTCATAGACTCCACCCTCCAAAGCAACCATTTTCTCCAGGGGAACTGATCTTTATAGTCTGGAGATGAGGTGTAATTCCGGGGGATCCCCAGGTCCCACTTGGAGGCTGGCATCCAATCCTCAACAGTACCAACAGAAACAGGGTAGGTGGGTAACTGTAGTAAAGGATTAGAAATCGTTAACTAGCTGGCCAATTATGGGATAAATATTCTAACTACTACAGCTTTCTTTTGCTTTCATTTTGCATAACTGATTGACTGCTCATTTATGACATTTGGAGGCTGCCTGAATAAGCAGAATTTCTGTACAGTTTGAGTGACTGTAGAGTTCCTGGGTGTGACAGTGACCAAGCAGATAATGGCAGATGCTGCTACACTTCCTACTTCTGCATGAGAGAGAAAAATGGACAAGTAAATGGGTAAAAAAGGCGAATACATACTATATGTATTGGAATTTGTTTGCAAAAATTAATAAAAATGTTAAATTATTTTTTAAAAAGGTGAAGAGGAGCAACAGCAGTGCTTTAGGGATGGGCTGGGTGGCTTGGCAAGTGCTGATCTATGGTGACCACTGATTCTGGCTGTGGAACAGAGGCCAGGCCTTGAAACCCTTTGTTTTCATGCAAGGATCATAAGCTGGTATAGGCCAACAGAAAGGTATACCCAGAAGGACTACTCATAAAAACAAACAAACAAACAAAACTTTGTCAGAGTAAATTAGGGTTGCAAACCTCCTAGGGCTGCCATCCCCTTGATGGGGGTGGGATTTTCTCACTCAAGGAGTTTACAGAAAAGCAGAAAGAAAACTAATGGCATGTCTGGAGACGAATACGGGGTGCTTTCATAAGGAATGAGAATGTGAGGGAAACATGGAAAATTATTTCCCTCCATCTGTGGTTACCAGAATGGAAGCTAAGGCTGATATTTGACATATCTGTGCTAAATTTATTTTAAATCCCAAAGTAAAAAGGCCATTTTAGAGCTTGGATCACATAACCTTTTATTGCACTACTAGTCATTTTCTGATTATAAATGATACCAGCTGAGCTACGTGGCAGAAAGAATCTGATTGATTGAAATGTAATGCTACTTGCTTGAAGATCTAACATCCTGCATATACTTTGACTAACTGAAAGGCTGCATTCTGAGGAAAGGCAGCTAGTTTGTTGAGGTAATCTCTTACTTCTGGTATGCAGATTGCTAGAAAGATGGCTAAATGTTCCCCTGCCCTGGGTATGTTTTTTCTGATCTTCTGTTGGTGCTTCAGAAATCTCTAGTACCCTAAACAGGTCTTGTGTAATAAGAACTGTATGCTCCTAGATATGATCCTGGAGAACTAATCTCAAGGCTACCTATGGTGGCCAAACCTCCACCCTTGAAAAATTGAAGAGTGGGGAAGACTGGTCAGAAAATGACCTCTATAATGATAGTCTAAGAACTTCCCCATATTTCTATGGTTTTTAGCACAGGGATTAGGGGAAATTTCTAGAGCATCACTCAGAAGTGATATCACATTTTCCCCAAATTCACCTCACAGCCTCCAACATCATCTGACTGAAATTTTCTCAGCTTTGCCTGTAGTCCAGGTGCCAAACACAGGTTCTGTATTTTAAAAACTTGACTTATGCCATATGTGGGACTCTCTGGGACTGTCTCAGATACCTCTATGTTGAATCTGGTTGTAAACAGTCACCACCAAATATAGTTTTAACTTGACATTCTCTGTTACTGTCCTCTGATTTGCTCTGATCCTGAGTCAAAAAACACAGAAATTGCCATCAGGAATCTAGACCAGTCAATTTGTTCAGATGTTATGATACCTACGGGTTGAGTTAGAAGATCCGGCAAGCACTATCAGTGTCTCGCGACTGAACTAAATCTCCCCTGCTATAAGAGGTGAGGATGGATGACAATGAGGGCTAGACTGTATTCTACCATGGGGAAGAGAAAGAAAAATAAAGCAGCCTTGACACTTGTTCTGTGCCTCAGGGATGTGCTACGCCAGACTATGATGGCTAGAGCCAGTGTTGCTTTGAAGGGCTGAGAAACAGTTCAGTATTCCCTGTGAATAATTCTATCTTCTAAAAAGAGTAGGTAAGAGAATCTTTAAAAAGCTGATTATTTTATATGTTTTTGTTTGGTGAGAGTCAGTTACAAACTCCGAAAATCCCATTATGAATTTCTAGCTAGGCAGGGCCTGTTAGGAAAGCTGAGTCAGCCCTTGTCTTGGTATCCTAGCAGCCTGACCTTGCCTGTATCCAATAGGATCTGTTTCCCCAGATGTGACAATTGCCATCTCTATGGCATCTTGGGAGAATGCTGTATAATTTCTCTTATTAAAAGGTGGCACAGAACTTTTTTTTTTTTTTTTACTGAACTCGGGTATGATAAATGTAGACGTATAACATTGGTCTCTTTCAGTGAAACACTGGCCTTCTGCACTGAACTTGGTTTATTACTTGTAGCCACTAGGTGGAGATACTACCGCCTTTATTTGAAAAATTGAAATTAAATATCCAAATAAGTTTCTGTAGAGCAAAGGCTTTTGGCAAAACCAGAAGACTCTTCATTGTTGTTCATTTAAGGTTTTGAAAATAAATATCTCATTAACATATCAAAAATCTAGGATTGATCTCTTGGGCAAGATAATATACTATCAGCTGTGTTTAGCATTTCTTTTTTGCAAAGAAAAGGAGAAACATTCCTTTTGCACTCAGGAGAAACAGAATGGGAAAAATCAAACTGACAGTTGGGCTAATTTGGGTCACTTTCTCACTTCTAAATCAATTTGATGGCTGGTGGAGCACACAGCATCTAGGTTGCCAACTTTCTTTGCTATCTCTGCTCTTATGCAGAAATTTTGCAGGTGAAACATTTCCTGATATGGAGATCACTGGTGGGTATCACCTGCTTAATTTCTCTGCATCATACTGCTACCAAAGGGTGACTTGCAGAATGCCCAACCCATAGGGTTGCCAGCTCCGGGTTGGGAAATACCTAGAGATTTTGTGGGTCAAGCCTGAGGAGGGCAGGGTTTGGGAGGGGGAGGGACGTCAAAGGGGTATAATGCCATAGAGCTCACTTTCCAAAGTGGCCATTTTCTCCAGGTGAACTGATTTCTGTTGCCAAGAGATCAATTGTAATCCCAGGAGATCTCCAGCCACCATCTGGAGGTTGATAATCCTACCAGTCCAGGCCAGTCTTTCTGATAGAACCAAAAGGAGTGGAATGTATTAAGCATATGTACATAACAGTTCTGTAATTTGCACAAGGCGTTGTATACCTTAGCTTTGATCCACGATGTAGATGACTGAATGCTAGAAACCAGCCTTTATGAATATAATTGTATTGGAAGGTATTCAAATACAGGCCTTGGCAAATTGTCTTTGGCTTGAGAAGATGGCCCCAAAATTTAGGAACCAGACTCATTTTTCAGCCTTCAGGGTTTCATATTTTAGAGGAAGATGAGTTGGTTTGTATACCCTGCTTTTTCTACCCTAAGGAGTCTCAAAGTGGCTTACCTTTGTCTCCCCACAGCAGGCACCTTGTGAGGTAGATGGGGCTGAGAGAGTTCTCAGAGAACTGACTGGCCCAAGGTCACCCAGCAGGCTTCATGTGGAGGAGTGGGGAATCAAACTCAGTCCTCCAGTTTAAAGTCCACCACTCTTCACCACCACACCATGCTTTTAATAATTCCCATCCCCCGTTATTACTACACAAAGCCTAATCCTAGTCTCTTTGCACTTTCTTGTGACACAAATGTTGTCACAGGCATAAGGAAATACAGGCATAACACTGGTTGTTATCACTAACTGGTTGTTATCTCTAACTCTAACCTACCTTCTCCCCAGTTTCTCATAATTTCATTATTGATTTTAAAAGCTTAATTGAACCGAATACTGGAACCAGTACAGAAAGAAACCGATGAAAACATGAATTCATCCACCACCATGGAAGGTTAAGAACATAAGAACATAAGAGAAGCCAATGTTATATCAGGCCAATGGCCCATCTAGTCCAACACTCTGTCACCTAGTGGCCAAAAATACCAGGTGCCACCAGGAGGTCCAGCAGTGGGGCCAGGACACTAGAAGTCCTCCAACTGTTGTCCCCCCCCCCCCCAAGCACCAAGAATACAGAGCATCACTTGCCCCAGATTGAGAGTTCCTATCTATACCTTGTGGCTAATAGCCACTGATAGACCTCTGCTCCATATGTTTATCTAATTCCCTCTTGAAGCCGTCCATGCTTGTAGTTGCCACCACCTCCTGTGGCAGTGAATTCCATATGTTAATCACTCTTTGGGTGAAGAAGTACTTCCTTTTATCTGTTCTAACCTGGCTGCTCAGCAATTTCATTGAGTGCCCACGAGTTCTTGTATTGAACTTGTATTGCAAGACAGTGATGCAATCTGTAAATTTGTTTTTGATGCTGTCTGATGTTGTTTTTACCCATTGTTATATCTTGGATTTTAAACTGTATAATACTATGTTGTTAACCACCCTGAGCTCCATGAATTCAGAGAAAGGCTGATATATATATTGTATTATACAGTTAGAATGTAAGCAAGCAAAGACAACGACTTCATGCACCTGCAATTTTATGCCATACCACAAGATCGATATTTGTCAAACCCTGTTCAAATATAATCTAGCCCAAAGACTTGACCTTTCTCAAACTCCTTCTACCCAAAGCATATTCCACACAATACCTATACAGCTGATGACACCCAACTGTATCTGTTGATGAGTGGCCACTTGGACACCACCCCACAAAATCTGAGGGGTTTGAGGCCGTGGTGGGATGGTTGAGGAAGAGCCAACTGAAATGGAGTCCAACTAAGACAGAGGTTCTGTGGCTGGGTAGGTGGGATTCAGGATTGGGGTCCCAACTTCCCATTGTTCACAGTGCACCTCTAATAACAGCACAAGCCGTCAAGAGTTTGGGCATGGTCTTGGATACCTTTTTATCTATGGAGGTCCAGATCATGAATGTTGCCAAGCTGGCATTTTACCAGCTGCGCCAAGCAAACCAACTAGCTCCTTTCCTGTCTCGCCCATACCTGGCCATAGTAATCTATGCAACAGTCACCTTCAGATTGGATTACTGTAATTTGTTCTGCACTGGCCTGCCCTTGAGACTGATCCAGAAACTCCAACTGGTTCAGAATGTGGTGGTGCGGGTCCTGATGGGAACACAATGGACAGCACACATTCAACCTGTGCAGTGCCAGCTACACTGGCTCCTGGTGGAGTATTGGGTCAGGTTCAAGGTTCTGGTACTGACCTTTAAGGCCTTGAGTGGTCAGGGACCCATGTATTTCTGGGACCACCTCCTCTGGTATGTCCCCCGAAGAGCTTTATGCTCTTCTAAGAACAACTTACTGGTAGTCCCTAGCTCCAAAGATGTCCGGCTGTCCTCAACCAGAACCAGGGCTTTTTCAGCCCTGGCTCCTACCTGGTGGAACTCTCTGCTAAACAACATCCACACCCTGCAGGGCATGCAAGGCAGAGATGTTCCACCAGGCTTTTGGTTGAGGACAGCAATGAGTACCATTGTATCTGGCACTCCCTTTCCCTCCCCCACTCTGCCTTCTCTTGCTCATTGCAAGACAGTGATGCAATCTGTAAATTTGTTTTTGATGCCATCTGATGTTGCTTTTACCTATTTTTATATCTTGGATTTTAAACTGTATAATACCATGTTGTTAACCACCCTGAGTTCTGTGAATTCAGAGAAAGGCAGTGTGTGTGTGTGTATAATAAAAGTGTACCATTTTACAGCATCAATGTGAACTAGGTGTTCCATGTAAAAGCCGCCCTGAGCCTTCGGGGAAGGCAGGATATAAATAAATAAATAAAAATAAAAATAAAAAGATACCACAGATTATGAAACAGCAAAACACATGGCTCAGGCCAGCCAACCAACCCATATGCCATAAAACACAAAATACCTTCTTAAAAAATTTAAAAAACACAACAATAAAACCATGAACAACATCAATCTCTATTCTGATCTGGGGGGAAAAGTCCAGTCTTGTGTCCATTATAATGACAAACCTGGCCCTGAGCACGCAGCAAACTCATCTGCAGATTATCTCCTCTTTAAAGACGGCATGGACTAGAAATGTTTGAAGTGTTTGAATGCAGTGTATTCTGCTTTGGTATGGCTATTATTATTAGATACAAAGTCTTTTGAGGCTCCTTCCTGCCACACAAAACTCTAATTTCAAAAGAGTGTATAATTGTTGGGGATAGAATATTCCCTTCTCAAATTCTGAAAGGTAATGTTCATTTCAAACATAATGTTTTAAATCTCTTTATGATGACATACCCCAATAAAGCAATGGAAATATGATTTCCAGCTATTTATCTTACAGTCACATTCTGAAAACCTTTTTACCCACATAAAATCACCCAGAGGAAGGCTGGATGGCAGCCTGAGGCCATTGCAGAAACAAAACTGCATGCCTGTGGAGTAATCTGGATTTTCCTTTGCATGTAGAAAAAGAAATCAAGAACAATTTGAATAAGGATCTGGAAAAGAGCTACTGCTGCGGATTATATCCTCCGGCGGGCACAAGAAAGGACAAGATATTGTTCACATGCAAGAAGACCTAAATGTTTTTCAAGGTGACTAATAAGCACCGATGTGAGATTTCACAGTTTGTAGCTCCCCGGACCTTGACTATAATATTGTCCTATTGCAACTAAAAATTCCAAAGGTGTAGAATAACATCCAAAGCACTGCCTTAAAAAAGGGATCAATGTCCATTGTAAGTACTCCAGAAGAAATGATTACTACCTTTTGGGACATTTCCAGACATCAGCTGTCCCAGTGCTCATAAGCAGGAAGTCCAAAAGTGAAACTGGAAAGACTTCTTCAAATAAAGGCCTGTTATCATGGGAGAGTGGATTGTTGTATCATGTAGACCCTGTACAATTTGTCTGGTGGTGATCAGCACTGTACAGCAGCTGCCTGGTATAGAATTGTACTGGTCCACCTGCTCTCCCTGGAGAAAGTCAATGACTGGAAACACCATTAGGGGCCCAATATTCTCAATTAATAAAACTATGGCTGTGGTCACACACACTAAATGATCCACTTTCAATCCATTTTCCAACTGGATTTTTACTGTGTGAACTGGCAAAATCCAATTCCAAAGTGCATTGAAAGTGGATTGAAAGTGGATTATTTAGTGTGTGTGATCACAGCCTATCTGTAACCCCTTTATTGCATGTGTATCTGAACAAAACAGCTTTAAACTGAATTCCTAATTCTCATTTTGTGCAAGAGTTAAAATTAAAGGTTTAGGACTGATGTGTTTGCTTTTCTAATGACATTTGAGTAAACATTCCATCTCAGATTTCTTTAGGGACAAAGTATCTCTTGGCTAAAAGCAGCAGGACAGCTTTTTTCCATTCACTAGAAACTGTATTTCACTCAAACATATGTAACAATAAGTTGAGACGGAAACAAATAAGCAGGGAAGTTTTGTTTTGTGCTTCCTTTCAGCACCATCAGGGTTGGAGCCAAAAATCTGTTCTGCTAACAGTGGAACCTTCTTCCAATACCTACAGCCTTCTGCCAGTGCAAGGAGCTTTGTTCCAACAAAGACGTGTGTTTTGCTGGTAATAGTCTCCTTGTGCCAGTGGAAGACTTCTTCTTGCATCAGAGGTGAGCTACTCTGTTAATGGAACAGAACCTTTGGATCCAATTTGTTGCACAGGGAACTAAGAAGTGGAACAACTTACCTCTGGACAAGCATTCCAGCCCCTCATTAATAATGATGATATGGGCTTGGGAATTGAGTAGCCTATGGGAGGCCTGATGTGATGGTATGCCATATCGGCTGCTGCAGCAGCTGCAAATGAAAAGGGGAAAAAAAGACAATAAAGCTGAAATAATATTTATCAAAAATGCAAACTATAGATATGTACTCCACAATTAAAGTCATTCCTCAAAGATTTGGACCATAGGGACAGTTATGAACTGCCTGATTTTATGGGAATGGTGTAATAAAGATGAGATCCCTTATCACACGAACTGTCTTTTAACTTCTGCACTATGGATTGATTTCTAGCTGAATGGAGTGCAAACGGAATTAGAGAGGTTCTTCTTTGGACCGCCATTTGTAGGAATGAAAAATTTTAAAAGTATTGAACTATACAAGTACTGCCTGTGGATGAAAAACAGCTTCCAAAGCAAGCTGCATTAAAGTGAGATATAAAATCAAATCCATCATACAGAGAACAGGTCACAATTCTGATCTGATTTGGCTGACTTGTTCCATAATCAGGAATGTGGATTAAAATCACTACTCCACTGATAAGCAATGGATTGAATTTATTTAGTCTGTTTTTATCCCACCCTTCCCTTTACATGACCAGACAAAAGCAGTACATACCCGAATCCGTCAGTGCAAGGAAATATATCCATGGTTTCGTTTGATTTCTTTTGTATTTAAACATTTATATTCCACCCTTTCCCATGGCCCAAGGTGGCTTACAAGAACATCAAACAAGAATAACCCCCTCCAACACCCCCATAAAGCTGAATCCACCCTCCCTGGCTTGAAAAAGTTTTGGATGTACATTTTGGATCATGCAGCAGAGCATGGAAAGCACTTTCCACCAGCCAGTGCTTGGCATTCCAACCACATCTGGATCCAGAAAGGCTGTTTATGCATCTCTTGCTTTTTATTGGCCATAAAAGACTTAGAAAAGTAACTGCAATTTTAATGCACTAGGTTAAAAAAGCAATCTTGCATGAAAGCCAGTATTTAAAAAAAACACCTGAAGATGGTCTTCATAAAAATACCTGCCTTGCATCTAAATTGTCTTGGAAATAAACAGTCTGTACAAAACAGCTGTGGTACACATAAATAACAAGGTATTAAGTCTTTATTTTTAGTATTTTGTGAATTTCCTTGGGCAAGTGTTCTGGAGAGCACCATAAAAATTAAATAAAAAGTTACTAATTCACACTAATTGTTCAGTCCTTTATAACATACTTCTGCTTTGGTACAGCACTGTGCAAGGGATTTTAACAAATGGAACCTTGTTAAAAATTGAATGCATAGTGTGGCATATGCATGATGCCTTCACATTTAGTTATAAACAAACTGTTAACGGGTGACTACTTGCAAGTAGGGTTACCTATTCCAGGTTAGAAAATTTCTGGAGATTTGGGGGCAGAGCTTGGAGCTGGTGAAGTTTGGGTAGAGGACTCAGTGGGGATAGGATGCCATAGAATCTGCCCTCCAAAGCAGCTATTTCTCCAGCGGAATTGATTCTGTAGTTTAGAGATGGGTATGAACCAAACCATGAAACAAGATTTATCACAAATTTCACCCTGTTCATGGTTTGTGATGGGTACACCATCATGAACTTCCAAAAACTTTTAAAACAGTTTGTGGCAGTTCATGGGTAGAACAGAAAGCAGAGGTTTAAAGGGACTCAGAGCCCCCCCCCACAAAAGCACTGAAAACAGCTTAGTGGCATTGAGCAGCCTGCTCCCTGCTGCTCAGCCATTTTGAGTGGTCTTATGCAGTCCCTTTGAAAGGGATACACAAGAAATCCCAGCCATTTTTGCTGCTTTTGTGGGGAACAAAAGGCAGGGTTTTATGTCATGAACTCTGGTTCACAAACCACAATTATGGTTCAGTTCATGCCTACTAAAGATCACCCATAATCCTGGGAGATCGTCAGGCTCTGCCTGGAGGTTGGCAACCCTACTTGCAAAACAAAGTGGGTAGGGTGAATGCAAATTCCATTCACAGCATTGCCGTGTGGACTGAATGCATCCTGCTTGGATGAACATCTGACTGATACCCATCTGTCCCAACTATACAAATGAAACACACACACCAGCTCATTTATATGTACATAAACTTGTTTTACCACATGGAACATCTTAGATGGATTGTGACAAATATCTGTTGCCACAGCAATGTTGACTCTTAAGTTGTTGTCCTAGAAAGAGCCACCCATCGACCCTAATTCCATAGAAGATATTCTAATAAATCACATTCATTAAAGAGAGAATGACTAAGCCACTTTCAATAACCAACCAAATTGCAGTCACTCACCATGTAGATAAATAGGCACCAGAGTTCAGGCTTCTAAAGCAAGCTGCAATTAACTCTGCTTTTGCATCATATAAATATTAATTGTAAGGGAAATTTCCAAATAGGAAAATAAACCCTCATAAATTTGAATGCCTTTCTGTATGCACGAGAGCTTCTGGCTGAAAGAAAATTGCCAGGAAGTACATCTGTGTGCGCGCGCACACACACACACTTTTAAGTGCTTTAGGTAGCATATCAATGCAAACATATTTTTGCCTTACAGCAAAAGCCTGATAAAATCCCAACACTTTAAAATGATCTACTGGAGTGTACTGCATCTGAAGGGCACCATAAGATCGCTGTCTTGAGATTTTAACTCAAATGGTTTAATTCTTTTAAACTCCATCAAATTTTCATTACAGCATTTGTCATGTGAATCAATTATTTTATGCCATTGGTGCTTCTCACTAGAATCTTTGCCACCATAATGAGGTTTTAGATTTTTTTTAGATACATTTAACAAAGTGTGTGGATGAATACACTTTGCCTTTGATTGTATTCTACAATGATTCTGAGTGTATGTTATGTGATGCCAAGATGTTTCTGACATAGTGACCTTGTGAATTAATGACTGCCCCCAACCACTAATCATTAACAGCCTTAATTCTCAGAGTGCTGTTGAGATTAGGTAGAATAACAAAGCTGGTAAGCAGCTATACCTAATGGAGGGAATCTTTCTCCAAATGAAAAAGGTATATGGCAGGGGTGGCCAAACTTGCTTAACATAACAGCCACACAGAATAAACATCAGATGTTTGAGAGCCACAAGACATGAACAAATATTACACACACGTTTTTATTGAAAAATATGCAGATTTGCTTTTTATTAACATTAAATTAGGCTGTGTGAAAGAGCTGCATGCGGCTCCCAAGCTGCAGTTTGGTCACCCATGGTATACGATGATCTGTTCTCTGATATTCTGTCTCTTTCTCTCTCTCTCTGTCTCACACACACACACTACCTTTGCAATAATATGTTTGCAAAATTGCTTGAGATTTCACGGAGGCAGCATGAAATGCCAGCTCCAGCACATGTATGGGTGGTGGCGGCGGCTAAAGTTAACCTGTGGGACTTTCCCCCTTCCCCTTCCTACAGAAGCCTACAGACTCTCCCTTGCAAAACTGCCTTCCCATCAGGAGAACTATGTGGCTGGATGCATGTGACTGACCTTAATCATTAGGGATCTGGCAACTACCTAAAGAGAAGAATATCATTTATATTCTGGCATGGCAACAATATGCTAAAAAATAATCCAAGAACGAGTCTTGAGTAGCAAGTTCCACACCTGAAGATAAAGAACAAACTCACCTGCAGAATAACATTTAAAGTGACTACAATTCATTCCTTTCTTGTGATCTGAGTTCATCATGCAGATACTCTAGCTGGTTTGCAAGTATTACAGATAATACAGGAAACTCAAACGAAGATTTGAACATTTGCATAGCTCCACTATATGACCCTCCAGTGTTTCCTCAACAAATGAACTGACCTTTTTTACAGCTCGTTTAGAAAGGAAGCTATTCCAGTGATCCCAAATGGTTTAATCTTTCAGATTTAGGCTGGTCATTAAGTGTAATTCATCTTCATGACAGATCTTTAACTACCCAACACAGTCTGTATCTGATAGATAAACACCATTGCAGTGGTCTAATTGGTTGGCACTTAGTGCTTAAGTAATGGGTTGTTACCTTTTTACTTCAATTATGTCTGTACTATACTGTACTATAAAAGCCTAGTCACTCTTTTATTCTTTCTAATATGCTTGTTTTCCACCTTCCCATCTGGTTTCCTGTATTATTTTTAAAAGGTGAAAAATTCATCATGCCTCAATACTCCAGCTAGTTCTGTTTAAAAAGTATATATTGTTATTTTTAAAGGTTTTACTTAAACCTTGGTACGAAAAAAAGCAGTTTGCCTATCCTGAATTGGGGAGGGGAATAAAAACCTGAAGCAACAGCATTGGGTAAAATGAAGGCCACACTTCACTAACTTAAAGTCTGAACTTCAACATCTGCAAGTTCAAAAATCTTCTCGAAGCCTCAGTGCAAGTAACTTTCCTACCCAGGAAAGCAATTGGCCCTTCTCTGGGGAACTTCACCCCGGCTCCAAGCTCTAGTCCAGTGTTTCCATTGCTTCTTCCACTACCCAAAAGATGCGCAGAAGAGGCCAGCACACAAGCAGAAAATCCTGCTCTGCAAGGTCTGCGTTGACGTGGATCATGCTGGATACAACCCACTATTAATAATTCTTAGATGGGCAGAGCAGATACCTTGGGACATTTCCGTGTTTGAACCTGGGGGTGGAGGGGCTGGTTCATACATGCAGAGCCCTGAAGCGTCAGAACAGACTGTTCCACTTCAGACTGCAGGTGGTGGTTTCCAACTTTCTTGCTGTGCTGATTTTCTGACTGCAGAGATTGTAACATATGGGCACACTCCAAAATGTGACACCTGCAGTCTGAAGAGGTGATGCCCATTCTGTCCCTTCAGTGTTCCATGTACAGACCACCATGTACAAACTAGATGAGAGGGACAGAATTACATAGATTTTAGTATTTTTTAAAAAACAGGTACCCATTTTATACAAAAGTATAAAGTAGTGATATCCGATCAAGACAACTGGTGCCTAAAAATTGCAAGATCATATTCACAGCCCTGATCTCTTCTTCCCCTTCTCCTGTATATCTAGGACTTTTCCAGAAAGCAAAGCATTACAAAAGCTGGAAATAAAATAAACACACAACTAAATCTGGGTAATGAATGGCCTGCCATGGTATTATTAGATACAGCAGTGGCTATAAACAACAGAGCTGGAAGCACTGCCTGCTGGGAGATGTAGTATGGAAGGATAGGAAACAGGAAGTATAGAGAGGAAGAGATTTGGCCTAGGCCTAGTTTGTCTTACTGAATGATGCCCCGTTGTTGTGCTATTTAAGATCTACAATAAATCTTAAATTGTATTCAGTCACATAATATAGCACCTGTGCTTATAAGAGTATGGAAAATTAAATTCAGAAATCAGATCATGACAACATTTTATCTTGATCATTGCTAGGCTTGCCAAGTCCCCCCGGGGGGCGGGGAAACCCCCGCCCCAGAGGCCCGTTCCCCGCCGCCGGCAGATCAGGCCCCGGGGGGAACCCCACCCTGACGTGCATGTCACCCAAAAGTGACGTGACCATGCCGGGCACGCTGGGGGCTGGGCCACGGTCATCCGAGGGAAAACTCTATGGTTTTCCCTCGGATGGTCGTGGCCCCGCCACAGCGTGCCCGGTGTCGTCACGTCACTTCCGGGTGATGTGTGCGCGTACACTCCAGCCGCCAGCCGGGAGTCCCCCGCTGCGGCAAGAAAACGACTTGGCAACCCTAATCATTGCAGAGAAATTAAACAAACTGAAGAGGATGAAGATGCAGAAATTGATACCAGAAAAGTGATGTTAGAGATAATATACAGAAAATACTCCAGTATAAGAAATACAGCAAAGTTTTGGACAAAAAAACCACTGAATATTAAAATGAACATAATTCCATAAATTGCCGAAGAGATGTGAATTTGGATTTAATAAGCTCTCAGGAGGAAAAGGAAGAGGGGGATTTTCTATGACCAACACCAGCAAAGTATGAGAACAGAGGGTCAATAAATATATAACTTTAAATGAATCAGAGGAATAATGGCTTTGAAAAGCTAAGCACTCTTCCTGTCTCCAGTGGAGAAATGGAATGGATGACTGTTACACAAGACAAGTGAAGCTAATTAGTAAGAATCAATGGACTCATGCTTACAAACAGAAGGTGCAGGGGAATTCTTCAGACGGTATGCTTCTCAGCATTTGGAAAGTGTCTGGCACTATTAAAATACTTGCCCATTAATAACGACAAGCAGAGACCTGAGGAAAATTTCAATTGGTCGAGGGGGCAGGGCACAGAGATGACAGAGCCCACTCTAGCTCTCCCATGCCATTTTCCTTCCCCTGGATTTCAATAAAATTCAGCTATGCTCTGAATTGGCAGACATTAGCAAACAGTGCACATGGGGCTTTTCTGGTGTATTGGATAAGCTTATTTATTGCTCAGCTATGGTTGTGAGGATCTCCCAGCCGTGAGTGTCTGATTGGCTTTGATGTCACACTGGGCCTGTGTAGGCAAGAAGATCATGACTCCTCTGGCTCCCAGTTGGCTTAGCTGCTTTGATGGCAAAATGCTGATCTACTTGTGCTTTGTGTGCATTTCAGCCACATAAAGTTATCATTTGGAGAGCAGTATGCATAGTGCAAGTCCAAAAACACTTCTTAAGCTGCCTGCCTAAGTCTTTTTACAATAGTTATTCAATCAGTAGTGTGCCTGACTGCAATGTAGCAACTTCAAATTGTAAGTGAATATTGAAACCCTGTACTGTAGGTGTGTGTGTGTGTGTAGCATTCAGCTAAAAATGGAGTTCCTGTTATGCAGAGTAGCTATTTTATTGTATACCAGAGAGAAGTCCACTTTTGATGTTCGCTTGCTATATATCTTACCTGGTTTGAGGTGAGCAAATGGAATTTCCCCTGTTAATAGTTCCCAGAGACACAAAGCGTAGCTGAAAACATCGGCTTTTACAGTGTACCGAGTACACTGTGTGAATACTTCAGGGGCCATCCAACGCAAGTTCTGCACATCACAAAAACATCAATAATGCATTAACAGACTGTTTTGTTTCCTCACAAGGGAGTGGATCTTTTCTCTATTTTTATATCAGTTTACTTTCTAGAAATATGCTAACAGAATTAATGTGGGGGAAAATAATAATGATATGAGTAATAATAGTGATATGGATATTAACAATAATCTATGGAGCAAATTACCATATCGTTTGTGGCAGGGCTTTTTTTGTAGAAAAAGCCCAGCAGGAACTCATTACCATAATAGGCCACACCCAACAGTAGAAACTCATTAGCATATTAGGCCACACCCATGACAGCACAGCTCATTGGCATATTAGGCCACACCCCTAGGTTACCAGAAGTGTGGTCATCCAGCCACACCCACCTTTTGCTTCTTATTCTGTTTACCTTGTTTGTTGTCCAAACCTAGGGCTTTTTTGTAGCAGGAACTCCCTTGCATGTTAGGCCACACAGCCCTAATGTAGCCAATCCTAATGAGTTTCTGCTGTTGGATGTGGCCTGTTATGCTAATGCGTTCCTGCTGGGTGTGGCCAACTTGGAAACCAGCCGGAACTCTGTTCCTGTGCGTTCCTACCCAAAAGTAGCCCTGGTTTGTGGTGTTTTCAACTATAGTGTAGATTTCACTTTGTCTGCACAAAACCAGAATATCTTTCACTATACTCATTGCTGATATGAAAAGAAGTTTCCCTGGTGGTTACTGCTTCCCACTCCCTAGAGTGTAACTCTGCTGGGCACTTCTAGACACATGTGCAACATGGTACCAATCTGAAGATTTTCATGGCAGCCAGAAACAAAGGAAACAATACGAATAATAGCTGATCCACAACATAAGTGAATACCTTGCATATCAATCCTAGCGCACGCTGGATTGTTGTTCAGATGACCTAACATCATGAGTTTCTTGGAAAATGGACTGCCACTTTTCCCCTCTCCCCAAAAACCTTATTCTTATGAGGTACCAAAACAAACAAACAAACAAACAAGCCTGGCAGTGGGAATGACTGACTGGTTATCTTGGAAGATTTCTAAGCCTAGCCTTAAAGCCTGGATAGTTCCAAGCATGCTCAGTACCATAGGTCACCTACTGGGATGCATGGAAATTGTAGTTTCCAGTGGCCCCTGGCTCAATGGGAATCTAAGTGGCAGTGAACACACTACATCTCCTTAGGAGCATCCCTTGCCCCTAATATGCCTGGGAGTTGTAGTTTCGCCAATTCACTGAATTCGTAGGAACTGTAAACTGCCAAAGTTTGACAAATCAAGTTTGCTTTTGAGATCTTTCCATTGCCTGTCAGCATTACTCGCTTTTTGACTTCTGCAAAGGAAAGATTGTTTGGGAAGTGGGCACCAGAGGTAGGACTGCCAACCTTCAGGCCGGGGCCAGAGTTTTCTTGGGATGACAACTGACCTCCAGATTATGTATATCAGTTTCCCAGAAGGAGACGGCACCTTTGGAGGGAGACTGTTTAGCATCACATCCCTGCTGGGCTGTGGGCTCCTTCCCTTCCCCATATTCCACCTACCCCAGGCACCATCCCACACCCCCAGAAATTTCCCAAGCCAGAGTGGGCACCTTCAATCAGAACTGGTTGACAGGGAGTTCCTCTCAGTATACCATCATCCTGCATGTTCTTGGAGAATTATCAGTGATATAAAAAACTAGTTTTTCCAAGACTTCTCCGAAGAAGCCTCAAAGACCTTAGTTAATTTTAAGGCAAGCTGAAGAAAGCTTGCCCATCGCTAGTCACAAGATAATTCTAAACAACATTGTTAATATAAGAAGCAAATATTAATGATGATTACAGATGCAGAACAGAAACTCATTTATGACTCCAGGCAGAGAGTACGTTTTGTACCCACTAATCTTGGCTGGCATAAAAACTGATCTCAAGCAGTCTACCAAAAAATTAACATATGAAAGAAACAAGACTGAACACTGTCCATATACAATAGGATGTATGCTGGCAAAAGAAAATCCTAATTTCGTTACTTGCTTGTAGGCTGAGTTTTCACATACATTGTAGAGTAATTATACATAACAAGACAAGAAAAGAAGAGGCAAACCCCAGGTTGTTTTGTCATATTGTCTTCATCCAAAGACTGCAGAAATCTGGATTCTGAGATTAAAAAAAGAAAAGAAAAACACCGTCTGAATAAACATCACCAAGTACAGGTGAATCTTTTTTTTTAAGTGAGACCTGACATTGCTTATGTATTTCTGCTGTATAAAATCCAACTAGAAATGCAAGGAAATTGTACATGATTTAAATGGCGTACTTTATAAAGTGCTTGTGTAAGAACACTAGTATTTTGCATTTGTCTTCAGGTACTCAGACCTTAAGGTAGATACAGTAGTTGAGTTCTGCCATCCAAAATTAATACCCAATGCCTGCTGCATAGTGGAAGGTCAGCCCACCAAGTGATGATGGTCTGAGTTCTATTTTAGCCTTTTTGAGGGTTATATTATTTTACATCTATACATTTTTCTGCAAAGCTATACAATGCTTACTAACAGATTGCAAGTAGGACTACTAGACTGCAACCCTGAGGTTTGCATTCTATCTTTAAAATCATTAATAAAGCCAGTGACAAAGCAGCCATGACTTCTGCCACAAATTCCTTCCCCAGTCCTGTCACAGACTCCCCACCTACAAACTGGCATATCTAGAGAAGGGGCAGTAGGAAAATAACAGGGCTGGGAACAGAATGGGCAATTGCTTCATGTCTTTCTTTCTTTTTTTTGTGATTGTAAACATACACCAAGACTCTCTGGATACACACTGGCAACCATCTGGATAAGCCTTTAAACATATTTTTAGGCATTAGGAAATGCCTGCATTATGGGAGTGGAGTGGGGGCAGCCGATTGCAATTCGGATACAAATAAACTTGTGGAATCATGGTACCACAGGAGGGTAGGAGAAATTACTGGGAAATACCCTCAACTCAAATGTCCCTTTGAGACTGTAGAAGCCAGGGGTCCCCAACGTGGTGCCAATGGATGCCATGGCACCCACCAATACTGTCCCTGGCATCTACCAAGTGTTTTGAGAATGTGGGTTGGGGCCAGGCTGGGCTTTTATTCAGCAGAAGTTCTGCTTGGCCATTGGAGAGTTCTTTGGCTGTGCACATTTTAAAAAAATGTTGCTTTGGCAGCAGCTGCCACCACAGCATAAGCATCTTCACTGTGTGACTGCAGGTAAGCCATGGCAGCCATTTTGTGGCTGGATCTACTTCCTGCGGCATGTTGTGTTAGAATTCCAAAGGTGCCCACAGGCTCAAAAAGGTTGAGGCCCTTGTTATAAGCTCTTGGGGACTTCAGCAAGCCAATTTCCCTATCTCCTTCTTTTTTTCCTCTTTAAAGTGACTCAGTTGTCCTCAACCAAGTGCAGCGAGCATGCCCAGTTCACAGCAAACAATTTGTATGACAATTTCTTCTACTTTTTTAGAATTTACAATACTTTTCTTCATATATAAGTAGTCCCTAAATATGCAAAAATGCCAAATGCCTCTACACTAGGCCCTGTTTTGTTATCTTCATTTGCTTTTAGAGGAAAAGATAACCATCCAGGTGATTAATTCAGGTGGCTAGCCATGTTGGTTTGAAGTCAGTACATCGGTGGTTTGCCAGGGGATAAATAATAGGGTTTTTTTTCACCACGCAAGAAATCTGTACTGTAGATTGAACAAGAAACCAAAATAAAATATATTGAGAAGCCACAAAGACTTGTTAAACTCCAAGAACACAAAAAGCCAGTCAGAAAACTTAGTTATGGCATTGATCTGTAGTTTATGATAGTCAGGTCTCCAATTATGACTGTCCCTTCTTCCCTAGAGACTGAATATATGCCATTTGTTCTTTTAATCCCCAAACTCTCACCTCCAAAATCAGCTACAACAGCATGGCCATCTTCATACAGGAGAATATTGTGACTGTGGAGAAATAAAGTTGTTAGATTGGGCAACTGTACTGTTTTCAGTACTAAATGTCCTTTAAAAATCCTTCTTTCCCCTTTTAAAAACACTAATAAAAGTGCCCCCAACCTGGTTCAGTGAGCAAAACTGAGTAGAGGTTGAAGGGTTTAATCCTCTCTCTCCTTCATGGTTATAATCCACATTGCTGCTCTGTGTGTGCATAAATTATCTTTACAAAAAAACAAAGATCCAAGTGTTATGTAGTACTTCTTTAACAGGCTAATCCAAGAGGACTCAGTGCAGCCATTTCTTTAGTGATACAGCAGTGATAAATAAATGAAAGAGTTGGCCTCGTATCAGATTATTCTCACAACTTCAGGATATTTTAGCAGCAGGTGAGTTTAGAGTGCCCAGGTCTTTGGCTAGATATATTCCTGCCCTAGAGCCCAGGTGTCTGCCAGCACTCATTAGAGCAGTGGGGGGGGGGGATAAGTGTTGCAGCAAACTTGGAAGTGCCATCAGCATGATGTCTAGGATTCCTAGAGCAGTCACACGAACGTGTTACCATCATTTCTGGGTTCACACCAGAAGTGAAACTGTGATGCCTATTTTGCATGTCCTTGCCCTCCTACAACTCCCACCAGTTGCCAGTGGTTGGCTGGCAATTAGGTATGCCAGGTGGTGGCCTGGCATCCCCAGGAGCTTTAGTGGTGGGGCAAAGGGCAGAAACAACATCAGGCTACGTGCTGATGTCACCACCAGACAAAAAACCAAATGTGATGGCAGCACATCAGATGATGCTAAAACCATAGAGTTTCTAGAGTGTTGGTTGTGATGTCATGTCTGGGGTTTTGCCTATATGTAGTGTTGGCATACTGTTTCTTCCACTGGCCAAAGAGGCAAGGGCAGGTGGGAGGTCCCTTCACTGGGAGATTACTAACCCAAAGGGAGCATACCTACCGGCAACACTGGGTGAGTCCTACCCTTATCACAAAACCATTAATGAACAATTGTCTTATTTAACATAATGGTTTATTTTTTAGCACTGAAAACCTCTAGGTAGATCATTCAGCTTGGAAAGGAAATATAACAGTACTTAACTAAAAGCCTAGTTTTGAGTAGCCATGGAGGCCCAGCACACCTATAGGTTACCAGAAAGCAAAGTGAAGCTTTTCTTTCCTACTCTCCACAAACCTGCTTGCCCTGAGGCCTCTGGAGTTAGCCTCTTAAAGAGAGCCAGTGTGGTGCAGTGGAGAAGAAGAGAACGATGTAAGCTGCATTGAGTTCCCATTGAAGAGAAATGCAGGGTACAAATGAATTAAACAAACATCATGATCATGATTCATGCCTGGTTTTGTCCCACAGCCAAGTGCACAGGGCTGTTTCTTCTATTCTCTTCTATTCTGCCTGAATAGGGTCTCCGCTTTAGCTGAGAAGCCATTAGCTGTGCCTCACATGAGTATTATGAGAAAATAATTCATCAATAAATTGGGAAGGTGCAATCTTGACAGTTTAGTAAGTCCAAGTGTCAGGGACATTCTCTAATTAGTAGCAGAACAAGACCATTTCCTAATTAGTGAAACATCATCTGTAACAGGTTTATTAATTATATGACAGTTTTACCTAGAAGGAATGAAGAGGATGACATTTGGGGTTGAACCCAGTGATAACCTTTCAACAAAATCAAAAGGCCTGATTCTCCTCTTACTTCAGATCCACTCAGCTAAAGTGAGTCACTCCTAATTTGCAATGGCATAAATGAAAGTAGGAAGAGGCCTGCAGATTCCAGCTGTGAGCAGAGGACTGCCAGTAATGGTAAGAGCTTCATAAAGCAAAGGGTATTTTGGACTGATCTCAAAAGGCTAATTTCACTCTGAAAACTTGATTTAATTTGACAGACTACTATCCTGTGTGATTCTGATTTTGTTCACTCCCCTTGCTTCTGCTTTGCATACGAAAGCTAGTCATTGTCAGAAGGATTTACAAGCATGCTGTCTCTTCACTATGATGTGCTCTTCACAATCATCTCATCATTAGAGTCATGCTGAGAATGGTATTGAGAATGAATTTGGAATGTGGTGGTGGAAACCTTACCATTATATGCAAAGAAAGAAAGACTTGGAAACTCAGGCTTGCTTGGCAAGGGTGCCAAATGCATGTTGTGTCTGGTTACTAGACCGCTATCTCTTACCACAGGAAGAGGTCCCAATCTCAGGGGATTGCTGAAAACCAGCTCTCCTTGGACTGAAGCTCACATGATCTAAGCTTTCTTCTGATGAAATACTCCTATATCTCTGGCACTTGGGTCACTCAAATGTCCACATTTATTTATTTATTTATTTATTTATTTATTTATTGTATTTGTATCCCGCCCATCTCGCAAGCGGGCTCAGGGCAGGTCACATAATCTTCAATAGTACAGTTAAGTTTAAAACACAATCAAACATTTATATTATAAACATTTAAAATCAGTCGTTTTCAACTGCTGGTGAAAATTCTGACCCATTCATCTGATGGATATGGCTGGTTGCTAGTAGATGGATGGCCAGTAGGTAGGAGACAGCAACCTTGGGGAGGCCATATATGGATGCCCACTGGCTCAATCAAAAGCCTGTTGGAACAGCTCCATCTTGCAGGCCCTGCGGAACTGAGTAAGATCCCACAGGGCCATGATTTCGATGGGGAGCATGCTCCACCAGGTGGGGGCCAGGGCAGAGAAAGCCCTGGCCCTGGTCAAGTCTAGACGGATGTCCTTTGGGCCAAGGACCACCAGGAGATGTTGATTACTGGAGTGTAAAGCTCTTCAAAGCGTATATGGGAAGAAGCGGTCACTTAGATATGTTGGTCCCAGGCAGTATAAGGCTTTGAAGGTTATTACCAACACCTTGAAGTGGATCCGGTACTCAACTGGTAACCAGTGCAGCTGTCAAAGCACATGCCGAATGTGAGCCTACATGGGCATAGCATGCCGCTGCATTTTGTACCAGCTGTAATTTCCGGATCAGCCTCAGGGGTAAGCATGCATACAATGAATTGCAGTAATCAAGCCTGGAGGTGACCATTGCATGGATCACTGTAGCTAGATCTTGGGGAGAAAGATATGGCTTCAGTAGCCTGATCTGCCTAAGATGGAAAAATGCAGATCTGGCAACTGCGGCAACCTGGGCCTCAATTGACAAAGAGGAATCCAATGTTACTCCCAGGCTCCTCACTGTTTGGGATGGCACCAAAGGTGCCCCTTCCAGTGTGGGGAGCCTGGTGCCCACATCCATGCCCCTTCGAATCAGGTACAGGACCTCCGGAGACATCTGGATCGGGTCGGTTCGGCAGCACTGTTGTTGTTAGACCTGTCGGCTGTGTTCGACACAGTCGACCACCAGTTGCTGATCCACTGCCTCGCTGTCATGAGGATACAGGGGCTTGCCTTGCAATGGCTTTCTTATTTTCTCCAGGGTCAGGGACAAAGGGTGGTGCTAGGGGAACAGCAGTCCAGGAGACACCCGCTTGAGTGCGGTGTGCCTCAGGGGGCAGTGCTTACCTCGATGTTATTTAACATCTACATGCGCCCCCTTGCCCAGATTGCCCGGAGGTTTGGGCTGGGATGTCACCAGTACGTTGAGGACACCCAGCTCTATCTGATGTTGGGTGGTCGTTCAGATTCCAGTCCGGAAGATCTGGACCGGGCATTGCAAGCCGTGGCTGGTTGGCTTAGACTGAGCTGGCTGAAACTAAACCCGATGAAGATGGAGGTCCTGTGTCTGAATCGGGGTGGTCTGGGGATGGGGATCCCACTCCCGACCTTCGACGAGGTGCCTCTGATGCCAGCGCCGGTGGTGAGGAGTTTGGGAATGCTCCTGGATTCCTCCTTAACTATGGAGGCCCAGGTGGCAGCCACTGATAAATCGGCCTTTTATCATCTTCGGCTGATTCGGCAGTTGGTTCCCTTCCTCAACTGCGACAACCTGGCTACAGTGATCCATGCGATGGTCACCATGAGATTAGACAACTGTAATGCTCTCTACATGGGGCTGCCCTTGTTGCAAATTTGGAAGCTGCAGCTAGTGCAGAATGCCGCGGCCAGGCTGTTGATGGACCTCCCTAGATGGGAGCACATCCGGCCTGAGCGGAAGGCACTGCACTGGTTGCCAATAGCATACCGCATTCACTTCAAGGTGCTGGTACTTATCTTTAAAGCCCTATATGGCCAGGGTCCGACATATCTGAGGGACTGCCTTTCCCCATACATACCCTAGAGAGCACTACGGTCGGGGTCACAACATCGTCTAATCATTTTAGGCCCTAAGTATGCCAGGCTCGCTGCTACTAGGGCCAGGGCCTTTTCAGTGGAGGCTCCTACCTGGTGGAATAAGCTCCCAGAGGAGATCAGGGCCCTGCAGGACCTTGTACAGTTCCGCAGGGCCTGCAAGACGGAGCTCTTCCACCAGGCTTTCAAGTAGGAGCTGCCCACCACTACCACCAACTAGTATTATTATCAACATCGTGGTAATAGGTTGGCCCTTTATTGAGATTGAGCCACAGCTTCGCGGCCGGCCGGTATACTGCTACCGGGATTGTAGTATTACACCTTATAGTACACCGTCCCTAACTGAATGACCATTATTGTGAGCACTTTATTTGTGTACTGTATGATTGTTTTACTCTGGTTTTATATGCTTTATATGACTTGGCACATGGTGCCACTAACTGTGAGCCGCCCTAAGCCCATTCGCGGGAAGGGCGGGATATAAATCCAATTAAAAAACAACAACAACTTCAGCTGACTCTGCTGTAACCATCCAGCCACAGCTTTCTCTTGCCTTTCTCACTCCCTCCCTTCAGTCCAATTCTTTTTTAAAAAAAATCCCCGGAGGGATATTTTTTATTGTTTTTTAATTAAACTAAAAAACTACAATTTTTTTTATAAGACTACAAAACTACAATTCAGTCCAATTCTATGCATGTTTACTCTCAAGTAAGGGCAGGGTTCTCTAAGAGAAGCACTCTAGCTAAGTAAATCAGGTTTCCTGACAGAAAGTCAGGCTTTGATCTTCACTGCATACATCTCAGATGCAAAAACAAATAAATAATAATAATCAGTTTACATTTATGGGTAGTAGAATTCTTGGGTAAGAGTCAACTCTCTTTATAATATTTCTAAGTTTAATGAGTGTAGCAGAACTTGACTCAGATCTACAAATTAGTGAATTTTGGCAACATTTCTAGTGGAAATGGGCAAATGCCCCTCCCCTCCCCTCGCCCCTCCCCTCGTCTGCTGCTGAGAACAGCGACGACAGCCATAACTTTTTAAAGAGCCCCTCCTGAGAGCTGGGGGAGCCAGAATGACCTCTCGTGTGTGACCGCTCAGACATCACATGCAAGAGGTGGCATTTGCCTCTATGAGTCCAAGGCCACCACCCTGGGGCTCAAGGAGGCAAGAGAACGTTTTTCCCCACCCCTCCCCCCATGCGAGCATTGCAGCTGCTGCCTAGAACAGCGACGGCGGCCATAACTTTTTAAAGAGCCCCTCCCGAGAGCTGGGGGAGCCAGAATGACCTCTCATGTGTGATGTCTGAGCGGCAACGCTGCATGGACATCACACACGAGAGGTGGAATTTGCCTCTACGAGTCCAAGGCCACCACCCCGGGGCTCCGGGAGGCAAGGGAATGTTTTGCCCCGCCCCCCATGGGCATTGCAGTTAGAACAGTGGCGGTGGCCATAAATTTTTAAAGAGCTCCTATCGAGAGCTGGGGGAGCCAGAATGACCTCTCATGTGTGATGTCTGAGCGGCAACGCTGCATGGACATCACACACGAGAGGTGGAATTTGCCTCTACGAGTCCAAGGCCACCACCCCGGGGCTCAAGGAGGCAAGGGAACGTTTTGCCCTGCCCCTCTCCCAGCGCGGGCGTTGCAGCTGCCACCAAGAACAGCGACGGTGGCCGTAACTTTTTAAAGAGCCCCTCTCGAGAGCTGGGGGAGCCAGAATGACCACTCGCATGTGATGTCCGAGTGGCAATGCCACTTGGACATCACACACGAGAGGTGGAATTTGCCCCTATGAGTCCAAGGCCACCACCCCGGGGCTCAGGGAGGCAAGGGAATGTTTTGCCCCGCCTGCCCCCCGTGCGGGCATTGCAGCTGCCGCTGAGAACAGCGGTGGCCGCCATAACTTTTTAAAGAGCCCCTCCCAAGAGCTGGGGGAGCCAGAATGACCTCTTGCGTGTGACATCACATGCGAGAGGTGGAATTTGCCCCTACCAGTCCAAGGCAACCACCCCGGGGCTCAGGGAGTCCCCCCCCCCCGTGGGCATCGCAGCTGCCACCAAGAAGAGCGGCGGTGGCCATAAGTTTTTAAAGAGCCCCTCCCAAGAGCTGGGGGAGCCAGAATGACCTTTCGCGCGAGAGGTGGAATTTCCCGCTAGGAGTCCAAGGTCACCACCCCGGGGCTCAGGGAGGCGGGGGAACGTTTCCCCCCCACACCGTGTCCCAACTGATGGCTGGTGGGAGCAGGGGGCGGGGCTTATGTGCCCGCCCCCTGGGTTCCTCCTGAGTGGCAGAGCGGTGCTCCGGTGCGCTCCGGCAGGAACCGAGGCCTTATCTTAGACACAGATGGTCTATTCCAGCTATTTGATGTTTCAATATATGACCTCTTTTGTCCTCCTTACACAGTATATTTGTACTACTTTGATATAATCCAGCTACTGCAGTTTGAAATGACACAGGCTGTGTGTGTGTGTGGGGGGGGTAGAACTCAGAGGTTCCATTTTGTGATGCTGGGAATGCAGCTGACTCTTCTCCCACTTCCTGTTTCAGACCACATGTGATTATTTCTCAAGAGTACAAATATATCTGCAGTTACTGTAAGGCGTAAAAAGTACCCACATTTAAACCGCTACCTTTTTTTTTGCAATTTAATATCAAATATCAGCAATAGGCCATTCAACATGACGTTGTCTCCTATTGGAAAGAGAGCTGGGTATAAATATCTGCATCAGTGATATTCACTCAGTGGCTCAGGAGCCCCATCTGGCTCTTTGACTTGCTACTTGTGACTCTTCTGAGCACCATTTCCCACTTTTGTTCCCACCCCATGTTTCAGAAAAGTGGGTACAGCCATTGCCTTTTAGGGTTTGCAGTAGGCATCTGGTGGCTCCCACATTAAAACACCTGCTGCCAGAGCAACTGAAGGATGGGTAAACTAAGAACCTCCACAAACTGCAGTCATCATGCCAGGGATAGAAGTAAAGGGCTCTTTTTCTCCAACAGCGCTCCACCCTTCTCTGCAACCTCCACACTCTCATCGCATCATCCTGGTGGTTGTTGGGAGGAGATCAAACAGGGCCACACAGGTGCGTTCAGATGGGGCATTTACAATGGTATAGGTGCCGGTTGGAATCGGTGTACTTACCGGCGTTCACATGGTGAACATCTGCCTTCCATCCCTAACCGTTGCAAAGAGCTTTAAACCATTGTATTCTTCCACTAGGTCCCAAAGTGGTGGTATCCTGAGTGCAACAGTTGTAATCACTTTATCCCCCTGTCTGATCGCTCTCCACCGTTGTAGAGCCACTTCCGTTTAGAAGCCCGAGGCTTCCGATTTTTGCCCGCCTTTTTTTTTTTTAGGTCGGCAATATGCGCTTGGGCGAAGCTTCGCCCCGGCATTTGTTTAAAAAAGAAAAGGTCCTTAGTTTAACGTTTTAGAGGAGTCTGGGACCTCAGGGAGGCCAGTTTGCTCTTTAAACTTTAAAGGTAAGTCCTCTCTTCAGGGCATGCTTTTCTGGACGGGGTGTTTTGCGCATGTGCGAAGATCGCCATTCTGTGGATGGCTGCCTATGCGCATGTGCAAACTAAGTTAAAAAACAACAACAAACTGCCGACGCTCGCTGTGTGTGAATGGGCATACAGCAATGGGCTCTGCAGACAGGAGGTAAGTGTGATCGTGTTTCAGCCGGCATAAACTGCAATGGTTCCAACCGGTACAGTTTATGCCAGCTGAAACGCCCCATCTGAATGCACCCACAGAGTAACACCACCACTGCCATAGCAACTGCTTGGGAGAAGAGCAAGCTAGCCACAGTGTGTGTGTGCATGTGTGCATGTGTGCATGTGTGCTAGTACTCCCCTTTCTCCACAAACAGCTTGCTCTCCTCTGGGAACCTTGGCCATCTCATTCTCTTGCCTGAGCCGCTGTGCCTTATACTGAGAAAACAGCAAGAAGGCAGAAAGGAAAATAGAGAGTGCAAAAACTTTCCACTGTAGCCATGTTGATCTGAAGCAGCAGAACAAAAGTTTGAGTCCAGTGATACCTTAAAGACCAAGAAAGTTTTATAAAACTGTGCTGGTCTTAAAGGTGCCACTGGACTCAAACTTTGTTCTGCTGCAATGCTTGAGTTCAACATGAAGAGAGATTTTAACTTAGGGAAGCATTTAAAAAAGAGTTCTAGAGAACTTGAAATCTTGCACACTGTTTTATGTCAAGTGGCACCTTTAAGACTAACAGAGTTTTATTCAGAGTATAAGCTTCCATGTGCAAAGCAGGCATTTGCACACAAAAGCTTACACTTTCAATAAAACTTTGTTGGTCTTAAAGGTGCCACTGGACTCACACTTTGATCTGCTGCTTCAGACCAACTTGGATACACACCTGGACTGTTTTATGTGCTAACTCAGACTTTGGTAATTAAAAAGGTTATAGTCATATATTTAATATAAATAGTTATATCTTATTATATTATTGTATGTGTGAATTTGGTGAGGTGGTGCACAGGGTAAACTGTAGTCATGAGGATGTTTTGGTTAATGGTGATTGTGGCTCTCCATAAGCTACAGAGTGAGTACCACTGATCTAGATAAACATATGAATATTCTCCCCCCACACTGAAACCTGAAACCCTTGCTTCCAGGAATGCTTGACAGTTCACATTCCAGAGGGATTGCCACATTTGTCTGTTGATCCAAAACCAGAAAGGAATCTTGTGGTACCTTACAGGCTGTTATTGAAATACCAGCTTTTGTGGGCTAATTCCATGAAGTTTATGCCACAGTAAATCTGTTAATCTTTCAAGTACCAAGATTCTTTGTTGTTTTTGATGGGCCAGATGTCTGTCAGGGTTGCTGGTAGGGTTGCCAGCTGGCACCTGGCAGCCAGCAGGAGATGGGAGGCAGGGGTATGGGAGGCACTGGCATTGTGAGCAGCATGATATCACTTCCATGGAAAACCAGAAATGTCATCATGTTGCTCTCAGAAACTCTCATAGCGTTTCTGGGGAGTCACAGAGTGATGTGACATCACTTATGGGTTTTTCCTGGAAGGGACATTGTACTATGACAACTTTTTTCCCCTCCCACTATCCAAAGGAACAGCAGTGGAAAGAGAGGGTTGCCACTGGGAGGTCTCCCACTACAGCAACCCCAGTTGTTGCAGTTTTTTAAAGTGTTGTCTTGTTCATTACTCTTAACTCATGGCTATGTTTTCTGCACTTCTGGTTTCTTCTTTTTTCCTTTGTGGTTGTTTCTTGAATGTTCTTCTTCAAGACTTTCTGACTTTAGATCTTGCCTTGTCCTTGATCACGCATTCTGTTTACTCTCTTTCCTGTTAATTGGGTGGACAGCTTGACATAGCACAGAGATTTAAAGGGAGCTGAGATTCAGCTTTCTCCGTTTGATAGGTGGGATTTCAAGCAGCACACCACACTTGTATTTAGACTTAAGTGCTGGCTGGAGGATTCAGCCATTGTCCACTGCACATTTCTTTTCCTGTAACAGCTTCTTAAACAGAGACAGTATTGTTTAGAAATGTAAAGGTTTGCAGCTGCCCTTGTGTAACAGTACAGAACTGTCTGCTTCTAGTGACAATATCTTGCCTGGTGTTTCATTCTTCTAAAACAAGCACTATCCCCAAAAGACCACAGAATACCTGTCTACCATACTGAGAAAATTAGGCTTCCAGTGAAGTGGGATCACTTTGTGATGCAGACTGAAAGTGATTAACCTGCATGATTGGAGAGGTGTAGCCCCTGGCACATCTGGAAGCATTCCAAGGGTTAACTATTCAGAGGTAATTAGGCTTCATTTTTAATCTCAGCACATCATTAAAACCATTAGTTTATCAACACATCTGCCCAGTCTCAAATCATTCAAAAGTAACTGGAACCCAAGCTAAACACAGAAGATACTCTCAGAGGCTCAAATGTTTAAATGCTTCTTCACCTGAGAATCACCCATCCATAGGGAGCATAAGGGCCAAACTTTACATTATAGTTTTCACAGGCCGAACCTGTGGATGACAATGTAATTTTAGAGAAGAAGTCAGCCATTTAAAAATGATGCAGCATGGCAGGACCAGGCATTCTTGTCCTCCCCTCCCCCACATGTGCCTCTTCAGGTGTTGAAACAGCAGCTGTTTTGGCACTTGAAAAGGCATGGGGGAGACACAAGATCATCTGGGCCCACTACACCGGGGGACACAAACACACAAGAATGCCAATCATGACTGGGCCACCAGGGCATTTTTAAATGGTCAGAGTCTTCTCTAAAATGGCATTAGCACCCATGAATCGGAACAGTGGATGCTGTAACATCTAGCTTGGCCCTGTGAATACCAAGTTATAATGATTTGTAGCATGAGAAAGATATAGAACCTTCTGGGAAGAAACTTCTGTTGACACTCACCTGGGGTGAGTGAACAATATCTAAGCCAGACATCCCTACTCCACCTTCAAACTCATTGGGTGACTTTGGACCAGTCACTCTAATGGGTTTCTTGTGAAGATAAAGCAGAAGTGGGGAGAGCCCTGAGCTCCTATGAGAAATGTGTTAGACAGAACCATAAACCTCTGGTTTTCATCATAGTTTATGACAATGAAGTCCATAAATATGCAGTATATGAAAAATGCTTATTCACCCTAAAAATACTGCTGAGCGTGTTAATTTGTTGTTTGAGGTTGGGTGGGGGAAAGAGAAGTTAAGAGCCAGTTTGGTGCAGTGGTTATGTGCACGGACTCTAATCTAGGAGAATCGGGTTTGATTCCCCACTCCTCCACTTGCACCTGGCTGACCTTGGGCAAGCCATAATTCTGGCACAACTCTACTTGAAAAAGAGCAGTTTCTGTTAGATTCTCTCAGCCCCACCTACCTCACAGGGTGTCTGTTGTGGGGAGGGAAAGGGAAAGGAGTTTGTAAGCTGCTCTGAGACACCTTTGGGTAGTGAAGGGTGGGGTATAAATCCAATCTCTTCTTCTTCTTTTTCTTAATCTCACTTCTCCTATCCTCTTCTCATGTTCATAATTCTATCCATCTCTGTCAAAATCTTTCTTTTTCAATCTTTTCTTTAAAAAGTCCCAATTTATTTAAATCTTATTTATAAGAAGCTACAGCCTCCAGTGATAAGTTGGTTTTCAGCACCTTCAGTACAGAACTGACCATCTGTATAGGTATCCTAAAGATGGCTGATCTTTTCATTCTGTGGCAACAGAAGGGGGGTACTCCATTTCTCTCAAGTATTATAGTAAAATGCATATAAATTAATTAAAATATCTAATATTTTCTAATCTAGGGGCCCTTTTAAATCCTCTATATTGTTTGTTTGTTTTTGTCAAGAGACCCAGTCAAAAAGATAACAAGCACAGGCATTTATAAAATCTCATTATCCATACAAAGTTGGAAGGGGGGAAAAGATTTCAGTGAAATATTTGAAACCATAGCAACTGTAAACTCCAATAAAGGTAAAAGATTGCAGCACCATAACTTTTCCTATATCTGTCAGCTGAGGTGTATTTAAGGCTTACCACTAAATCTAGTGGATTTGTCCTGTAACCACTGGGAGTGAAGAGGTGAATTATAAGATTTGTATTGTGGTTAAACCCATTTATCGAGGGTAATGTGAACAAAATGCTCTCCTCTTTACTTTCTGTTTGCTCAACACTGAGGAATGCAATGGGGAGTGATAATACCTGGGAATAAATTTAACTCTATACATGCACGCCACCAGTAAAAGCATTCCTCCAAATAGGCTCATAAGTCTTATGAAATAACCTGTACAAGATTCAAAGGTGACCACACCTTTTCAGAAGGGCATTTTGTTTGGTACAGGGAAGGAAAAGGACTTTAGAGTAGATCTATAGTACAAACATATATCAGTTTTGTGTCACTTTAACTGTCATTACTTCCTTCCAAGATTCCTGGGTATTGCAAATTGTAAGGTTGCTTGTAATTCTCTTAGAGATCTCTTGCCCATATCAGAGACCCACTGATCCAAGAGTTCCCTGAGAAAAGGGAATAACTGTTAATTCAGCTATGATGTAGAATAGATATACCCTCTAGCAAACCACAGTCATTCTTAACTAAAGTATTATAGAGGTGATTATATAATTAGATATGAATCAAAAGGTACATTTTGTATTCATTTTGGTTTCTAAAAGGTCAGTCAAAGGTAAAACTGGTGCTTCTGCTGATAATACCCCTCTGGGACTCAAACAGCAGTATCTTTTGAATTGGTAGCTCCAGTTTTTAGACACCAACAAAAATTTGTTTTGTGAAGCATCAGCTATTGTTGAGTAATTATGGTAAAACAAAGTTCTGGACCTACAAAGGTTATTATAGAAGTCTGATAGTGTGCTAATACACTTCAACCATGTATTTCTTAAAATATTTATATCCTGCCTTTCTCCAGGGTCTTAAGGCAGCTACAAGCAAAAAGAATACAGTAAAATCATAGATGCTTAAATGAGACCAACCAGTATCCACAGACTGAAACCCAAATTAACGAACTATTTACAGTACTACTGATGCCTTAGAACAACTCATAAAAAAACAATGTAAACTCAACATCCTCTAAAAGAAAATCATTTTGCTTTTCTTCACAAATTAATAGGTGGCATTGTGAAATATGTATCTGCACTGACAGTTTGTATTATTGTTCAAACAGCAATCTTGTTTATGTATACTTGATTTCTCTTTTAATAAAATTTGAAATGAAAAAAAAAATGAAGATAGCCCATGATGGTACCTTCCGGTAGGCCATTCCACAGCATCAATCCAATGACTGAGAAGGACCAGAGAAGGAATATATAGATGTTGTCCAGAGGATCATAACTGGTGCATTGGCTTATAGAGGGAAATGCCATACTTTGGGCATGTGATTATTGCAAATTTGTGAGATTAAATTTGTTTGAGTGATTAATTTACACATTATTATACAAATAATGATATATTCTATGCTTTCACTTTTTCTCGTATTCATTACAATCTTTTCTTATTTTGCTTTGGAGGGGGGCAGATGTTTGGTACTTTTTGATCATTTTGGAAAAATCAATAAAATGTGACCTTAAAAAAAAAAGAAACCTGATTAGGAAATAGTGACCTTCTAATGCTTAGTATAGGAAAGGTAGTACGAGATGATGCTGACAGGGGAAAAGGCCATTATCATTTGTGTATTTTTCTAGGTTAGTCATGCCTTTCACAAAAAATACATCAGGTATACATTTTGAGGAGGTCCTAGGTCTAGGAAGACCACTCATTTTGAAATTAAACAAATTTTTTTTTATTTTGTTTAACTGGCTCAGTATGTGTGTATACACTCTCATATACATACATACTACAAAGTCTGTCTGACTTGTCTGCCTGCCTGCCTGCCTGCCTGCCTGCCTGCCTGCCTGTCTTTCTGTCTATCTATATATGTCAAGATGTAGCTATGAAAAGTCCAGGTCAAACTTTATCATATAATTGAGAGCTGGAGGATACCCTGGATTTTGCCTCTGTGACTAAATGCTATGCCATAGGTCAGTACTTGGTTGGTAAAGAATATTGAATCAGCACCAGTTTTCACTCTTCCTGATATTTGGTTAGTACAGTCGGTTTCCCAGTTTTAAGAGCACCAACTTGCCTGCAAAACTGAAGAGAAAATAAAAAAAGTTAACTGTACTTCCACTCTGTTATTTATCCTGCCCATCTTTTGTGTTAGCTTATACCACTTAAACTTCCAAGGTCAGCATTCTGAATGCAGTAACAATAATTCATATCTGAAGTTACCGAAGAAGCAGAAAGAATTCAGCAAGAAAGGGGGAAATGAAGGTAAGCAAAGCAGAGGCGAAAGGGCCAGGGAGGTTAAAAGTATAGAAATCAGTGTATTCAGACAGATCCACTTTCTTGCTGAACAGACGCTAGGGCACTGGTAAGTTTCAGCATCAAATGGAAGAATGCTCCACCTGCAGAGTTGTTGCTGTGTGAGAAGCTGTTATTTATCCAGAACGAGCTTTTATGTAGTTCAGCACAACACTCTCATATTTTGGCAACTCTGCAATGCAAGGCTGGGTTAACCCTATCTCTAGTAAACAGAAGCTTCAAGGATGCACCTCCTGAGCCGCCAAGGGTTTAAACCTGCTAACATCTGAGGATGTGCTGGAAATGGTTGCTTTTTTGTATGTTTACACATAAAAAAGGCAAAGGAAATCACAATGGCTTAGGGATATTTGTCTCTTGCATCCACATGGAACTGAGATTTCTAACCTCCTCAAATATATATATAAAAACTCCAGGAAAAGAAACTCCTGCTGTAAAGTCTGGAGCTCTGTTTCCACTCACAGTCCTTTGTGCTGGCTTTCCTTTTTCATTTTCAAGTGATAAAAGGATCTAAGGCTGTGCCTGAGGGCCTCATTCTTCTCCTACTGAACATGAGTATTAACTAATTGAAAGTTGAAGGAGAAGGGGATTGTCTCTGCACAAGGCAAAGAAAGCTCCTTCTCAAGTACTACCCTCCCATTTGCTCCTTTAAAAAAAAATCTCTCCCATGGTGTGAGCCTATTTGTTTTCTCATCTGGAACTCAAGTATCATGTTTGCCAAATGGTTCACAACTATGCACAAAATGGAAAGTAAATAATGGGACTCTCACCCTTCCCATTTTCTTCAGACCTGCCTGTCACAAGACCTGCACTGACCAATAAGAAAGCACAAGGAAGAAAGTGGAGCAAGGAGCTGAAAATCAGTGCATAATATAGTGGGCCCAGTCCAGCTGTCTGGATACATAGTTCGGAGCAGACCATAAGCCATAGTGCTGCTTATTCAGGGTTTTGTTGTTCAGTCACACAGTCGAGTCTGACTCTTTGCGACCCCATGGACCAGATCCCGCCAGGCCCTCCTGTCTTCCGCCGTCCTCTGAAGTTGGCTCAATTTCATGTTCGTTGCATCTATGACACTGTCTAACCATCTCATCCTTTGCCGTCCCCGTCTTCTTTGACCTTCAATCTTTCCCAGCATCAGGGTCTTCTCCAGTGAGTGCTCCCTTCTCATTTGGTGGCCAAAGTATTTGAGCTTCAGTTTCATTATCTGGCCTTCCAGGGAACAGTCAGGGTTGATTTCTTTTAGGATTGACTGATTTGATCTTCTTGCAGTCCAAGGGACTCTCAAGAGTCTTCTCCAGCACCATAGTTCAAAAGAATCTATTCTTTGGCACTCGGCCTTCCTTATAGTCCAACTCTCGCAGCCATACATGACTACTGGGAATACCATTGTTTTGACCATACGGACTTTTTTTGGCAGGGAGATGTCTCTACTTTTTATCATGCTGTTTAGGTTCGCCATTGCTTTTCTCCCAAGGAGCAGGTGTCTTTTAATTTCATGGCTGCTGTCACAGTCTGCGGTGATCTGGGATCCCAGGAACGTGAAGTCTGTCACTACTTCCACGACTTCCCCTTCTATTTGCCAAGGAGTGATGGGGCCGGATGCCATGATCTTAGTTTTTTTTGATGTTGAGCTTCAATCCCACTTTTGAGCTCTCCTCTTTTACTCTGAGCAAGAGGCTCTTTAGATCCTCTTCACTTTCAGCCATTAGAGTGGTATCATCTGCATATCTGAGGTTGTTGATCTTTTCCCCAGCAATCTTAATTCCCGCTTGTGATTCATCCAGGCCAGCATTTCGCATGATGTACTCTGCATATATATTAAATAAGCAAGGTGACAGTATACATCCTTGTCGTACTCCTTTTCCTATGCTGAACCAATCAGTTGTTCCGTATCCGGTTCTAACTGTCGCTTCTTGGCCCTTATACAGGTTTCTCAAGAGACATGTGAGGTGGTCTGGTACTCCCATCTCTTTAAGGACCTGCCATAGTTTGTTGTGATCCACACAGTCAAAGGCTTTAGCATAGTCAATGAAGCAGAAGTAGATGTTTTTCTGGTACTCTCTTGCTTTCTCCATAATCCAGCGAATGTTGGCAATTTGATCTCTAGTTCCTCTACCTCTTCGAAACCCAGCTTGTACTTCTGGTAGTTCTCTATCCACGTACTGTTGAAGCCTAGCTTGTAGGATCTTGAGCATGACCTTGCTAGCGTGTGATATGAGTGCAATTGTGCGATAGTTTGAACATTCCTTGGCATTGCCCTTCTTTGGGATTGGAATGTATACTGACCTTTTCCAATCCTGTGGCCACTGTTGCGTTTTCCAAATTTGCTGGCAAATTGAGTGCAGCACTTTAACAGCATCATCTTTTAAGACTTTGAATAGCTCAGCTGGAATACCATCACCTCCACTAGCTTTGTTGTTAGTAATGCTTTCTAAGGCCCATTTAACTTCACATTCCAGGATGTCTGGCTCAAGGTCAGTGATTATACCGTCGTGTTTGTCAAGGACATTGAGGTCTTTCTTGTATAGTTCTTCTGTGTATTCTTGCCATCTTTTCCTAATCTCTTCTGCTTCTGTTAGGTCCCTACCATTTTTGTCCTTTATCATGGCCAGCTTTGCATGGAACGCTCCCTTGATTTCTCCAATTTTCTTGAAGAGATCTCTAGTCCTTCCCATTCTATTGTTTTCCTCTATTACTTTGCATTGTTCATTCAGGAAGGCCTCCTTATCTCTCCTTGCTGTTCTCTGGAAATCTGCATTCAGTTGGGTAAATCTTTCCTTTTCGCCTTTGCCTTTCGCTTTCCTTCTTTCCTCTGCTATTTGTAAAGCCTCATCAGGAAGCCACTTTGCTTTCTTGCATTTCTGTTTCTTTGGGATGGTGGTGATTGCTGCCTCCTGCACAATGTCACAAACCTCCGTCCATAGTTCTTCAGGCACTCTATCTATCAAATCTAGACCCTTGAATCTATTCTTCACCTCTACTGTATAGTCATCAGGGATGCGATCTAGGTCAAACCTGAATGGCCTAGTGGTTTCCCCAATTTTCATCAGTTTAAGTCTGAATTTTGCAATGAGTAGCTCATGATCTGAGCCACAGTCAGCTCCAGGTCTTGTTTTTACTGACTGGATAGAGCTTCTCCATCTTTGACTGCAAATTATATAGTCAAACTGATTTCGGTGTTGCTCATCTGGTGATGTCCATGTGTAGAGTCGCCTCTTAGGTTGTTGGAAAAGGGTGTTCACTATGACCAGTGTGTTCTGCAGAATGCTTTGTAGCATCAAGAAATGTGGGTGTGCATGCCTGGATGGATAAACCAGCCAAGAAATGACATGCTACTGTATCAGAATAACTGGAAGGTATACACTACATACTACCATACCAGAAGTTGGGTAGTATATATAACACCACTATCCTTATGCTAAAAAGACTTACTTGTTTTACATTGAATATTTGGAGCTTCTTGTACATTTAGAAATATGTGTAATCGAGATCTTTGTAATGCTTGAATGACTATGTGATAAGGAAAAGAAAGATCCCTTAGGTTTTTTTTAAAAAAATACGTATTCTGTCAAGAGGAGTCATGGCACTTTGAAGACTAACAATGTTCTACAAGCATAAGCATTCATTGACTAGAATGCATCATCTATATGATTCAAGTCAGCTAAATCTGAACCCTTCAGTGTCATAACAGAGGTTTTCATGAGCATTAGTAAATTAGATAGACCTTAAAAATGGTGAATGGTTTTTTCCACACAGAGTCAATAATTGGGCAGTGCACTCTCCTGCCCTCACAGTGCATAACAACATGACAAATAGTTAATTTTAAAGCTGAAAAAAATCAGCCATTTGGTTTCTAGTCACCAATGTATGTGAGATTCTTTGAAAATCCTGGACTTCATGTTCATTTGGGTGTAAGTTTTGCTTCATTTTGCCTTTCATGGTAAAGACTCATGGAAATAACAATTGACACTCATCATGGAAGGGGTATGCTCAAACTCTTATGTGAAGGAATGAAAACAGTGGTCACTTGGTTTCTTTATATAACTGGCTTTTAAAATGGAGCTTCTGAGATCCAAGTTAAAAATAGTCAGTGGGGAGCTCCTAACAGCTCAGCTGTTGGGTTTAAATGGCTTGGAGCCATTTAAAACTCTGCTTTTTGCTCCCCACCACTTTTCATGGGGAGCAGAAAGCAGGGTTTTAAACTTTAAATGGCTCACAAACAGATACAAACTGGTTTGGTTAACAAACCAGCCTATCGGTTCATGGTTTGGTTCGTAGTTCAGCCATGAACCTACTAAATCTGCTAGATGGCAGCTCATCCAAGATGAGAACAAGTTCCTTGAGGGTTTGTTTCTGTGGGGATTCTGATTATCTTGAAGCCTGCTTCTTGGCATATATATAAATTTCATGGTTTAGTCTATGATCAGTAAGCCTCTTCTGTGTCCAGACAAAACTACTTTCCCTACATCCCCTGCCTTCATAGGATGTTTCAGACTTATATACTCATCGCTCAGTGACTGCAACCTTAGTCTTGTGTGTGTGATTGAACTCGCAGATCAAACATCTCAAATATACCTTTTATTTTATTCAGCATTAAGTCAAACACAGTACTTTTCAATAGTCACTCAGCTTTGAGTCATCAAATGAATACTCAAGTGATCAGAGATGCTGTCCCCCTATGGCATATGAAATATTCTCAAGACTCAGCATGCTGAAACTAAATCTTAGGCTGAAACTAAATCTGACACACTGCAACCCAAACCAGCTTCCCTGCCAAGTCCTGACAAAGCACAGGAAGGTTGAAAGTGCAAGATAAGCAGCTGGAAAGGAGGAAATGGAACTCTTCCCTCTCTTGCATTTTTCTCCTAAAAAATCCTTTTCCAAACTGTTCCCACCCCCCTCAGTATGGCTTATCATGGAGCCTCATTAGTGTGGTATTGGAAAAATGGAGTCCAATTAACCTGTAGGACTGCATATATGCACCACGAGTAAAAGGTTTATTTTTAGCTGCGATTTTTTTTCCAGGAGGAAAAGAAAGGGAGAAGGAAAGAGGATCATGGCACATGTGCAAGTCCTGCAACAAGCTGTCTTCATGTACATTTTTTTAACATAAATGCAGTTAAGTGTGATGTGTGAACATAGCCTGCATCTTTCAGATAATGAAAACAGTGTTCTTTTCTCTTATGACTGAAACTTGGAGCAAAACAGTTCCCACAGCTTGAATAACATTTGGTCTGGCAAGTGGGGGGGGGGGGGTTGCTTCACTGGCCAGGTATGGTCTAATTAGCCATTCCAGTCTCTATTAATTTTGCATGTCCCCTTTATGCTTCACTTATATTTATAAGGAGGTCTCTAGGAGGACCCAATCCTAGAGGTAAACGATATGTTGCCGTACCATACTACTACCGGTATTACTACTGGATTGGGCTTTATGAGACAGTATGCAACTTTTTCCTAGCTATAAACAGAGTAATGGTTAAGCAACTCACAGCTTGTAAGAAAGGGCAGAAAAATCTTGTATGCTGAAGCATTCCTAAAAAGTGAACACCAGAAGGGATGTGAAATAAAATAAAAATAATTGAAAACATAACAGTGTGTGTGTAGAGTCGGTGTGGTGCAGTGGTTAAGAGCAGCGGGCTCTAAGGACCAGGTTTGATTCCCCACAGGAAGCTCGCTGGGTGACCTGGCTCTCTCAACCCCACCTTCCTCACGGGGTGTCTGTTGTGGGGAGAGGAAGGGAAGGTGATTGTAAGCTGCTCTCAGACTCCAAGTAGTGAAAAGTGGGGTATAAAAACCAACTTTTCTTCTTTAGAAGAAGAAAATATTGATATCAGCTAGGTAAGCAGTGTGATCACAGTCACATGCACCCTATTTTGTATCAAAAAAGAAACTTGAATGGGAGTGTGATTACAGTTCTGAAGCTACATGCCAATAAAACGTTCATCTTGTTTTGATAGCAAGGGTATTAGTTTGGGGAGCAATTTGAATTTGGAAGGTCAGAAGTAGGTCAGGATAATTCTTGGCAACATTTCTGCTTGTTTTTGAGCTCAAAACCTAATAGATAAACAGCAGTCAGTTGAGCTCGCAAGCTTTCTCAAATGAGCCTAGAGGGGCTTGTTCACCAGAGTTTACTTCTCTAGCAAAAAGCTCAATGCAGCTTTTAATAAGTAGCATATAACTTTATTTGACAGCATCCGAGACATTTGTTTTCAAAGTTTGGCTAATACTGTATTCATTACTCCTGCCCCCTCTCCCTATTTATCTCTATTGTTATTAACATATGAAATCTATGCTACAAAGTAGCATACTTCATTGGGTACCAATAATGAGATGCTCAGATACCTGTGTAGTGGTGGAGGTTGGTGGAGCTGTATCCTTTTTTGTTTTGTTTAACTTTTAGTTCAACTGACTTTCTTCACAGTATACATGTTGGCCCCAAAATCAAGACAGAAGACTCCATGGAACTGTGACTCAGAGGTGGTCTTTGTTACTACTAACAAGAATATCTGTCACTGAACTAAATTTTTCAGGAAGGATGTGTGAATTGAGAATGAATTCAGAAAGAGGTGCCGAAAGAAGATTCTGACTAGGGGGTTGTTTCAGCTTTCCCAAGGAACAGCATGAATCTTTTTTTTAAGCCACAACCTGTGATGGACAGGATAGATTCCGCCTCTCCCTAAGAGCAACCAATGGGAGCTAATGGAATGTTAGTGAGAGGATGAGAGTAAATAGCTTTAGTTCAGTGGGAGTCAGAGCTGGCTGAGGGAAGAAGCAGTAAGCTTGAGCCAACAGAAGACCAGCCTGCCACTGACTGGGAGAAATTCAACTCATAACAAAGAATCACAAATGCCTATAGCTATGGTTCAAAAGCTCATGTGTGAAGAAACATTGTAATCTCTACCTGATGCACTCCAATGTTGTGTTCAAAACAGAAGAAGAAGAGGAAGAGGAGGAGGAGATTGGATTTATACCCCGCCCTTCACTACCTGAATGGGTGCGTTCAGACGGGGGCTTTACAACGGTATAGGTGCCGGTTGCAATCATTGTACTTACCGGCATTCAGACAGCGAACATCTGCCTCCTGTCCCTTACTGTTGTAAAGCCCTTTACACCGTTGCACTCTGCCACTAGGTCCCCAAGTGGTGGTATCCTGAGTGCAACGGTTGCAAACGTTGTACCTCGCCGTCTGATCGCTCTCCACCGTTGCACAGCTGCTTCCGATTTTCGCCCGCCATTTTTTTAAAGGATGGCGCTATGCGCTTGGGCGAAGCTTCACCCTACTGTTTGTATAAAAAGAAAAAGAAAAGGGCCGTACTGTGACGTTTCGGAGGCATCCGGGACCTCAGGGAGGCTACTGTGCTCTTTAAAGTTTAAATGTACGACAGGGTTTTTTGCGCATGCGCGAAGATCGCCATTCTATGGATGGCTGTCTATGCGCATGCGCAAACTAAGTTTTTTAAAAAACCTGAAGATGAGTGTGGATGGGCGTATTGTGATGGGTTCCACTGTGAGGGAGGTAAGTGTGATCGCGTTTCTGCCGGCATAAACTGCACCGGTTCCCACCGGTACAGTTTATGCCGGCAGAAACGCCCTGTCTGAACGTACCCAGTGAGTTGCAGAATAGCTTACAGTCTCCTTCCCCTCCCCACAACAGACACCCTGTGAGGTAGGCGGGGCTGAGAGAGATCTTTCAAGAACTGCTCTTTCCATAACAGTTCTGAGCAGTGTTCCCTCTAAGCTGAGTTAGTGTGAGCTAGCTCACAGTTTCTTAGCCTCCGGCTCACACATTTTTGTCTCAGCTGAGGAAAGATGGCTCCAGAGCAAACTAAGTTATGCAGTTGCCAAATCGCTCGCTCACAACCTTAATGCCAGTAGCTCACAAAGTAGAATTTTTGCTCACCAGACTCCGCAGCTTAGAGGGAACATTGGTTCTGAGAGAACTGTAACTGACCCAAGTTCACACCAGCAGCTGCATGTGGAGAAGTGAGGAATCAAACCTGGTTCTCCCAGATTAGAGTCCGCGCTCCCCTAACCACTACACCAAACTGGCTTTGAGTAAAAATTAGCTCCTTAGTAGTTTTATCCTGTTGGCTGGATGTGCACAGCATCAGGGAAAGAAGCGCATGCATACACAAGCTAAGATCTCGACCTACATATAAATATATTAGGACTAGGAATAAGGCCTGTTGTGGGGGGGAAATACAATGAGCTCTAGAAAGAGGGTGGGGTCAAAGATTTCATATCTTGCAGGCAGAGTAAACACAGAGTAGTGTTTTGCAGTGTAAAGAACTAATGTGGGAGTGAAGAACAGCATTCCTTATGGTAGTAGAGAGTAATTGTTGTCCGTGGTCCTGGACACATTTGACAGTTTTGGAGTGTGGTGTCTGTGGCAGTGTACCTGTCTGAGGTCCCACCCCTCCTCAAACCCACCCTCTCCAGGCTCCACATCTGAAATCTCCAGGAATTTTCATACCTAAAGCTGGCAACTTTATCTCCTCCCCTCTCAGCAGTCTCTTCCTAGGCAAAGTTCTGCCTTTCTCTTTAGTGGGGAGCAAAGAAGCTTACTTCATTCTCCTCTTCCACTTTGTGATCTGTTCAGCAACCCTGCAAGGTAGGTTAGGCAGAAAGTTTGTGGCTGGTCCGAAATCATCCAGGCAGCTTCCATAGGGAGGCTAGTGAAGTAATGCCAGTCAGGAGGCATGAAATCACCCTGAGAGTGCTGACAGGCCTAGGGTTGCCAACAAAGGCAGAATGATGCAAAGGAGGGTGGAAAAGTCTCAATATCTCTATTTTGCCTTAAAATGGTTTTGATGCCAGCAGAGTGAGAAAATGCCAGAGGCTCTGGGTGGGTGCCCCATGGTAAATGCACCAAAAATTCCCAAAGATTTTCCAAAACACTACTCTGTCCACATTCATTTTCTACACTCACCGCATCCTGCCGGAACGCAACACATCCCCAGCACTTTGAATTAACACCAGAGCTTTAAGAGCTCTCCAGCTGTCATCTGGAGATTGGCAAAAATGGTTTTTCAGGACAAAACGGCTTGTTTAAAGGGTGGGGTCTATGACATTTTATCTGTCTGTGATCCCCCTCTCCCTCCTCCTCAGACCCCACCCTCAGCAGGCTTCATCCCTAAAGTATCCTGGAAGTTTCCAACCTGGAATTGGCAACCCTATGTCCTTCCAGGCAACAATCAGCCTACCTTTATCTGCCTGTCTGTCTTCAGGTTTAAATCTCCTCCCCCCCTCCCTGCAGCCTTTACCTAGGGAAAGGGCAGTCTTTACCTGCAATGGGAACCAAAGCAGCTGACATAATTCTCCTCTCCCCTGTATGATCCGCACAACAACACTGTGAGGTATGTTAGGTTGAAAGTCTGTGAATGGTCCACATGAACCTGGGACCTGCACACCATCCTCTGAAGTGTTCTCAGGTACATATCAGTGGCAGTAATAGGGTGACTGCTGGCATTTTTTTCTATCATTTTTGCCTTGTGGTATTCTGCTTGTGGTGTGATCTGTCTTTTTTTCTGGTGTGGCATGGTTGTGTTATTGGGTTTTGTTTCTTTTGAAATGGAAGTGATGTGCTGTGGGTGAGGACATATTTTACCTCAGGATACACCAGGTTGCATATGCAACTGACAGTTCCAACTGTCTGAGTGGGTGTTGAGGTGTGAAATGGAGTGAAGTCCAATCAGCTTCCATATGCAAATGACCTTGAAATGCTGGCCCAGTCAGAGAAGAGTAACCTAGGCTGCAGTGGGTGGGAGAGAAGAGTGGACCTAGCACCCATCCAATGCCAACTGATTACTCTTTTTTTTTTAGTCTTGAGTGGCAGTTCATCTGCCACCGGGCGATGAAGTACTCTTCAAAAGCCAATGGGAGAGCCTTGAATCATGAATAAATCAGTAAGCCTTATCTCTCTCTATAATAATTATCTGTTGGTGGTGGCACGTTGCTGAACATTCCACACTCTCCCAAATCAATGCGCTCTGTGATGTGTCACTCAGAAGCTGTCCCTATCCACTGGCTGCGTTGCCTGAGTTTGCTGTTCCTCAACCACCATAGCCAGTCGGAACACAGAGGTCATTTGCATATGCGGTCTCATTGGCCTTTGCCTCTAACATTCTAAACAGTTTGCTGTTGGGAGTCACTGAATGTGTCCTGAGGTAAAATTGCCAGTCTCTCTGTGGGGCTTGGAGATCACCCAGAAATCACTGTGTTCCCCAGCCATAGCAAATCATTTCCCCTACAGAAAATTTCCCAGCTATTACAACTGATCTTCAGATGACCAAGAACAGTTCTCCTGGAGACAATGGCTACTTTGGGCAGTGGACTCTGTGGCATTATACCCTGCTGAAGTCCCTCCCCACCCCAAACCCTGCCCTCCCCAGGCTCTACCCCTCAAATCTACAGGTATTTCCCAACCCAAAGTTGGCAACCATGTAATTGGCTATGGAACCACTTTCCAGACCCTTGGAACCCAGAAAACATGGCATAGGATGAGTGCTTTTCTACCTTAGCTGTGACTGCATAGCTCCAACGTAACATAAGCCAACCTCCAGGCAGCACCTGGAGATCTCCAGCTATTAAAACTGATGTCCGGATGACCAAGATCAGTTCTCCTGGAGACAATGGCTGCTTTGGGAAGTGGACTCTATGGCATTATACCCTGCTGAAGTTCCCCTGAAATCTACAGGTATTTTCGAACCCAGAGTTGGCAACCATGTAATATGCTATGGAACCACTTTCCAGACCCTTGGAACCCAGAAAATATGGCACAGGAGGAGGTGCTTTTCTACCTTAGCTGCCACTACATAATAACTTCCTCCCGCCCCCAAAAATAAGTCAGAGGTGGAGATAACCATACCTGTTATCATGAGGCTGTCCTCCCATTCTACCTACTTGGGGCAGCGAAATGACTTGAGACAACTATGCCTTATAGCTAAGCAGAAGGAAAACATGGCTTGCCTCCTTCCATTTTTCCCTTCCTTCTGCCACCCCACCAGCCACAGTTGAGACACTCATCTGGAGCTTCCTTCTAGATCTCGTTGTATTTCTTCCCACAATGGGCATTACTCCTAGTATATATATAAATAAAAGATAAGATATGAATGAATGGTGCAGCATGTGACTGACACAGTGGTTAAGTCAGAATGCCAGCAGCTCTGTGTCTGAGTGAGGGGTGATTGTTAAAGGGGACCGAGCTACCCTGTCTGGTGGAGTCTGTGAGTGAGGGACTGGAACAAGTGTGTGAAAGGTTCATGGATATGTATATATTTTAACTAGCCTGCAACCCATGCTTTGCTGTGGTATTTAAGTTCCATAAATCCAGTTATAATACTGATGATGTGAAATCTTCAATGTGACATTTGTTGTAGGAATGCTAACGAAGAAGATTATAGTGTAAGAAATGAAGTGAGACATAATCTTTTCCCTCTCTACTGAAGGAAGGACCTCTCTCTAAACCACATTGGTGGTTCTGCCCTCAAGTGCTAGGATCACCAGGCTGCTTGATGAGCTCACTCTGGAGCAGGCCACATAGAACTGTCCATTTAAGAAGCAGTCGCCTGTTAAATCAACTCCTGCTACCTTCCATGAAAGTGATGGCCTCTCTACTTGTGTTCCTGGATTGTTTTGCTCATATGGAGACTGTGTTGTTCTGAGCACCTCTGGGTAATCTTGCTGGTACTTGGCCTGTGCAGCTCAGTGCACTGCAGGAGTACTATGTGCAAATGTCTTTGTCGCATTCCTAAGTTGCCTCCTCCTTGTAGAGTTAGTGTATCTGACTTGATGTTTGCCAGGAGCTTTCTTGGGGGCAGTAAGACGTGAGAGGTTTGAGGGGGAGTTGGTGTGAGGGAGTGGTGATGTGATGGACATTTCTTCAGGTTCATGAGGAAGGCACGCATCAAAATGGCTCCTAGAAATGTCCTTTACTATCTCCCCATAAACATTCATACCCTGGCTCTGCTCCTACACCTGACAGACACCGACCTGTCTGGTGTTGGGGGGGGGATTGTATTTAAAGGCATCAGGGAGGCTGGGCCAGCAGCAGTGCTAAGGCAATCCTGCTGAGCAAACCTCCCCGGTGGCTGTAAGCATCCCACCTCCTCTCCTACACCTGACAGGCATCTGCCTGTCCAGTGTAGGATGGGGAGGGGGGGAGTATTAAAAGCCACTGTGGAGGCAGGGCTGGCAGGATCAATAAGGTGTTACTGCTGGGGCAGGCTCCCTCGTGGCTTTAAGTACCCTGCAACTACTGCTGCACCTGACAGACAACCACCTGTTAAGTGTAGGAGGTGGGGGGAGTGTGTTGGAAGCCCTTTCACTTTCTCTCCTACACCTGACAGGCAGCTACCTGTCCAGTGTAGGAGGGGGAGGGGGGAGGAGTATTAGAAGCCACTGTGGAGGTGGGGCTGCACCTGACAGACAACCGCCTGTTAGGAGAGGAGGTGGGGGGAGTGTGTTGGAAGCCATCCCACCTCCTCTCCTACACCTGACAGGCAGCTGCCTGTTCAGTGTAGGAGGGGGAGGGGGGAGGAGTATTAGAAGTCACTGTAGAGGTGGGGCTGCACCTGACAGACAACCTCCTGTTAGTTGTAGGAGGTGGGGGGAGTGTGTCGGAAGCCATCAGAGAGGCTGGGCCAGCAGCTGGTGGTTCTTGGCCACTCCTGATTTCCTCAACTGTCATTAGCTCTCTGTGGTTCCCTGTAACTGTTGTTTGTTTGTTTTTTACCTCAGAACACTGAACTCTGCAGCTGACCAATCAGAGAGGGGGGGTGCAGAGAGGCAGCTGCCTGACAGCCACATAGGAATCAATGAGGGGAGCACATTTCCCCCCTTTTGACCCACTTAGGGGTTGAATTTCTAAAAATCCCTTCTTAGCGAACACTTACACCATGGTAGGAGTACTCTCCCCGAATTTGGTGTCTCTAGGTCCAGCGGTTTGGCCTGGGCGTTGATTTTACAGTGAGGGGACTTTCTTTTATATACATATAGAAGAGGCAAGATGAGTGGTAAACTGTGTCTGCCCAACCTATCTGTAACCCTGAACCTGTGTGACAGAGGCTGTGGAGGGTGGTAGGGTCTCTGAATGAGTAAAGAGGTCCACCAAATCACCTATGAAATGAAGGGAAAATACAAGTGTGCCTGAAGGCATGAATACTCTCCTAAACCACAGCCTCCAAGGTCATGAAAAACAGCCTCAATGTGCTCCCACTAACAGCCCAGGACTACGTCAGTGATGCCATGCTAAATCATCATGTTCACGGAGCACTTGTGTGTTTACACCTTAACCTTGGAAGGATCAGGCTTATTCTCACACAAGTGAAAGAGTTCTCATTCTTATTTCTCCCTTGCAGGATCTCAGTTTCAAACTGAAAGGGGAAAAAACCGACTTCCCTTCTATGTTCCATGAAGAGGTAAGGTTCCCCCCCACCCATTTTGCAGTCTACATTTGCCAAAGATTCCCTCCCCTGTCCCTTTTGAATGCATTCCCATCACACGGGCCCAGCACATGCACTGAACTAATAAACCATAACAGCTCCATAACCAATCTGTTACTGCCTATCGACTCAATGATCCATGAAATAAAAATTCCTGCAGCAGACTTTGATCAGAGAGACTGAAAGCCTTTTTAGAGCACTTATGGACTTTCACATACATAATACTTATTCAAAAAGGTGTGCTCAACTACATGAGTGCCACAGGAATTAGCATGCACAGCTTGGAAAAAGCCTAATTGCACCAGTAACTAAAACAGGTTATAAAGCACCTTTAATCATATTGCCTGCACAATGGTATGCTACAGACTATTCCATGAACGATCATATGCTAGTAGGACAGGTGTCAGAGAGGCTTTTCCCCATCTGCTTTGTTTCTCTATTCTTTTAAAGTTACTTCAGAGCACAGTTTTAAAATCCAAAGCCCTGCTGCATCAGCAGCACATCATTCATGTTAAGGACCACATTACCTGTCCACTTTGGCCTTCAATTGAACCCTAATTTGGATTCATTTGAAAACTGTTGATGAGCCTGCACAGAGCCCCACTGACATTGACCGAGACCCTTATGAACACAGAAGCACTGCAGTGGCAAAGCTAGAACTAACACACTCCTCACTGACACACTCATGTTTATTAACTCATAGCTTTGGACTAAACTCATGAACAAAATGAGAAGCATAAGGCTGGGCTTCGCTGGCTTTTTGCCTAGATATGGCTTTAGAATGCAATGGTTTCCGATTTGCTCATGTGTTGCTGCATGTGTTGGAAGCCCACCTTAAAAGGCATTGTATGACCTTGCCCTACACAGTGAAAGCTGGAAGCTCAAGTAGGCAATGTGCATGCACCAGTATTCAAACATATGACTGCATTTATAGAAATAGCTTTTCAAAGTAAACAGTGGGATACTTCGCAGT
>NW_015161960.1:182168-188390 GCF_001447785.1 Gekko japonicus
ACTTATCTAGAAGACAACTGTGGGTTCAAACAAATATCAAAATCATTGCACTTCAGGATCTCTGTTGCTGCCATCCCACTGAAGTCTATACAAATAACCACAGGACTGTTATGAATGAAGTTGTTCACATATTGCGGTCTCTCAGGAATACATCTAAATACTATCTTTTCTTTGAATGGGCCTCTGGAGAGTGCAGAGCTCTCTTGTTCAACATTTGTTCATATGTTCTGTTGTTCTGGATGATAACAGCTCCTTATCTCACATTGACTTCTGCTTTGTTTATTCATCCAATGAATACGTAAATGAAAGGTGAGATGAGTTGAAAGACGATCAACAAACTCATTTGAAAGAGTAGACGTTGACCCCCCCCCTTTTATACTATAATGTTGCTGTTTGCATTTTGTTATTTATTGCTGGCAATAGCAAAATGTATTTGGAGTGTGCGGGATATAGAACTAGTATTAGTTTTTATTTGTTTTTGTTAGGGATAGGTCATTGATATCACCATATCTATTTTTAAAAACTATACTCACATGTTTTGGGTATCTGTCTGTGCAAGTGTATGATTTCACACCTGAATGCTGAGATATGTGTTAATATGTAGGACACTCAGGAAGGACGTGATCTGATTAGCCATGCCTCCTGCATTAAGAGGGTATTCGTTGGGTGATATTTACCAACAGATGAGTGCAGTGGTGCAACCTGTCAAACAGAGAATGAATAGTACTTTATTGGCATGGGCTACTGTCTGTCTATGTATCTAGCATATTGTTAGAAGATAGGCAGAGACCTCAGATGCCCATTTAATGTCCCCTTATCGGGTGCTTGCGGGGTCTCACCAATCCTTCCCTCCCCAAGCCACATACCTTGCCTTTCCAAAGGGGGAAGGGGTAACTACCGATTGGTGTGGCTCTTTAAACACAGGATGGGTTTAAACAGATCACACTGAATTTGCCACAACACATTACACAGAATTTGCTCCATAACTACAATTCACTGTTCTAACCAATACATTAAAAAACCCATCAATTTCTTATGGATGCCAAGTCAGATGATAGACAGGACAGACACACAAGCCTTCTGGCCAACTCACAGAGATGGAAATATCCTTGAAATACTGTTCATTTTATGTTAAAAATCATCAACATAGTGCTCAACATGAGACAGAGGGTAAGTTCATTTTTTAGAAACATTTTGTGATAGAAGTTACAGGTTGCTGCTTTGGTCCTTATTTGTGCATTTCGCACATTTCTAATTTCTATCAAGAACATCCACTTGTCAAATTAATTGTAACACACTATAATACAATAAACACCTCTTTGCAACCGCTCCCTTTGTATGAAGACTAGCCACTAGAGGGCGATGTGACACACAGATTGGGCTCTTGAAAACATTATCTCAGCCTTTCTCTTTCATCTGTACTCTGTTGTGCTTTTAAGGATATAGATTAGCTATACCCTTCAGTTACATTTTATGAGCTTAATTGAACATGTTCATTCTGGAAAGATAATTCAAATTATATTTACTTTACCAGTACAAAGGAGTGCTGGGCAAAGAAGCAGAGCAAACAGAAGCAGGCCTGAGAACAGCCAAAGTAGATAATGATACCCTGGTTTGGGTTTTTTTGCCATCTTATTTTATCATATGCAGCTCTGGTATTTTCTGAGAAGCTCTCCCCCCTTGAAACACGCATTTCTCACATTTGTCAGTGCACTGAGCACTTACCCTTGCAATGAGCGCTCTGTAGTATAATTGCAGCTTCTTTTACATTTACAAAAAAAACCCTCCTTGCTTTTAATTTTCAAAAGGGGGGGGGGATGTGAGAGACTCCTCCTGTTTGACAGTCTCTTAATCCCCACAGGATGCTACTGAGCCCTGAATGAAATCGGTCTTTTTGACACTCTTGGCTATATCTTTCAAAGACAGACACAATCTGTGATCACTTACAAGATACCACAGATTTGAAGAGCACAGCAATACTGTAAGTGGGGTTAGAGAACCTGGGGAAAAAATTAATCGCTTTAGAAGATCTAGCTTTGCCCCATAAATCAGTAGCAGTCTTCTGTTTGGGGCTTTTTGGGTGTGTGTGTGTGAGAGAGAGTGTTCTGGAAAATGTTACGCTCATGCTGTTCATTGCCTTTCAAATGATGTTTTTTCACTGTGGGACAGAAAGTGAAGAAAAAGAAGATGGCCACACAGAGCAGGGTGTTCTTGCTCCATCTTGAACTCATTCAGTGGTGCCTAGATCTTGCAGATTAATAACCGAAGTCACAGCAGTAGATTCAATTTTCTGTCAAATGAGCTGAGATACCTTGACGGGAATAAAGGTTAGAAGCCAGCATAGAGTAGTCATTTCATTTTTATATAGCCACTTAAATTACTCTGCTACTGCTCAGCATATCACAAAGCTGAGGGAGAGGAGGGAAAAAAGAAATCTTATTGTTTTGGGAGAAATGCCCCACAGAGTTTAGGTTTTTTGTAGAGAAGAACCAAAGGGCTATGAGGTAAGGAAGCTACTCTGCTGCCAAATTCTGTTTGATACTATAAATGAAGCTTGGGAATCAGGCTGCCATTCTTGGGTACTGAGGGCAATTGTGGCTTTAGCTTGTTCTCTGATGTTTGCTGGGGTGAACACAGTGTGTGACAGGAAGTCGTTTATGTTCCATCTGAGTCTAGAGGACACAGTGGTGACTGGCTTCAGTCTCCTGGCATATGTCACTATGTATTTGTGGACATATATGTTCTCTTCCCACATTACTGTCCCAAACTACTGAATGACATGTAGAAAACAAATGCTTGTGAGACTTAGGGTTGACAATTTGGGATCAGGAAATTCCTGGAGATTCTGGGGGTGGATCCTGGTAGGCAGGGTTTGAGGAGTGGAAGGGGGGGAGGGAGAGGGGTGCCTGGGCAGTTGGTCATGCTTGGGGGCAGGGCTTGGAGGTGGGGCTTCCCCCACTGACCAGCTGGCTGGGGGCAAACTGGAGCCCCCAAAAGTGGGGGGACCCCCACCCAGACCTGGAGGCTGGCAACCCTACCATTAACCATTTCAGCAAGTGTGACACAGTGCTTAGAGTACCTGACTGGGACCTGGGGAATCGAGTTTCACATCCCTACCCTGCTATCAAGCTAATTTTGGGGCCAATCACTCTCTCTAAGCCTAACCTATCTCACATGGTTGTTTTAGGGATAAAACAGAACAGGGGAGAAAGATGGTTTAAGCCATTTTGGGACCCCATAGGGGAAAATGTGGGGTATAAATGTCTCAAACAAGCAAATAAAAATTCCTAAGTTCATTCTTATCTGTTCTAATATCTTCTTTAATAACCATAATGCCCAATAAGAATAGCAGACAAAGAACTGGAGTGAGATTTATATTACTTTGTGGCTGCCATTTCTATTTGTAGTGGCAAATTTGCCTCAAGAGTCGGTGGGGCCATGGGAGGGGGAAGAGCAGAAGATGAATGCCTGTTTTGACTCAGTTTAGTATCTGGTTTTAAGCATTAATTCCAAACCCATTGCTTTAATTGCTTCGTGTGAAAAAAATCAGCGTGGGTGGGTGTGTTTTCATGAGCTCGCCACTACTACAACAATGAAGAAAATACCATATTAAAAGAACCCCCACACAAACAAAAGAGCAAGTGGTCTTGGAACAATCAAGATAATTCAATGAAAGTGTCAACTCAGTGCACTGCAGCAGTGTAAAAGGCAAACTCTATGTTAGAGATTATTAGGAAAGGGATTGAAAATAAAATGGCTGATATTATAACGTCCCTGTTTAGACAGGGATATTATAATATCGGCCATTTTATTTTCAATCCCTTTCCTAATAATGTGGCCTTGTTTGGATTGCTACACTTCTGGTCACGGTATCTCAAAAAGGACATTGCAGAGTTGGAAAAAGGAGGAGGAGGGCAACCAAGATGATTAAGGGGGTTGAAGCACTTTCCCTATGAGGAAAGGCTGAAGAGTCGGGGCTGCATTAGATCCATTGCCATTGCTGTTGCCTAACGGATTTAAAGTGCACCTGTGGAGGAAGGCTCATTTAGCCCAAATGGAACTCTGTAGCATTAAGCCAGAAAGATCTCCCCACCACCACCAGGGTTAAAAGATGAAGATTAAAAGAGGGGAAATGCTAATGCAAGTATAAACTCCCAAACCACTTCTTGCAGAGGAAAAAAACCCAGTATTTCACTGCAGAAGGCCAAAGGGGAGGGAAGCATAATAACCAGGCAGTCTTAAGCAACACCACCACTCAAAACAGAAAAATAAAATGTTTATGGGAGAATCTGAACTAAGAATAATTTCTGCTTTGAATGCCAGGGCTTCAAATTTTGGCCATGTACAGACTGATTTCACCTCACTACAAACAACTGTGCTTTTTACGTTGTTGCTGGTTTTTTAAGTGCCGGTACTCATATATAAGGTTGCACCGATTTCTCCTCAGGCCTTGTGAGAGGCCCCTCCCATCCAAAGGTGCTGATAGTCAATATCATTGAGGGGTTTTGTTTCCTTTTTTCTTTTTGCCATAAAATCATAGCCAACTTGTGGTGACCCCAGAGGGTTTTCAAGGCAAGAGATGTTCAGAGGTGGTTTGCCATTGCCTTGCCTCTGTGTAGCAACTCTAGTCTTCATGGATGATCTCTCATCCAAGCACTACTTCCAATATCTGACAAGACTGGGCTATCCAGGTCATACCACCACACACAAAAAAGCCCTGCTACACAGTAACTATACTGCCTGGTATTAAAGGATAATTTCTAGATTGGAGGGAATGATTTGCAGACAGATGTAATTTAAGAATCCCCCCCTTTTTATTATAAAGGCACCAAGTACTTGCCATCTCCCCTCACCCCCAGCTTTTCTAATGAGTTTTGAATCCAACCCCATAGCATTATGACCTACGACATCTCTTTGGATAAGAATGTAGTACACAAATTAAATCATCAAAGGACTCACAGTATGATCATACGCAAATCACTTTCCCCTGTATAGCTGGCGGTGAGCCATATTACAGATATATGGCTTCTCATAAGATTTCTATGCATGCTTGCTTGTGATCACTGCTGCACATAAATATTGGAGATGGAAGGCAATAAATGACATTAAAACTTTTTTTAGCGAGATAATATCTCATATGATTCCCCAAACCCATTAATACTATCTAACCATGTCAGAATCTGTAATATCAACAGAAGTACTTTTGCTTAGTGCAGTCACACTATGGATCACCTATTAGTGATGGATTTCCATAATTCAAGGACATCTGTTTTGTTCAACATCTTTATAAATGATTTGGATGAAGGAATAGAGGGAATGCTTGTTAAATTTGCAGATGATACTAAATTGGGAGGGGTAGCAAATTTGGTAGAAGACAGTGTCAGGATGCAGGATGATCTCGACAGGCTTGAAAAATGGGCTAAAACAAATGAAGATGAATTTCAATGGAGATAAATGTAAAGTTCTGCATTTAGGTAGGAAAAATCAAATGCATAATTATAGGATGGGGGAGACTTGTCTTGGCAGTAGTATGTGTAAAAAGGTTCTAGGAGTCTTGGTAGATCATACACTGAACATGATTCAGTAGTGTGATGTGAAGCTAAAAAGGCAAATGCCATTTTGGGCTGTATCAATAAAAGAATAGTGGTCAGATCATGTGATGTGGTGCTTTTGCTTTACTCTGCGCTGGTTAGACCTCACCTAGAGCACTGTGTTCAGTTTTGGGCACCACAATTTAAGTATGATACAGACAAGCTGGAACAAGAGGAGTGTTAGTCAGAGGCACTGCCTTACTATAGGGTAGCCCCAACAGCAGGGAAACCCCACTCCTGACCTGAACCAGATACCCACAAAAGTCAGGCCAAAGAAAGCACTCTCAGCCTGCACCACAGAGCAAGCCAAAGCTCTGGGAAAAGGGTCTCCATTTTCAGGTTTCATAAGGCAGGCCTCAGAGCAAACCTCCAGTCTTCCCCCCTCCCAGAAAGGTATGCATAAGAAATAATGGCCGAGTTCCACCCGGTGTCTGCATTTCTAAAGCTATTCAGTTGCCACCTGGCACATAGCCGTTCTGTCTCCAACTCTGCATACAGTCCTTTTTTGTGATTCCTATACCTATGTGAAGAATCCTTTGTCTTAACACTTGTCCTTCCTGCCCCATCCCTCAGGATACGGAGATAACCAATCAAACATTCAAATTATTATTATTATTATTATTATTATTAT
>NW_015161960.1:188448-210738 GCF_001447785.1 Gekko japonicus
GGGTCAGCCACAGTTCTCTCAGAGCTGTTCTCTCAAGAGCAGTCCTCGAGAGAGCTCTCTCAGCCCCACCTACCTCACAGGGTGTCTGTTGTGGGGAGAGGAAGGGAAGGTAATTGTAAGCCACTCTGAGACTCCTTTGGGTAGTAAAGAGCGAGATATAAAAACCAACCCTTCTTCTTCTTCTTCTGGAAAAACTCTATGGTTTTTCCTTAAACAATAGACTATCCCCCCTGCAACTTTCACGGTGTGATGTCATTGTCCCAGGTGCATTGCCGTGAGCAGGGTGCTTTGGGGGCGGGGTTCCCCCTGCTGGCTGGCTCAGGGCCGGCAGATCCGGGGGCCCAAAAGCGGGTAAACCCCGCCCCCATCGGGGGAATGGCAGTCCTAATTCCATCAAAAATAAAACTCAGGGCCGGCAGATCCGGGGCCCCAAAAGCGGGTAAACCCCGCCCCCATCGGGGGAATGGCAGTCCTAATTCTATCAAAAATAAAAAGAGGTACATGTATTTATTAATAATAACAAATTTTAAAACATATATAGGGGCCCATTTACAACCAATGTATATAAAACATAACAACTTCTGGTCTAGTAGTCGGCAATGATGTGCTGGCCATTCCTGTTATAAGTTTCATTTTTGGCACCATTTATTCTGCTCGCTGCATCTTTGTTTACACAAGAGGAAAGTTTAAAAGTTCTCCGTAAGTCTCGTGATATATCACTTTCTTGCTAGTCCACCGCACACTCAGTCATAATCCACTTCCTTCAAGTTGCCCTTTCAGCCTCCTGCTTTAAATTCAGTTAAGTGCTTTTTACTTGTGAACACTGTGGGAACACAATCAAAGAAGGAAATTTTTGGACCATAAGTTTATTTTATAACCACTGGGCTAGTGATTGCACTTTAAAGGTCTTATGTCCTTCATTCATTCAGAGGCTGCGGTCACACACGCCAGTTGAAGCGGAGGGGAAGCGAGGCTATTCCTTTCGGCAGCGCTCTTTTTTGTAGCAGGAACTCCTTTGCATATTAGGTGACACACCCCTAATGTAGCCAATCCTCCAAGAGCTTACAGCAGCCCTTGAAAGAAGAGCTCTTGCCATGCTGGCTCTGTGCCATGGGGGCCTATCGGGGCAAAGAGGAGCCTCAATCCTTTGGCTTACACCTTGGGAGAGGCACCTCTCATGCCCCAGGATACAGCCCCCTTCAGGGGGCCTGGGGGGTCCAAGATCAACTTGGACCCCCACCATCGGCACATTTGTGGGGTGCTCACATCAGAGCAGTGATGGAGCACACCCACTTTGTGAATCGCCAAAACCGGAAACCTTTCAAACATTCAAATTATTAATGATCCTTCCGACTGGTCCAAGATGTCGTTTGGGCACCTTGGCCAGAGGACCACACATGAGGGCGTTCCATAACTTGAAGAAGTAGCAGAAAAGACGGCCCAACGAGCCTCATTCCTCACCTCACTTCAGACAAGGCACAAAGTGGCCTCACTCATTAATATCACAGACTGGCAGGTTAAAATGGGAAGGGGCTGTCCAAGAGATGGGGGTGGGAGGAACGTCAAGTCGCAGCTGACTCATGGCGTTCCCCTCACGGAGCTGACAAGGAAAAACACTTGGATAGGCCAGGTGCTGGAGAAGACTCTTGAGAGTCCCTTGGACTGCAAGGAGATCAAATCAGTCAATCCTCAAAGAAATCAACCCTGACTGTTCCCTGGAAGGACCATCAGTGGCCATCAAAACCCTTTCAGCGAGTTCCAGTTGACCTGGCTAAGCCCATTAATGCTATTGTGAATCCAGACTCTGCCCCTCTGAAAGCTCATTGGTCACACCTAGGTATGGCTCCTCCTGAAGCCGCACCCACTGGGACTCCTCATTGGTCAAAGTAATCTTTTGTCTTCACCTGGGACAAACCTCTCAAGGTCTCCCATTGGTCTGCATTGTTTTCCAATGTCTATATCCATCCACTCACATGGCCTCAGATTGTGTGCCTCTTCCCTGATGCCAGCTGGCAGTCCACCCCCAAACCTATGTTTGGGCCACAATCCTTTCTCCATGGATTCTGCACATCTGGACAGGTCATATTACCCCATAACTGAACCCTCTATTCTCTATCACCTATATTTGCTATCAATCACCGCCCTGAGCCTGCTTCAGTGGGAGGGAGGGGTATAAATTTGATTGATAAATAAATAAATAATACTTTTAAAGTTTTTTATTGCTTGCTTTTTTTGAATGCTTAGTGTGCTTGTAATTAGGGAAATACTTTAATAAAACTATTTAATTTACTCCTCAAATTTGGAGTCTTCCTACTGTGCTGGATCTTGGTATACAATTGGTGTGCAGTCCTTGTACCCCTCTGGCCTTCCCTGCCACATAGATAATTTCCCCAAAGAGGCAGGCCATTGGCGGTAACAGGAGTGCACAGATGGTGAGGGGTCTGGAGCCCAAGTCCTGGCATAATGCTAAAGATCTAGACTTCCGGCTGCCAGACAGAATCTGCTAGCTATTCTACGCATCATGCCACACAATAGTAATAATGACCTTCAGAGATGGTTTCCCATTCCCTGCCTCTGCGTAGCAACCCCGGACTGTCTTGGTGGTCTCCCAACAAAGTACTGCCCGGGGCCAACCCTGGTTAGCTGCCGAGATTTGAGGAGTCCGGCCTAGCCTGGCCCTCCCGGTCAGGGTGTTCAATAGACCCATGGGCCCAAACCATTCAGCACAACTAACAAAGTATAGGTTTGGTGGGTTCACTAGTTGAATGAATGAATGTTTATTTGTGGTCAAAGACCATTATTCATAGGAATACATTCTTATAACAGCCAAAGAGATTCATTCCAGTACAGAAAATATGTTTAGTCATAAAAACCTTCAAATATTTATAAAATATAAAAATCCAAAAAAAATCTGAGATACATCTAAAATGTCTAGTATATGTAAAAAGATTACGAGTCATACAAATAAAAGACTATACATAATCATGCTTCTGATTGTGGAATTCTACCAAGTAGAAGCAGAATTTGGCTATTTGTCTGGAGATAGTCGGATTTTCATTAATTACAAGTTTCTCCAAGGTCTTATTTGCATCTACTGATGGTCTTGAATTATTACCAGGAAAAGGCCTTTTTGATTTGTATAGATCTTAAGCCACTGATATGCAGAAGATAACAGTATTCTAGTTTCTATTCTCATTTGACCCATTTCAAGATGTAGGAGGGCATTTTGCACACTTGGGTGTAACTGTAATATATTACGAAGAAATTTAGACTGAACCTTCTTAAGCGCATGTAAGTTGGCAGCAGAAATGCCTATATAAATGCCATAAAGGAGCTGTGCTAAGACTTTGAATTGGAACAGCTTCAATACTGCTGGAACATATAAGCTCTCCTTGGGTCGAAAAAATCTCAAAATAGCATGCACAGCTTTCTCAGCTCTCTCCGCCATTATGTTGCAATGTGCTGAATTGGCTCCAGAGTCCTGAATAGCCACCCCCAGATAAATGAATTTATTTACTTCTTTGATTTTATTCCTCTTCATGGTCCAGGAACACATCTTAGCCTGTCTGCCAAATGTCATCACTTTTGTTTTATCAAAATTTATCACCAGATGTTCCTTGTCGCAATATGTTACAAATCTGTCTAATGCCCTACAGAGTCCTAATGGTGTCCTAGATAACAGGGCCTCATCATCTGCATATAGCAATATCGGTAGGTGACGAGAAGCAAGCTTCAACAGATGGAGTTTAATATGTCATATGTTTCACCATATCACTAATATAATAGTTAAATAATGTGGGAGCCAAAAGGCAACCCTGTCTGACTCCCTTGAAGGGTTTCATTGGGTCAGTAAGTAGGCCCTGCGAATTGCATCTCACTCTGAGATATGACTCCTCATGAAGGGCATGGACAAGATATAACGGTCTTTTGTCTATGCTGGAACACTCTAGTTTTTGCCACAATCTTTGTTTAGAGATGGAATCAAAAGCTGCCTTCAGGTCAATGAAGGCTGCATATAAAGATGTTGGACCTTTTCCAGAATATTTTTTAATTAGCTGTTGCAGCACCAAACAGTGCTCTGACATTGACCTTTCTATTCTAAAACCTGCTTGTTCTAATGGGATAATTTCTTCCTGTTCCAGCCATATTTCTAATTCATCTAGAAAGTGCCTTGTATATAATTTACTGATGATATTTAAAAGACTTGTAGGCCTATAGTTTGCTGGATCATTTTTATCGCCCTTTTAAAAACAGGGACAACTATAGCAAATCCCCCTCTGTTTTGGAATTCTACCAGTTTGATCAATGCAGGTGAAAAAGGTTGTGAGAAACTATGCCTACCAGTCTACATTCTCTTTTAGCACCTCAGGGGATACTCCATCTAATCCAGGGGCTTTTCTGTTTTTTAAGCACACTATATGAACTTTTATTTCTTGCATGCTAAACAGCTGACACAATGGGAGATTCTCTATAATTCCCAAAAAGGGGGACTGGGTATGATCCTCATAGAGGTTCTGGAAAAAGATGGTCCAGTTATCAGCTGTGATATATATATCTAGGCATGAGGACCTCTTAAAACTCCTATCACTAGTTAGTTTCCAGAACCGGAAAGAGTTATTTTGTCTTACAGCCTGTATAAGTTCCTCCCATTGTTTCAAAGTATGCTCTTTCTTCTTCCTTTGAATAATGCATTTATATAGTTTTTTCTGTTTCTCTAGAGCTATTTGTACCTCTTCACTTTTTTCTAAGTTATTACTCAAAGAGAGGGAGTATAAGCAATTTAACTTTTTTTACACGAGCACATTCAGAGTCAAACCAAGGTTTGACATTTCTATGATGGTGATGCAATCTATTCCCTGGTGGGGCAGTCAAGATAAAATTAAGGTCCTGGATTAAAGCCTGGTAGTCTATTAATGGATCATGGTCTGCATTTGAGTTTGTAAATGCTGACATATATTCCTGCAGATTTTCTGGAGTTAGAAATTCTTTTACTTTTTTATCAAGTTTGTTGGCCCATCTTAGTCTTTCCCCCCTAAATTCTACTCATGTTATATATTGATCCTCTTGTTGGTTTTGGTTCCATGAAAGAACAGCCTGCAAACATAGAGGTAAGTGATCACAATCCAAGTATGGAAGTACTTGTAAAGTTTTGATGAAAGGTAGTAGAGAGTTACACACCAACATATAGTCAGTGGAACTTGCTCTCTTTCCTGCCAAAAAGGTGTATTCACATGGGTAATCACAGTGGAATGCCCCATTTAGAATATGAAGCTCTCTTCAACTAAACACTGGGAAGAACTTCCTGACAGAGCGGTTCCTCAGTGGAACAGGCTTCCTTGGGAGGTGGTGGGCTCTCCTTCTTTGGAGGTTTTAAGCAGAGGCTAGATGGCCATCTGACAGCAATGCTGATTCTGTGAACTTAGGCAGATTGTGAGGAAAAAAGCAGGAAGGGTTGCATCAGTGCTTATTTCTCATGGCCTTTTCTTACACATCCAGGGAAATATTGATCACCACTTTAGGTCAGGAAGTAATTTTCTCCAGTTCAGTTTGGCCAGGGATCCTGGAGGGGTTCTTTTGCCATCTTCTGGGCATGCAGCGGAGGGTCACTGGGGATGTGTGAGGGGAGGTAGTTGTGAATTTCCTGCACTGTGCAGGGTGTTGGACTAGATGTCCCTGGAGGTCCCTTCCAACTATATGATTCTATGATCTTTAAAAACTCCTCATTCTTCTTCCTTTTTCTACAGCAAAATAATTCCTTCATAAAGGATCTCTGTACCATCACTGAGTTTATACAAGTTACAGTGAAGGTTCAAACTTTGATGAATGCCAATATTCAAATATGAATGTTGACAATTCTTGTGAATGATCCCAAATAGGTATACAAAAGAAGGGGGACCTGCGATACTCGTGGAGGGGAGCTCCACATGGAGGAGAAGGAAGCAGCCACAGGTGAACCTTCTCCCCCCCCCCGCACCAATTGTGAGGCCCATGCAGCTCCCAGCCCCCGGCCCGCCAAGCCGTCTCCCTCCTCCTCCTTCCCGGCACTGGCAGTGAGGCCTGAGCTCGGCCCGCCAAGCCTTCTCCTTCCCCCTCCCCTCTGGCGGCAGTGGCAAGGCCTGAGCTTGGCTCGACAAACCTTCTCCTTCTCCCCCCCGGTGGCAGCAATGGTGGCGGCGAGGTCTGAGTGGCTCACAGCTGCTGGCCCGCCAAGCCTTCTCCCGCCCCCTCCTGCCCCAGTGGTGGCGGCGGAACAGTTGCCAGGGCGTTCTCTGTGCATGCGCAGGGAATGCTCTTGTACTTTTGGGGGGATTTAAATATCCCCTGTATACTTTTTTCAACTTTTTAGATTTTTCTGCACATCTGGAGATTGCTCCAAATGTGCAGGAAAATCTCTTTGCCCCCTAGGCAAATCTCTCTGCCCCCTAGGTGATGTGCAGATTTAGATATCCGCACGCAGGGGGCACCTTGGCTATTAGATATATAGATACTTTCACACTTGTTAATCCTGCACAAAAGAATTCTTGCAAACATGTTTAAGTGACTGTCAGCATTCATGGGTACATCTTTGAGTGTTTGGGCCATCAAAATTCTTTTCTCAGACTGTCCACATTCACAAGATTTCAGGTATTCACTGACACATATACATGCTATCATTTTTTTTTTAGTATTACATTTTCCAAACAATATATTGGCATAATGTACATGAAGGTTATCATACACTTGTTCTATGTTTATTCATAAAAATGCATCCTTTCCAACATCGGTTTTTATCTCTTTTGAACATGTATATTTAGAAATGTGATATTAAACTATTTCCCTTTTTGCCATTAGCTTCTTGTTTCACTTCATCACAGCTGATATGGATCTTTTGTTGGCAGCAAAGCCTGTTACAAATGATGGTGTGTTCCTTTTGGATAGCAAGGAGAAATATCTTATCTCAAAACTTTATCAATTCTATTACTGAATATTTATATATATATATATATGGTTTGTATGAAAAAAAAGGGACAGGTGTGTGTGTGCTTCTTGCAGTTGTATGAAAAAGTATGGCCTACCATTTGAACATCAAGAACCACATATGTCTATTTAAAGAAACCGCCTTTAAAATATTCATTCGCTGAAAGAACTGTAAAATCTTTACATTCTCAACTTTTTACTGTTGGTGGAAAGGCTGAATAATAAAAGGGCTCTGTGGTGATTCCACCCTTGTACAGCTGATTTCTGGAGCATAGTTTTCATTTTTGTTAGTTATGATTTGTGGGTTTTTTTCAAATAAGATGTTTGAAAGTCACACCTACTTTGCTTGCAAGGCCTGTTTTCTCCCACAAGTTAAGAACCTCATACGATCACATTAATGATGTAGCTGTAGCTGACAAGAGTAGCTCAATAAATTTTTCATCTGCTCAGGTTGAGATAGTCAGTGTGGAGGCTGGCTGGAAAGCCCCTGTTAGCACATCCTCTCAGTTTATTTCCTGGATTATCTGTGCATCAGGATGAGCCTAATTTAAAATCAGCTTCACTTTGAAATGTATATGATGCTTTTGCACCTGATCAGTCCATTTATTCCACTGATACATGATCAGAATTTATCAAACTATAGTTTTGTAGTGAGAGAAGATGTAAAGTATAATCAATAATCGGCTTGGGGAGTCAGGCAAGTAAAATGTACAGTTAAAATAGTAAAATGACAGGCCAGGCAGCTTTCCCCTAACCTATTAGGATCAAGAATAGGAATGCTGTAAATTCCAGGGGGTGGAAGCTTCAGAAGTTTAAGTACCCTGACTGGCAGCTCCTGTGTTTGGAGGGTGGGTGGAGGGCGACAGACATTCTGGGAATGGCTAACTGGAAGGCCAAGTGCTTTAGACCATACAGTGGTGCCCAGCTGTATGGGTGGTGGCTGGTAAGTGCCAGAGCCGGCTGGCATTGGGGATGCCTCACCTATATCAGCGCGTAGCTGAATGGCAGCAGGTGGGAGCTGGCTGACTCCCTGGGAGCTTGGTCCTTTAAAGGCCCACCTAACACCATGCATATCGGTATGGGAGGTTGTGGTGAGATGGGCCTTGGTGGAGGAGCCCACCCCTGCCAGGGTTACTCTAGCCTGATGAAGAAGAATGGGAGAGAATGGGGGGGGGGCCTCCTGGAAAAGTCACTTAATGGGGCTGATCTATACTGGCTCCCAATTTGTTTCTGGGCACAATTCGAAGTGCTTATCTTGACCTTCAAAGCGCCATATGTTTTGGGATCAATATAGCTGAAGGGCTGCCTACTCTCTGATGAAATTCCTGGACCACTACGGTCATCCTCAGAGGCCTGCTTTGGGTACCCCTACCTTCTGAGATTAGGCAGGTGGCAACCTGGGAGAGGGCCTTCTTGGTCATTGCACCAAAGCTCTGGAACTCTCTTGCCAGGGAGAATCATCTGTCCCTTTCTGTTGCTGTCTTCTGCCAGTGGGTGGAGACTTTAAATTTTGTGTGGCATTTCCTCAATGATCCCTCCTTCCTAACCAATGTTTTAATTGCTGTTTTTATCTTTCGTACATATTTTCACCCTGTTTTTCAGTTGTTTTAATGATGTGTATTTGGGGAAGGGTTGATTTTAATGGTTTTATAATGTAATTTTATCATGTATGTTTTTAATTGTTAGCTGCCTTAGTGGCTCTTATAAGGGCAGAAAGGCAGGATGTAAATTTTGTAAATAAACAAATAAAATCAATACATTCTGTATGCATTTCAAGGTTCTGCATTTAATCTTTAAAGCCCTGAATGACCTGGGACTCTTCTCTCTCTCTCTCTCTCTAGAGGCCCACACACCAACTTTACTCTGGAAAGTGTGGTTATCTCCAGATTTAACAGCATATGCAGTATTGCCCCCACCTTATGGAACTATGTACCTGAGAAAGTATGCAAGGTGCCTTCTATAGTTTACTTTCTCAAACTTTGCAAAGCAATTCTGTTTCAATAAACTTTTTCTGATTGAGTCCCAAATGGGACTCATTACAGTTTTTATAGAATTGTTTTTTGACAATAAGAATACTAGAAATTGCTATAGGCAATTTTGTCAGGTTATGCTTCTTTTAATGCATTGTGGCCCCGGTCACACGGGCCGGATAACATGGGGGGAGGGGCTTTTTGCGCAGCCGCAATTAGAGCCACCATAACACGATCCCACACGTTGGCGGCATGGCACGGTTCTTTCCCTCTGCGCCTGCCAGTGCAATCACACTGAGGGACTCTGGAGGCAGCCTGTGGCAAACTGGTTGCTAGTACCTTCGAGTAGGTAGTTTTTAATCGCACATTTTCAGCAGTACACCACGGGTTTGCCACAGGTGTGCTCCACTTCCCAGATGTTGCGGTGTGATCGCGCCTGGATAATCTGCCATGCAATCGTAGCTCTCCCGTGGCAAATCCTCTGTGTGAACAGGGCCTGTAATGGTTTTTGTATTTTTAAATCTTGTATGCCACTTCAGAAATCCCAAAAGTAATAAATAAATAAAAAGCAGTATATCCCATGCTGAGTCACAGTGCAGCAAAACAGTACTGGAAAATGCAGTAAGCCATAGCACACCCTCTGTCTCTTTTCATGCAGGGTTTGCATCACCAGTGGTAAATTGGCTGTGAAGCCATAACCACTCACCAAACCAAGTTATCACTTTGAGAATCAAACCTGGCCCCACTGCTTCCTTGACTAGCAATGGCATTCTGAATGTTTCTGGGCACCTGAGCCCTTTTCATGTCACATTCAGTGAAAACAGGAGTGAGTGGGAGTGGCATTGCAGCAGCAAACTTTACCTTCTATATCTACATGTTCACTTGAAGGAGTGTAAAGTTCTTTCTCCCATAAAAATGCAAACACACACAAAGTTCTCTACACATATAAGAAGAATACGTGTAGGACTTCCACAGTCCTTCTGAAGAATCCACATATATTGCTGCTGAAACTCATTGCTATGAAACATGATATTGTGTGAAAAGGCATGAAGATCCACAGGCATTGAGGGCAAGCCCGTAGCCAGGATTTCTTAATTCAGTGGGCCTTTAAATAACTCAGGGGACACTGATAAAATAAAAATAAAATAAAATAAACTCACACTCGTAGGCAAGAGCAAAGTTATTTCCCCTATTGTGGAGGTTGGGTGTAAGTGGAAGTCAGTCATTGACTCTGAGTAACCTGAGGAGGATCCCCTCCTCCTCTCATTTCCCCCCACAATGGGCATTGGCTGTGTGGAGTGCAGGGAACTACGGCGAAAGTGGCAGGCTCCTGTTCGGTTCCTTATTTCTTTCTTCCTGGCTTACTTCGTGCTTCCATGGTGACTTTGCCTCGGTCACACCCCCATGCACCCTGCATTGGTGCAACTGAGCTGGACTGGACTGAGAAGGCGGGAGCTGAAGGAAAAACCTGGGAGGATAAAGTGCTGTGTTTCTCTCTCCCTTGGCGGTCAGCTTCCTCAGCGATGAGGGCGCGGGCGCATGCAAGTGAGCAAGGTCTACAATCTTGCACTGGAGGGAGAAGGGGAGAAATCTCTGTAGTTACAGGTTCAGCCACAGGACCCACAGCCCCCTGGCCGCACCTCACCTGCCAGCCTGCTCGCCTGGCTGCCTTGTACCGCTTCATGCCGTGACTTAGGGATGTGCATTCGGTTCATCTGAGCTGAATGCACCCCTGAAAATGGACCATTCGGGCCTCTTTCGGGCTGCTGTGGGCCGATTCAGATTCTCTGATCTGATCGGTCCCAGTATATCCTATGGGCCATTGAAGTCAATGGCGAAAACATAAGGTATATTCTAGGGGGATGGAGAGGCGCGGATTTGAGGGAGAGGCTCCAAACTCTCAGGGTAGCTTCTGGGGTCTCTCCCCAAGATACCCACCAGGTTTCAAGAACACTGGACCAGGGGGTTCAATTCTATGCCCCCCCAAACAGGTTGCCCCATCCCTTCCATTGTTCACTATGGTGGGGAAAAACGTTACTTTTTCCCACTATAGAGAACAATAGAGGGGATGGGGCAACCTGTTTGGGGGCCCGTAGAATTGGACCCCCTGGTCCAATGTTCTTTACACTTGGTGGGTAACTTGGGGAGAGGCTCCAGCAGCTACCCTGCAAGTTTGGAGCCTCTCCCTCAAACCACCTCCCCTCCAACCCTCTAGAATATACCCTATGTTTTCACCATTGACTTCAATGACCCATAGGATATAATAGGGCCGAAATTGACATTTGGCTGGGAAAGACTCCCCAATCCTACTGCCGAAATTGACACACGGGAGTCTTTCTGCCCTCTGAAATTGATTCTGCCCGCCTGATTGAGGGTGAATTTATAGCAGCAGGAGATATAAATCCATATATATGGATTAAGAGGGGTGTGAACAACGTCCAATGAAGAAAGGTTGAAGGAGCTTATATTTAACTTGGAGAAGAGAAGCCTAAGGGAGATCTAATAGCCTTCATCAAATAGCTGAAGGGCAGTTAAAAGAGGATAAAGACCTTTCATTACTCCATGTCAAGACTAGATCTAGTGGGCTTCAGCTGCAGGAAGGGAGATTTCAGCTGAACATTAGGAGAAGCTTCCTAATGGCACAACTAGTTTGGCAACACAACCAATTCCAACCCAAGAGGTAGGGTTGGGTTCTCCCTTGTTGGAGGTCTTAAAGCAGAAATTGGACAGTTCTCTTTTGGGCATGCTCTCACTCTGGGTTTCCTGTACTGGGCACGGCATTGCCCACCCTCCTCCCAAGTGTAGGATTCAAGGAACAGTAGTACAATAGAAACAATAACAAAACAAGTCATAAGAAGAAAGATGACAACTGTGCTAGTGTCATCTACAGCAAACACACAAACAAAACCCTTATGTATCCAGTTCAAGTCTACTGAGTCCCTTCTAAATTTGCAGTGTCTCATTACCAACAGTTCACTAACAACTGTTGCTTCTGGTTTACAAAGTTAATGCCTTCAATTTTTCAGTGCTTCATGCCCTTTTTATTTTGCAATAAATTATAGTCCAGAAACCACAAGTGATGTTCTGAAACAGAGATGTTCTAAAAAGAAATTTTAGTATGTGTAAGTGCAGCAAAGTCTGAAGCCTTCCTCAAGCTTAAGGATGCCAAGCACAGTGGCAGGATGCATGCGGCCAAGGTGGGGAGCCATGTGACTGAGGAATTAGACATAGATAGAAAAGGAATATTTTGAAGTGATGATTCTCTCTGTCTCACAGTTCTGCTCCACAGGGGGTAAATAAACACTCATTTGGGGAAACTGGATAGGCAGTTGCTTTTAAATAAAAGGGGGGGGGAGAGATTTTTTTTCTCTTTGTTTCTTCAGCTTGTCTGCATTACACTTAATAATGCAGTGGATCATCTCAGCTGATGGGCAAGTTGACAAATGGTTACATTCCTCAAGAAGCTTAGATTTAATAGCTTATTACACTATACAAATGTCTGATGTGAGCACAATGCCTATTGACTTCATCAGTGTTTGAATTACTTTCCATGTAATATTGACTTTTCTACAACTGTGCAGAGTAGCCTTTTGCGATGAAAGAAGCCAGCTTTCAAAAGTGCTGAAAACAATTTCCACATGCAACTGTCTTTGATTCCTTGGATGTTTATCAGTACTTCATTTCGTAGGAGCTACTCCATAGGAAAAGGTAAGATAAATGGACACGGGTGAAGGGTCTGCGCAAAAGGAAAAACTGAAACCTAATGGTGATGCAACAAGCATTTAGGTCGACTAGGAGCATTAAACATGACAACGGTGATTTGGCCGCTAAAGATCATATCATTAAAAAGCTGTGCACAACCTCTCTCTCTCGATCAAACCGAACTTCACACAGACAGCCCTTCTATGACTCAGCTCATACCTTTTTTCCCCTGATGCCACAAATGCCACTTGGAAGCTGAGCCAGATGTGTGATTACTAGTTTCACAAATGGGGCGACCTACAGGGTTCCAGTCAAGTGATACTCACTGTCACCATGACAAAAGAGCACCTGGTCTCATGTAATGTGAGAGGAGGCATTTGCAAACAGTAACAAGCAGCTGAGATGCTTAAGGGGAAAATGCAGACAAAATCTCTGCTGCTATTCATAATGCTGGGAGGATGGGCTTTTGCCATCTTGGCTTTAGGAATAGGAACAAGCAGCCAAGGTCCAGAAGGAAGGGCAGCTTTGCTAAAGCTTTTGTTTCCATTCACACTAGAGAGAAGTGGGTTAAAGAACAAATCTTGACTTTGGTGTCTACAGGAGTAAGTCAGTGGCCAGATCAAATGTAGATAGGCCAATAGCCCTTGTTTTTGTTTTTCTAAGGATGGACCCTTTCAAAAATGAATTACTTGACTGGTATTAAGAACATGTGGTCATCCTCTTTCTGAGATGTTTTGTAGGATTATGATAGAAACATTGTTGACAACCAAAAACAGTAGGTCAAGAATACCTCTGAATCAGGGGGTCTTTTATCTTCCTTTCCCTAACGTTGCCCCCTCATTGCTGCAGTATAAGCTCCAGGTGGAGAGCAAGAAGAGAGAATTGCAAAGGAGTTAGTTTGTTATAGCAAAATAGAAAACAAACTTTTTTTTCCACTATGAAATTTTCTGAGTCACACTTCTCTTCATTAGTTCATGGAGACAATAGCATGACTGTGCTTTGCCCTCTCAGTGGGACTGAATACAGCCTCATGTACAGCTATGGAGATGGATATCCACAACTGCATGGATAAGATCTGGTTAGGCTCTTACAAATTAAAACTTCATTTTTAGGAACATTCAGGATCCCAGTTTCCTTAGCACAGAGCTCCTGTGCCTTTCACCATTGTCAGAGAAACCAAACTATCATCATTATCAGAGAAACCAAACTATCACATGCTATAGAACAAAGTTTAAATCCAGTGACACCAGGAGTTGCTTGAGATTGGGGGGGTTATGTGGGCTCCCCCCATTACTTGTGGAAAAGAACTGTCATTATCCAATACAGGTTGTAAGTTGCAATTGAGGTGTTGAACTGTTTTGAATTGAGAGCTGTATGTGACCACTAGTGGTGTTTTGTTATTGTCTCTTTGGGGCCTGTCTTGCAACAGGTTTTCTCTGGGTACCATTCTGACTTTGTCAATCTGTTTCTTGACTTCATCAGGTGAATACTTTAGTTCCAAAGAGGTTTGTTGTAGATCCCTCAGGTGAGAATCTCTGCCTATAGGATTGGAGCAGATGTGGCTGTAGCGTAGAGCCTGGCTGCATACAACAGATCATTTGGTATATTTAAGATGGTAGCTGGAGGCATGTAAATATGTTTGTCAGTCAGTAGGTTTCTGGTATAAGGTGGTGTCTGTGCATCCATTGTGTATTTTTACAGTAGTGTCCAGAAAATGTATTTCTTGCATAGATTGATTCATTGTCAGGTCAATGGTGGGATGAAAGTTGTTGAATGCCTGATGGAATATGTCCAGGGCTTCTTTACCATGTGTCCAGACAATAAAAATGTCATCTGTGTATTGCAGGTATTAGAGAGGTGTGAGTGGGTAGGAGTTTGGGAAGCATTGTTCCAAGTCACATACTAGACAGATTAGCTGTCAGACACTGGAGTCCTGCCATATGAAAATTGCATGCCTGATGGTTACAAATGTGAGGTGGCCATTGTTGTCTTTTCCTACTTGTGATTTCCCCTGTGGTATTTTATTAGATGAACCTTTGGATCACCCAACATGGCAGTCTTCAAGTGCTTATGACACTATTCACACTGTAGCAGATATCCAGGCAAGGTGATCCATGCTGCTGAATGACAAATGCTGTCTTTCCAGTCCTTAAGCAGGCTCTCAGATGCTCCCACTTTCTACCTTCCTGCATTGGTTTCTTCCTGCTGTATAGCCCACTGTATCCTCAGCCCTTTAGAATGAGATTCAGCAATAAGCTGCAGATGGGAAGCAAAACCACTATGCCCCCTCCCCTGGCAAACAGGCGTGCTTTCTGCTCACACAGTAGGCCATTTCGTTCCTAGTCCCTGTAACTTCCTTGGAAATTTTCGGTGCATCTACTGATTTGGCACCTCACCCTGTTTCTGTGCATCTGCCACAGAGGCTGGCTTCACACCATGTCCTTTGACTGCTGCTCATTTATTACTTTCCCACATTCAGCCCTAAGTGGAAATGAAACAAGGGTTCAAGACAGCTATATTTCCTATCAAAGTCCATCCCTATGGGCAAGATTCTGCTATAGGTATACCTGGAAGTAAATCCCTTTCACCAAAGGTCCTGCTGCTCCCTGCAATTTCTCTCTTGCGGTGTTGTTTTCAGACTCATTAACGACTTCCGTTTTTCTCAGAGCTTGCCAGTTCTGTCCCAGAACTCATGAATAAATGCTTAACTATCAGCTCTCATTGCAGAAGGTAAGGGTCTTAAGCACTTTTTTTCTAAAATCCCCACTCATCTTTTATTTTATTATTTATTATAATTATAACACTATTAAAAATAGTGATTGTGAACAAATGGGGAACAGACTCGTGACTTAGCTTGGAGCAAAGTTAAAACAAAACAGATCTTAAGGCTCTTCACCAAAACCAGATTTAACAGTTAAGCATTTATTCATGAATGTCAAGGAACAATGTCAAGCCTAGAGAAAACAGGAAGTAATTAATCACACTGGAAGGAGAAAAAAACAGACAAGAAATTTAAAGGGGTAGAAGCATTGGGAAGGCTCAATAGTACTTGTGTCCAAGTGCTGCAGTGATTTTTCAGTAGGAAAAAGGCACCACAAATGAGGACTTGAAAAGACAGAAACGCAATATATTGGAATGCTACAGGTTGACCACAGCATCATCTGATGCTGATTAGCTAGCTGGTGTGGAACTAACCAGAAAGAGCTACACGCTCCCATGCTGGTGCTTAATAAATCAAAGGAGATTATAATTGCAAGCAGAGGCTGAACAGTGCCAGCCACAAGTGAGATTTGTAGTCTCACAGGATGTGTCAAATGTGAGACATCTCAAGAACTCACCTTTCCCTTTCCATTAAGAATTTCAGCTTTGGAAGTGGTAAATGCTCTTGTAAGCTCTTAGTGAAGTCAACACCAGGGCTCAGCAACATTTAGCACCAAGTTGTTGACAACAATTACATTTTCAATGTTTCACAGCGGAATCTTTTGATTACAATAGCTAGAACTGAGATATAAGCATCCTCCTACTCATGATCAGCATGTGCACCTCAAGCGACTGCATTATGTCCCACGTGAATGCTTTCGGAAGCAAAGCTTAAAGAATTTTTACACACTTCGAGGGCATCTTATACCAAGAAATAGAAAAAGTAAAGCTTTGGTCTAAAAAGTATCCTCTGTGCTGATTTTTTTTTTTATTCATCTAATTTTTTAAAAATTGTGTATATGCTTTCCATGTTGAATTCAGGCTCACTTGTGACTATTTTACACAATTTAGTATGCTCATTCTTTATCTTTCATTTTGATCTATAACCTGCAAAAGACCAACAGTAACTATTTCTGTGCCCACTTGCTTCCTATTGGGTCAACTTGTAGCTTTCCAAATTATAAATCTTATATATTACCAAGGCACCAGATGCTTTCCTATGTTCTTCTTTAAAAGAAAATAAGCCTAGAAATGGTTACCTCTTACAGCTCAGGAAAATAAAATTTTAAAAACTCAAAGCACAAGCATTTACAAGGCATGGATTGGAAAGGCTGCATGGTGATAGGAGGAATGCAGAAGCCTCTCATTTCCCTTCTGATCCATTTGCTTTCCCTGCACACAGGCCTACATATGCATGTAAATGGAGTGAGAAACAAAAGCAATCTCTGTTCGACCACTGGGACCCTCCACATGCTGGTGCTGTACCTATGGTGTATGTTCCTCATGTCCATACTGCTAAAATATTCCTGCCACTAGATGTTTTTCAAGGAAGACTGGCATCAGAATGTGTTCACATTAGGTTCTGGCAAATTTAAGAGTTTTCAATGGAAGTTGGAGACATAGAAGTGTTTTCTTAGCTATATGAAGCCTAAACTATTAGGAAACCTTGTGAGGCAAACATAGCATCCCAAAAAGTGCTGCAAAGCTCTGGGGCTTTCTGGAAGTGCTTTCTGCATGCAGCGTTACCAAATGCCATTGCTCACTGGCAATCTAGTGGTCAGTGGTAGAATTTTTAAAAAATTGCTGTTGGTGATGGAGTGACATCACTTCCTCAGTCCGCTTTAGGATTTGCTGGAAGCTCTCTGACAAACCAGTTTTTTTTTACAAAAGTGACATGGTTTTATCATAGAATTTCCAGCAATTCCTAGAGAGGACTAATGTCATTTCCCAGTTTCTACTGAAAGTGATGTTACTCCATTATCAACGGCACCCCCTGTCATGATCTGTGTAGGCCTCTGGAGATCTGTGCAGGACTGGGCCTAGTGAGGCCTAAGAGACCTGCCTAGGAGTGGGAAGCAGACAGCCTACAATCCCCACAAGTCTTTGCCTCTCACAGAGCTAAGCTGAGGAGACTGGTCTGGGAAAAAGATCCCTCACTGAGGACAGTGAGTACAGGCAGAAGCCTGGCATAAGAGAGCTGTAGGGCTTGACTAGTAACAGTTAAGGAGTAATAGGTAGCTGCGTTAGCTTTGTGTTTCTTTTGGCCTTTAAAGCACCTCGTCTTGTCTTGTTTTTCCCCTGCCCAGTACTGTAATAATAAACCTTTTTTGTTTAATTGTTTCTCTGCCTGGTCATCACGCTTACATTTCTCAGCTACAAAGGGGCAATTTGAAGGGGCTTGGGAAGGTACCCTGGGCCTTCTCAAGGGACCTAAGTCCAGGGTGGCGGTGGCAGAAGGTGGCAACCCACTGGGGTCATGACACCCCCCTCTCCCCATTCACTTGGACTTACAGCCTGGCAACCCTGACAAAGTGGCAGAATTAAGGACAAGAGCTACATGGAAGCTTCTTTGTCTAATAGATATGAGTGAGTCAGTTATGCTCTGTCTCCATTAAACCACTACATATTTACCTTTCTTTTCAGGTCTTCTCTAGAATTACAGGTTGTCCTATGGGTATTGCTTGAGTTTCAGTTGTGTGCCTAACACACATGTAAAGCTACATCGACTGGGACATGCATTCAATTGTTCTTAAAAATTATCTTCTGCCTTCATAAACATAGCATTGAAAGTACATGAGAAGCTCAAGCCTGCTTTTTAGAGTAATTTACATAGACAGCAATATATGTGGTTCTGTATATTGAACCAGGAAATTTGTCATTGTTTAACACTCCCTCCCCCCCCCTTATATTCTGCTAAACTCAATTTACAAATTATCTTTGGAATCAAGATTGCCACTGAATAAAGAATTTTCCTGTGGCTAACTTATGTGTTGCATGTAAAAGTATCAATTGCATGGGTCATTTGGATCATCTATTTCCCAAGTGTACCTGCTTTGGAGTGGCACTGGAAATGCCAAACCCATGATCAGAACTTCACTGAGAAGACATAGAAACCAGCTTCCAGAAAGTACTTTTTTGTAGAATCAAAGGGCCTGTTGACTAACATGGTGGTCACTATAGCATGGCAGCCTCTGCTTCTTCTTCAATCTACTATACTAATTATGTTTTGTGTGCTTCAGCAGTTGCTCAAAAATAAAGGTATTTATGGCTGAGCTTTGGACAACTCATTTCATTGGCTTTTTATGAAAGACAGGAGTCTACACACAATTTATTGTCTATGAAAATACAATCTCTTAGGTCCAGTTTGCCCTGCAACACCTCTTTTGTTGGCAGTGATTTAAGGCTGAGTTTGGGGGGTGGAATGAAAGTCAAACAGCAACATATTTTATAACTTGCCCAGGGTGGTGTGTGTCAGTCTCAGATCAAGTGAAATGCAATTGCATTGCGAGGCATTCTTTGTCATCTTTTCAGAGGGAGAGACTGGCCTGGTATAAATTACAGAGCAATGGAAATTTTTAAAAGCCTCTGAAAAAATATCCACATTGTGATTCATGCTTTCCTTATTATTTGGATAAACACTAATGGAACCATGGTCCAGTGAAGTCAATTCAACACTCTTTTTTCTGCTGGAAAATATTATAAGACCATTTTAGACCTCTTAGCGCAACCACTAGTCATGGTATGCAATGAAATCATGTCCACAGGAATTGTACCACAACCTTGGACTGAATCAATTATTATAGTAATACCCAGACCCAATAGAGACCCACTTGACCCTAAATCCTATCGCCCCATAACTCTTATCAATTAAGACGCCAACATTTTCACAGCTATCTTAGCTGCGAGGTTGGGAAGAATATTGGCACAATATGTACGGAAAGATCAGACTGGGTTTGTGCCCAATCGAAATATCACAGAGAACATTTGAAAGACCCATTACGACCAACAAAAATGTATACCTTCAGCAATTTTGTCTTTAGACATTGGAAAGGCTTTTGATTCCTTGGAACCTGCATATCTCCATCAACTATTAAAACATATGAACTTTGGGGATGGGTTTTGTCACACGGTACAATCTCTTTATACTGACCCCTAAAACAAAAACGAAAAAAATTACTCTTATTCAGAAGCTTTTGCACCTCAACGAGGAACTAGACAGGTTTGCCCCTTATCCCCTATGTTGTTCGCTCTCGCTTTGGAACCATTGGCTACAGTGATCCGCTTAAATAAAAATATTAAAGGGATCACTGTACAAAACTCAGAATTTAAAATGGCCCTATTTGCAGATGATGCTTTAAATTCTTTAAATTCTCTCCCAGCAGTACTTAATGAGTTACAAGCTTTTGCCCCCCTTTCGGTCTTGAGATTGAGTCTAAAATGGAATTGTGGTTCCAGGTCGTATTCGGGATGGAGCGGCTTGGCCAGCCTTATACTGCTCCGTATAAATTGACCACTCACACACAGTTTCTTTGGAAATTAGGTGGATAAAATTGCCCACAACTTTATTGATTACAGCTGTTAAAGGCATTGGTACAGCATGGGGCCACTGGATCCGACACGTCGGCTGACCCTTCTGCCAGCCGAGGTATCCGTTACCCAGCCAGCCAGCATGGGTAGAGCCTGCAGGATGGCAGGTTGCTGGGGTTCACCTGGACGCCTGCCCCTGTGTGAACTCCCCTGCCACCTGGTGGTGAGGGCCATCGCTGTTAGTCCTTGAGCTTGCCTGCTCCCTTCAGCCCTCACGGCAAGACCCTTACAGGGGTCCCCACCTTTGGAAAATGGCACACAGGCTGTTTTCCGCCAAACGGATCCGGCCCCATGTTGTCACCGCCGGGGCGCCGAGAGTTGTGACGAACTGTGTACCCTGGAACTAAATACTGTAAACTAACAACACACAACCAAGAATGACCCGCAACCCCCTTTTACCAGTAACCCCACCTGCTATGTCCTTCCCCTTAAAATACAAATTACAAAGACGTAATACAGTCTGCTTACAAAGGCCCAAGAAACAGGGAGGGATGGGTGGGCAAGCAGTTCCAGTCGCCGATGGTCCGGGGTGGGGGATGACAAATGGCCCGGGTCACGTATATCCAGACCTCTCCCTCCAGCCACCCCGCTGCCCGGTTTTGACCACCCCGCTGCCCGGTGATTGGCCCAGGGAGGGAGGGGAGATGCCTATCTTCCCGCCACTCACCCGACCCCACCCCTTCCCGACCTGGCGACTGGCCAGTCCCTTCCTCCCCTGCCCGGCCCCGCAAATGGCTTTTTACCCGGTGACTGGCCAGCCTCCCCCACTTGGCCCCACAAATGCTGGGCCTCGCCTACTCGGGTCCTTTCTGCTTGCGGTTCCAGGTCGTATTCGGGATGGTGTAAATTGACACGTACCATCTTCATGTACCATCTTCACGTACCATTGGGGCAAAAAGGAAGAGCGAGTGTGGAGCAGTGCTTGTAGGATATTGGTCTAACAAAAATTGTGGTAGAATATGAGCTTTCATGAGTCACTGCTCGCTTCTTCAGATATCAAACCAGTATCAAACCAGTTCATCAACAAAGTGCCTTTGAGATAGCTATAAAAGCCTGCTAACATACCTTAGCATACGTCTTGGAGGTGGATATAGTTAAACATAATCAAACAGAAATAAAAAAAACATCAGCAAGTCAAAAACATCAGTAAATCAGGCAACAGAACATGAAGTTATTCAGTAATATCTGAAGCTTAGTATGTTGGTGTCAGGGACACATGGGTGGGGTGCCACAGAAAGCCCTTGTCCTTGTTCACCTGATTTCTGAAGGTGGGTGCATACCACACAGACCTTCCTAAGCTTACCTATATTTTTGATTGCTGTAATTCTTGGAGGTTAATGGTAAACATGGATTTGATATCTAAGCTCTTTGCAAGGTGTAAGTAAGTTTGTTTTTTCTTGTACTAAGACCGTTTGATCAGGGTCACTTTTTAAAAGTATGGGTTAGCTCTTGTTAATGTAGAGATTAGAGTGTTGATCTGGCCACCAGCATTATAGTAGTCCGAATTGCTCCCTAAATACTTTAACCATGAGTTCAGTATCTATGATTTTGAAGAGAATTTCACATTCAGTAGCTTTCTCCTCCCATGACTTGCAAGCATATGCACTTGTTCTCTTCATCGCCCCAGGTGAAAACAAAACAAAACAAAATTGATGGTATGTCTTAATATGAACTAGATATAGCTACACTTGACTAGGGGAAAGGCATGATACTAAACCAGAGAGATATCTGTGACACAGCCACAGACATCTTATACTATCTTCATATTTATTTTATGGCTCTATCAGTTTTGAAAAGGTCATAATAATCTATTATTTTTCTTTACAATGCCTCAGTTCCAAGGGGGCGTGGCTTTTTGTTTAAAGTGAGGGGTCATTTCGTAGAAAAAGAGCTAGGGGAACTCATTAGCATAACTCATTAGCTTATGCCACACCCCCTGACATCACCGGAAGTGTGTCATAAGGCCACACCCCCTGACATCACCGGAAGTGTGTCATAAGGCCACACACACCACCCCCAATGGTCCCGGCCGCTGCCACCGGCCTTGCAGCTCTACTGCTGAGCCCCATGAGGGGCCCGGCGGTGGACCTGCAAGGCCGGCGGGAGTGCAAGGAAGCCCCGCGAAGGCCCTCCCAGGCCCCAGGCAGGCAGGGGTGGAGAGAGGCAGGGAGGAAGCAACTTACCCTCCCTCTTCTCCTGCCTCCTCCTGGCTGAACGAGGGCCGGAAGCGGGGCGGCCAGAAGCAGGGGGCGGGGCTTCGTCATGTGCCCCGCCCCCCATACCTCACCCAGGGGAACTGCGATCCCCCGCGATCCCCCCCGAAATGACCTCTGGTAGGGAGGGGAAGGGAAAGGAGTTTGTAAGCCGCTCTGAG
>NW_015161960.1:211528-228951 GCF_001447785.1 Gekko japonicus
ACTTTTGTTGGCAAGGTGGTGTCTCTACTTTTTATTATGCTGTCTAGGTTTGCCATCACTTTCCTCCCAAGGAGCAGGCGTCTTTTAATTTCATGGCTGCAGTCACCATCTGTAGTGATCTTGGATCGCAGGAACGTGAATTCTGTCACTGCTTCCATGACTTCCCCTTCTATTTGCCAAGGAGTGATAGGGTCGGATGCCATGATCTTCGTTTTTTTGATGTTGAGTTTCAAGCCAACTTTTGCGCTCTCCTCTTTCACCCTCAGCAAGAGGCACTTTAGGTCCTCTTCACTTTCTGCCATTAGAGTGGTATTGTCTGCATATCTGAGGTTGTTGATGTTTTTCCTGGCAATCTTAATTCTGGTTTGTGATTCATCCAGGCCGGCATTTCGCATGATGTACTCTTCTGTCAAATCATGTATCTTCTGTCAAATCTAAACCCCAGCTTTGGAGACTGTGGATAAATGGAATTCAGCTAGGGCTGACACTTAGTCTTTAAGTTCTGGTTTCCGAACTTTTCCTCATCTGTGTTGATACAGGGCAAGGAGTTGTGTCCCTTCACTTCTTAAGTGAACTTGTCTATTTCCCTCAGACTGAGACACACACCTCTCCTGACTGGCAACTGCCAAGCCGAAGTCCAGCTGATGACTGACTCCCTTTGATGAGACTTTTGAAAGTTCTCCTCAGCTGATGCTGACCAATCACAGAGAATGGGGTGCACGCAGGCAGCAGCCTGTCAGTCAAACTGTGCTTTACAGTGAGACATTAACGCCTAATCTCCCAGCTCTCTGAATCTGATGCACTAAGCATCTTGCATTTGGAGGTCAGTTTGTCAGATATGGCATGTGTCATGTAGGCAGTTTTCTAGCACTGGTCTCATTGCTTCAGGATGCAGCTTCTTTGCAACAGCCTGTACAGTGCAGTTGTATACATCTGGTCAATGTAAAACCTCTTATCCACATATAGGAACTTCCTCTATGTAAAGATGTGACTCTTGGCAGGTGGTAAAGGATGCTTTGCTTTTAATGCATTCTGCCAACTTTTAAATACAAAAGGTGTCTCTGCCTACATTATCATGGAAGAGCAGTTCCATCTCTACTTTAGAGGTCTCAGATATCATTTTTGTGATTCCTTTTAGTCACTCCACCCCCCATTAACCAAAAGAGATGCATGGAGACTGCCAGCCTTTGTTTGCTTTTTATTGAATGCTTTCCTCTTCTATGATGGACACATACACTGAACTCTAACAAACACATTGAGCTATCAAGCTGATTCTACATTGAGCTGAGGAACAAGAGCAAATTACACTGAGCTCAGTATACATTCAGGTTTTTACTGATGTACCGTAAGTATTTCTAAGTAAAATTGCTTTGTAAATAAAATGAAACCAAAGGTTCTTTTCCATTGCCAAGAATTTCTTTTCCTAGCTATAGGGCTTAGCCTTGATAGAAATGCTTCAAAAATGCAAAAAAAAAACCCCAACCCTTAGCAAAAACACTAAAGACAACTAATTATTTTCAAAGACAATTCACCTTTCTCAATCAAAATAGCCAGCAAACTTTAGAAATAAACTGGGATCAGCACACAGAAGGGATACTGCCAGGTAATTTTGATGTTTAAGGTTGTTAATGCTCATGTTAATGCTCAGACCTTTGGGAAGAGATGGAAATGGAATGGTGCAAGAGGCTTGGTTTTATGATTATTTATTTTAAAATATTTTTACCATGCTTCCCTATATGAATATAACTGAAGCAGCTTACAATGTAAGAAATAAGATAACAATATTCTAAAACCAGTTAAGGCATCAAGGCAAAAATCAAATCAGCGCTTAAAATGGCTGCAATAAAATACACCAAATATAAAGCAGAATAATATCTTAAATCTATTTCCTACAGACCAGCTCCTACATAGGATTTTTTTAAAAAATCATAATTCTATTGATATTCATAATTGGACATGCTGCAGTGGTCTCTGGCTCTAACTCAGCTCAGGAAAAAATGGTCAAGGTATGAGAGCTAAAAGGATGGCCTTGAGTTCAGAGGCCATTTTGGGCCCCAAGGTAATTTGTAATGGTTAGGTCAGTTGCCTAACCAAAATCTAGAATGAATCAACAATCATGATATATCATTATAATCAGAGCCAGGTGGGCCTTGGGCAGAGAGTTCCTCCCCCCACTGCCTGCCACCACAACTCTTCATGTACCCTCTCTGACCAGCTTTCTTCGTGCCCTTCCCCTACTGCTCAACCATGCATCCTTACCCCATCCACTTGCTTGCTGGACCTTACAGAACTAATGGCGTTGGGTAGTTGGGGTTGGCAACCTCCAGGTGGTGACTGGAGAGCTCATGGAATTACAACTGATCTTCAGATAACCTAAATCACTTTTTATTATTTATTTATTGCTTTAAAATGTTTATTCCACTTCTCCTGGAGAAAATTACAGCTTTGGAAGATGGACTGCATGGCATTAAACCCAAGCAAGGTCCCACTCCTCTGTAAACTCCACTCTCTCAGGCTCCATCCTCAGATCTCCAGGTATTTCTAAACCCAGAGTTGGTGTCCCTATGGGCAGTGGATGCAGCTGGGAGAGCTGCTGCCAGGACAGTCACTACTGTCCTGATATGCCATTCCCCCAAGTAGCAATGGATAGCCCAGGCAAGCCTGATCTTGTCAGATCTTGGAAGCTAAGCAGGGTCGGCCCTGGCTTGTATTTTGAAGGGTGACCTCCAATGAATACCAGGGGTGTGAAACAGAGACAGGAAATGGCAAACCAACTCTGAAATGTCTGTTGCCTTAATAACAAGTCTAGTTCACCAACTAGTGATGCATAACATTAAAAAAGCTAGAACTTCTGGCTCCCAGAAAATATCAGTATCTCCTGGCTATACAACATACACTGCCATATGGTAATAATAATAACAATTCCATCCCCCTAGCAGCAATGGGCAGCAAGTGTGGTGAGTGTGGCTGAACGTGTGGGTGGTGGACACGTGGGCAGCTGGGAGAGGTGAGTGAATGGGGGTCCTGGGCTTCAACAGCTGCCCTACCTCAGGATATTCTGATGCCAGCCCTGGTTATGAGACTGCTCAAAATGTGGAGAGTGTCAGGGGCCACTAAATGTTACCTATCATAGGTGTATACTACAGGGGGCTCAAGGGCCCGGGCCTCCCTCAGATTTTTCCAGAGGGGACTAAGCTTGCCCTGGCCAACTAGTACCTGGCAATATCGAGTTTAAAACTTTCCTTTGGGCTCACTTTTTTTCTTCCAGGCTCACTTCCTTACAAATGCTTCTTGAACTCCTCTTCTCCCAGTAGGGAGGTATCAAAAGCTAGTCTTTAGGAAGATAGATCTCTGCCTTTACCTCAGTGGGGAAAAAGATTTGATAACATTCCTTGCCACAGGAAGAGAATGTCTCTTGTGGCTGGATCCATCAGGAGAGACAGACATCTGATTTCAGGTCCGGGAAAGGTGGCCATTTTTGTCTATCCAGCTGGCATAGAAAACTGAAGGCAACTTGATATTGTAAACAATAAGATCTGCAAGGGTTTTTGGTTGTATCTTTGCCCTCTCTCGATTAATAACTAAGGTTTTTGCTATCCAGAACATATCAATCCTTGAATATGTTTCATTTTTGTCAGAAAAAAAGGTTAGTCTTTAACCCTGGCTGGCTCCATCCACTTTCAATGTAGCAACAGTCAGACTGTGAAGCTTCTGTTGGGCCCAACATACTTGCTGGGCTCCAATTTACATTTGGGAAAAAGTATGTCTCTGTTTTATTTTACTTGGGTCTTTATATCCTTGATTGGGAACAGTTGTTTTTTTCTTCATGGTAGTGGGGGAACGGCTGCTTCAGCCACTCCTAAGCTCTTCTTTCAATTTCCATTTCATTTTTAAATTGTAAGCCCATCTGCATGAACAGGATGGGAGGGCATGCAGATCAGAGGCCTTTTAAAATTTCCTTTTGATCTGTGTGCAGCCCAGAGAGAATATTGGCAAGGAATGTGCACTCTGTACATGTTCACCCTCTTCATTTTGCTGTTACTTAAAATGGTGTGGTACAGTTTCAAAGGGGCAACCAACTGGGATGTACTAAAGGAACCAACTGGGATGTACTAAAAGGAATGACAGGATTGCACATTGGAAATAATGGGAGAGGCTTGAAGGCACATTGAAGATAATAAGCCAGGAATGCCAATTGACTTGCATGGGCTCCACTGAAATACATTGCAGCAGAAAAAACATAAGAGCATAACGTAAGAGAACATAAGAGAAGCCAATTTTGGATCAGGCCAATAGTCCATCCAGTCCAACGCTCTGTCACACAGTGGCCAAAAATACCAGGTGCCATCAGGAGGTCCAGCAGTGGGGCCAGGACACTAGAAGTCCTCCCACTGTTGCCCCCCCCAGCACTAAGAACACAGTGCATCACTTGCCCCAGACTGAGAGTTCTTATCTATACCTTGTGGCTAATAGCCACTGATGGATCTCTGCTCCATATGCTTATCTAATTCCCTCTTGAAGCTGTCCATGCTTGTAGCTGCCATCACCTCCTGCAAAGAAAATATGACACATACCCCCAAGTGGAATGATGGTCCCTAGGAACAGAATCTGTGCTCTGGGACTGGAATGAGGTCACAGAGTGGAATGACAGGACAGCCCCTGGGAATAGGCTCAGTGTTCTAGGACTGGAATGACCACCCCCAGAGTGGAATAACGGCCCCTGGGACTAGCAGAGGTGTTCTGGGACTGGAATGGCAGCCCTCAGAGTGGAATGATAGTCCCAGAATGCTTCCGCAAGTCCCAGGGGTTGTCATTCCAGTCCCAGAACACTTTTGCTAATCCCAGGGACTGTCATTCCATTCTGGAGGCTGTAATTCCAGTCCCAGAGCACTGAGAAGTTTGCTACTACTCTGAACTCTGTACATTGCTCAGAAATTGAGTACACAGCAACTGTTTTGTATTCTGCCCTGATGCAGAGATTCCAGCCATGCATTTACCAAATGAAGGCATCTGGGGTTTTTTACATTTTGTTTTATTGAAGAAATAATTTTATAATTTAACAACACCAAAATAATTAATATTATGAAAAACAAAACTTCACTTGCACGCTTTATCTTCATATCTTCTTCATCTTCTTTCTTCTCCCAAAATTATTACATGATAACACTTATAAGATTCTCAAACAATCTTAGCTCGTTATAATAGATTTACAGTATATTATCAAATTAATCTTTGAACTAAATTATTGAACTAAATAATTAAGCTCAGTCCTAAGAGGCCTCAAATGTTAGGAGGGGGGAAACCCTCCTTCCAAGGACCGATTAAACCTTGAGGGAACATACCCAGATGCTTGCCACAATCTCACCACTATTGTAGCATCAAAAAAAATTGTTTTATATTACCCAAATCCTATTTTTCAACAGAGTCCAAACTCTCTTCAAAATCTTTGTGGTCTTCAGGAGTACAGACTCAAGTCATTTTGGCTGGCGTAAGAGGAGAGAGTTCTTTCCTTTTGCTGGCTCTATTTTCTTGTGATTCAGAAGGAGAATTATTTAAGGTGACCATTATTAGTTCTCCTAAGGCAGAGTTGTAGGCAGTGTAAGATATTGAGCCGTGTTGGAAACACAACTTGCCCGTACAAAGCCAATGATATCTTATTCCTAAATCCCACAGTTTAGCAGTGGTGTCTATAAGATTCTTCTAATCTTTAAAAATTGGGAGGGGGGGGAGATCCGGAAAAACTTGGATCTTCAAACCCTGGAAGTCAAGACCGCTTCATTCTCTAGCCTCTGCAAGGATCCTCTGCCATGTTCGAAAGTCCTTAAATTCTACCAGTATATCTCTTGTATATAATGAGGAAGTAGATTCATCACACACCTTACTAACACTATAAGCTCTCTGTAGAAGGGGCATAACACCAGCTTCAAAGCTTAAAGTGCCCACTAACCAATTCACCATAAATATATTCAACTTTGTTCCAGCTTCAACATTTGATTTAAACTACCTGAACTTTAAGCCCAACTCACAACTGCGATAATCCAAAGACAAAATACATTCTTGTGCCCAAGCATCAGAGGTTCTTGCAGGTAATTGACTCTCAAGCTCAGTAACTTTCTTGAGAGCTTTCTCTACCTTTTGGTTTGTCTGTTTATGAAGCTCTTCTAACTTGTCCATGTGTTGAAATGCTGGTTTCAGCATTTCTATAATATCGTTTCTCAGTTACTGACATTGTTGGGTTGGCACCTGCATTAAAAAAAATTGTAGTAAGAGGGCTGTCTTCAGCCATTAGCTCGCCCCTCCCCAGCATTGTGGATAAGGTGGATGGTGTGTTTGTAGCTGGGAAATACTCTGTTAAACATGAACTGCTTTCTCCTTTCTGTTTTCCGTTCTTACCAACTTTAGGCACCATCTTTCAATTTTTTTGGGGGGGGGGCGCGTTGGAAAATTTGAAGCAGACAGACAGCAAGCACTGGGTACTGGCTGCTGACCTGGAAGTTGGTTGCTGCCACTCTCCCCAAATGAAGGCATCTGTGATGCCACAATTTAGTAAATTTTGGTACTACGTCATCCTTATGAATAAGGCAAAAACAGGTCTCCTGTAAATGAATGTACAGGAAAACTTTTAAAATGTTCCCCTACAGGCTTTTCTGTGTTGCCTATCTTTTTTTTAATTTAATTTTTTATTAAATGTTTAAGAAAAGAAAGCAAATCATTGAAAAGAGTATTTCATAGCACAATACAAAATACTAAAATATGTACTCTCAAAAACACTACCAACAACTAACTAAATTTTCTAAAACATAGTCAAGCAAGAAAGAACGCATGAAACTTATCACAGGTACAACCCAACACAATATAAATATAACTAGTAAAATACCAACGGTATAACTAACTTTATGACCTAAATAAGACTGACAGTCAAAATTGCCTCTCTTACTGTCAAATTTGTGACCATTAGTTTTTCCGATGCATGTGGTATGTATATTTACAGATCTTAAAGTGACTATTCTAAAAGTGGATTTCGAAACAGGATACAGCAGGAGATTGCTGAGATACCACTATAACTACTGGCCAACTCCCACCTTTTCCTGGGTTTAGCCCAGCCCAGAGGCATTGCTGTGGGGGTTCCCAGGCTCCCCTAAGTTTCTGGGGAGCCCCTCTCTAAATTCCACATGGCTCCACCTACATAGTGACATTGACCTGTGACATCACTGGGTCCTCCCTATGATGTCACTGGGCCCCAGTTCTTTTAAGGACCTAGCATAGCAGTGCCTCTGGCCCAGCTCCAGACCCCCCTGGGAAAATGGAAAGTCTACGCCCCTGTTGCCTAGTAATAGCTTTGATCCACTTTTTGTCATCAAAACAACATATTTATTATTTGGAACTCTATTGCTTTATATCACAGAGGCTGAGGTTGCATAACAGGCACATATACTCACTAAGCAGCAAGGATAGTATGTTAGCTTGGTTATTCATGTTTGGATTTGTATCCTTTTTTATGTGGGCCCCTGAAGTGGCACACAATATACATAAAATACAGCAGTTTGCTTGTAAACCCTTAGAATTAAAATTAAAATCATAAAAACCACTGACTCAGAAAGAGAAAGACAGAGGGAGTAGTGGAGAAGAGATGGGTTGAAAAACAGGACTGTAAAATACTGAACATTTTTTTAAGGTGGTCCATCCAGCTGCCCTAGGAGGATACAAGTGATGGTATCTTTGCCTAACCACTTCTTTTTCTAACCCTTTTACACAAAACAATGTTACAGAGTTGCTGTAGTGAGAGTGGGATCAATCTAGTTGATGCAGAACTGGACTAATGCTGATGCTTCACCTGTTTCCTTCTTCCCTCATAAGATATTTGAACTTTCATGACTTATGCAGTGGGGTGAAGTAAATCCTACAGATTGCAAGACCAGGTGTGTGTGTGGGGTCTTCTGCCTTCTTTAAACAGGGCATCTTCTGATGTCCTTGAGGAGATAATAGTGTTTTAATTGTTTGTCTGGGTCACAGTTAGCACTGGATGTTCACATGATTTTCACTCCAGATTTCACCATACGTACGGCAAGTATGTTGTGTGAATTGCCCTCCTAAGCATGTATGGCCTATCAATACATATTTAGAATATTTATGATGTGATAACATACCATAATCTAGTCTTGCATCGAACAGTTGAAACAAACTGATCGGCATGAGCCCTATTCTGTTTGGACATTCATTTTCCCCACCCCCACCCCAGGCCATGTACAGAATGAGTTTTTTCTCAAGGGGGTACAAATTGACTAGCTCGAAAGGTTGAGTTTGCTTCTCAAATGGTGTTTATTTTAGAGCAATGAATTGGTAAGTGAAGTAAGATTGTTTCCTCAGATTCATTAATAATAACTGGCTGTTGAGTCTAATGTATGAAATTATGTGAATGAGTAACTAGCATAAATATGGTCTTGGAAAATAAATAAAGTCTGCATGAGTGCTGCATTTCAAGCTCTACAACCAAGTCCTAATACAATTATGTTTTGGAGGATGCTCAACATTTAGAAATAATGAACTGCTGGATTCTTTCCTTATCAGAGCAATTTGAAATAATTCTTCAGGGAACAGATTTCCTCTGCTGTAAACATCATATTTCAGAAGCTGCTGAATACTAAACGTGGCCGGACCTTTTATGACATTCCCTCAGGCCTGGAGTCCTCATGAGTCTGCACATTAATTCGCCATTGATCAAAATGCTTTAGCAGCCATATATTTCTTAAAGGAAAGAGAGGAACTTTGTATGTTTGAATGTTACACAGAACGGAATGTTGAATATTTGCATCTGATCTTTTTATATAGATGAGTACCTCCATTTGAATTATTGGTTTCTAATCCTCATGGTTATAAAAAGAAGATTGAAATAGTACTAAATATTAACTATACAAGGAGTCTATGTACAGCTTCACCCCCAGCTAAACTGGCTTCACCTGAATTATCTCATTCACTGCAGAAACTGTGAAAGACTAGGAGAGGAGCCTGAGTTTTGACTTCAGTTGTATCCTATTCCCCTTAGTATGTATCTGTGTGTGTGTATATGTGTGTGTGTGTGTGTGTGTGTGTAATTGCAAAAAAAATCATCAATTACAAAGCCCAATTAGTTAGAAATCACTGGTGATGAAACAAGAATGTGTGTTGTCCATATTCATTATATAGATATTAAAAGTGTGACTCTTAATTCCTAACACTAATTCGCCAATAGTGTAAAACAAGAAGCAGGGACCCACAATACTCACAGGGGGGGAAGGAGCTCCACGTGAAGGAAGAGGAGGAAGCAGCCGCAGGTGAGCCTTCTCCCCTCCCCCCTGGCTCCGACGGCGAGGCCCGCGTGGCTCCCAGCTGCCGGGCTTGCTAAGCCTTCTCCCCCCCAAGTGAGGCCCGGGCCCACCAAGCCTTCTCCCCTGCCCCTCAGCACTGACGGCGAGGCCCAGGCCTGCCAAGCCTTCTCCTCCTCCCCCTGGTACCAACAGTGAGGTCCACGTGGCTCCCAGCTGCCAGGTGCACCAAGGCTTCTCCCCTGCCCCCGACACTGACAGCAAGGCCTGTATGGCTCCCAGCTGCTGGGCCCACCAAGCCTTCTCCCCCACCCCCCGGCACCAATGGAGAGGCTCGCATGGCTTTCAGCTGCCAGCTGCCAAACCTTTTCTCTCCGCCCCCCTGCAATGGCGGGGAGGCACAGTTCCTCATGCATTCTCTGCTCATGCGCAGGAAACACTCTTTTACTTTTTTGGGGGGGATTTAAGTATCCCCCCCTATTTTTTTTTCTACATCTCAGATTTTTCTGTACACCTGGGGAGTGCCCCAAGTGTGCAGAAAAATCTCTTTGCCCCCTAGGTGTCCCAGATGTGTAGATTTATACTGTTACTGACCTAAACATTGCTGTTTTTACACAAGTTTCAGGTGGGGAGCTGTGTTAGTCTATAGTAGCAGAACAAAATCTGAGTCCAGTAGTACTTTAAAGGCCAACAAAATTTCCCAGGGTAGCTTTTGTGATTCAAAGCTCGCTTCATCAGATCTGACTCACAAAAGCTTATACCCTGGAAACTTTTGTTGGTCTTTTAAAATACTACTGAATCCAGGGTTTGTTTCTATTTTCCCCCTCACAAAAAAGCTTCAATGGGAAAATCAAGCATAAAAATGCTGAAGTCTAACAGGCTTGAATAAGGACTTGGGTTTTCTCACTTACTTGGTGCTAATAGCTCAGTATAACTCACCCTTTAAGAGATGTTAATTAGTTCTGCTTGTCATTTCTCACTCTGTCACATGGTAGATTTTGTGCTTATCTTGCTCTACCCACCTATTTACAGTTTAGAGTGATCCTCACTGATGATGAATGTATTAATTTCTCTCTAATTAGCTACTATTCCTAACTGGCCTCCCCACTCCCACTCTTTTGTTGCACGTAACTTTAAGTATAAAGATATATTTTGTGGTTGGTGCTACATGAACCCTGACTCTGGAAGGATTATACTGAAATAAATCCTGCTAGTCTTTAAGTTGCCACTGGACTTCTGTTTGATTTTTCTAGAAGACAGGGTTATAGATGAATTAAATAATAATAGGGATGAGCTTAGGTTTCTCATAATTGTTGTTTTGATCTGAAATTAGCCATTTTGATTTGGCTTTACCATGTGCAAATCTAAGCAATGATTGTCTTCATGGTTCCTCATGCTTATAGTTTCCCATAAAATATTTGTGCTTTTCAAAAAAAAATTGCACATTAATAAACCAGCAATTAAATGTATAAAAGGTTTAATTGCCTACACAATGCAACTGTTACAGTACAAAATAATTTAAAAATCAACAATGAACACTAGGACACTGAAGCAGTAGACAAAAACATAAATAAATAGAAATGAAATGGGGACCATTCACTTATCCCTAAATATTGGGACCTTGGTCCAAATGCCATATAATAACAAAACAACTCTATATTTGTTTTCTAGTTTTTCAGCCTTGACAAGAAAATTCTTTATATACATCATGTTTTAGACAGTTTCATGAATGAGGCATACTATTAAATCAGCTTTTCTGGAAGAATTCAGAATAGCAGCTACTCCCAGGGCCACTTTCTTTGGGCTTCACCACCACCACCACCATTGTTCCTGATTTCTTGTTCGAATTGCTTTCAATTATGTCTTGCAATATTTTGTTCTTCAGGCCATAACAATATTGGTTAGTTTCTATTCATAGGCTTTGGTCTTTTTCTCAGATGTGGATGAATTGAAAGAATTTAACCTTTGACAGTGTCAAGTGGATCAAGTGCTCGTAAAAAAAGTGTCCAGCTGAGACACTAAATGAAGTCGCTTCTCTATTTACAGTACTATCTTCACTTCCTTTGTCTTGCCACTATTGCTCTGTATTGTGCTTGGCTTCTTAGAGTGAGCGGGTGTTTTCTGTGTTCATATCCATTAATATTTCTATCAGAGCCAAGATTTTTCTGCCCCTTACAGAGCAGTACCTCTTGAGAGCCAGCAGGTCATAGTGGTTAGAGTGGCAGACTAGGACCAGGAACAACTGGGTCCCAATCCCCAATCTGCCATGAAAGTTTGCTGAGTTACCTTGAGCGTGTCACAATCTCTCAGCCTAACTGACCTCACAGAACAAAGTTTGAGTCCAGTAGCACTTTTAAGACCAACAAAGTTTTTATTCATGTGCATGCACACACCCTCAGACACAGGTCTAGGCAACGAGCGAATTTTTGCTTGCCCTCAGAGACTAATGGATCCACTTGGATTCCAGAATGCTCTGTGGGATCCAATGCCCTCCGGTGGTTCCTTAGAAGAGCTGATAGAGGACTGGAACATCTGACTCTCTGAAACCATCAACAAAATTGCCCCCTGACATCCTCTTCATCTCCGCCTGGTACACTATGGAACTAAGAGGGATGAAGCGGGAGCTTAGATGACTACAGCAAATTTGGCAGCACATTCGTGCTGAAGCTACAAGAGCATCTTATAGGACGTTTATGAAACCCTATGAGATGGCAGTGAAGACCGCAAAGAAGGAGTTCTTTGAGGCCTCCATTGTGTATGCTAGCTCTCGCCTGGCACAATTGTTTAGGATAATTAGATCTCTTAACGTCCCTCTCAGAGAGGATCCAAAGTAATATAAATTTGACCTTGAGCTGTAAGGCATTTGCAAGCTTTTTTGCAGATAAAGTCTCATCACTCCGCCGCAACCTCCCAGCCAATATTGATACAGTATGTTAACTGGAGGCCCCTTGGCTGTCTCTGGATTCAGTTTTTGACACCTTCAGTCAGCTCTCCCAGGCTGATGTCGACAGAATTCTGGGTGCTGTTAGGCCGACCACTTGCATCTTGGATCTGTGCCCCTCAAAGATGGTAAAGGCCAGCAATGAGAGGTTATGAGGCCCACTTGGAGACATTATCAATCTGTCCCTAGGTTCTGGATCTTTCCCAGGGGGGCTGAAGGAGGCAGTGGTTGTCCTGCTTTTGAAAAAACCAAATTCAGATCCTATGGATCCAACCAGTTATCGCCCAGTGTCAGATCTCTCGTTTCTGGGTAAGGTAATTGAAAGAGTGGTGGCCAAACAGCTCCAGAAATTCCTGGAGGACACATCGGTGTTGGATCCATTTCAATCAGGCTTCCACCCCGGCCATGGGACAGAGACGGCATTGGTCACCCTCGCAGATGATCTCTGCGAACAGCTGGATTGAGGCAGGTTGGTGCTGCTGATATTACTTGACCTTACACCAGCATTCAACACAGTCAACTATGACCTATTGACTCACTGCCTCACCGACACTGGAATCTGTGGGACAGCCTTGCAATGGCTCATCATCTCATTTCTCCACTGTCAGGGACAGAGGGTGGTGCTGGGAGGGACAGTATCCTCAAGTTACCCACTGGAATGTGGGGCACTTCTCTCCCTGATGTTGTTTAACATCTATATGTACCCCCTCACTCAGCTGGTGTGGAGTTTCGGTGGGATGCCATCAATATGCTGATGACACACAGCTATATCTGTTGATGAGTGACTGGCCAGATACCATTCCCGGGAATTTAGCTGAGGGCTTGGAAGCAATGGTGAGATGGTTAAAACAGTCAACTGAAACTAAATCCAGGAAAGATGGAAATTCTGTGGCTGGGTAGGGGAGAAACTCAATTTTGTTGTCAGCTCACGACTCTTGAGGATGGGCCCCTATCACTGGCACAATTCATCAAGAGCCTGGGCATGTCTCTGGACTCCTCTTTATCCATGGAAGCCCGGGTTGCAAAGGTTGCCAACCTGGCATTTCCCCAATTTTGCCAGGTCAGGCAGCTGGCTCCCCACCTGTCTCGCCCTTACCTAGCCACAGTAATCCATGCAACGGTCACCTCCAGGCTGGACTACTGTAATTCGCTCTACGCATGCCTGCCCTTGTGCCTGACCCGGAAGCTTCAATTGATCCAAAATGCAGCCATGTGGGTCCTCACAGGGACCCCTCATACAGTACAGCAGGTCCTCACATAAGATGCATTGGCTCCCAGTGGAGCACTGGTCATGTTCAAGGTTTTGGTTCTGACCTTCAAGGCCCTTAGTGGTCAGGGACCTACATACCTTTGGGACCACCTGCCCCAGTATGCCCCTGGAAGAGCGCTACACTCAGGGAATAAGAACTTGCTGGTGGTCCCTGGCCCAAGAGAAGTCCAGCTGTCCTCGACCAGGGCCAGGGCCTTCTCTGCCCTGGCCCCTGCCTGGTGGAATCCTCTGCCAAATAACATCCATGCCCTGTGGGAGCTGCTATCTTTCCACAGGGCATGTAAGGCAGAGATGTTCCACTGGGCCTTTGGTTGAGGACAGCAATGGGACTTCTACTGGCACTCTCATATAACCCCCACTCCTCATAACCCCTCCCCCCAGGGTGAGATTGGAGTTAGGATTTTCCCACCATCTTTTATTCTGTATATACACCGCTTTTACTTATTGCTACTTACTGGATTGTTTTAATGTTTGTCTGTATGAGTTGGTATACCATTTGTTGTAAGCTGCCCTGAGCCCTACTTGTAGGGAAGGGTGGCCTAGTAAATCTAATTTAATAAATAAATAAAATAAATAAATAAATAAAATGGAAGTTAACAGTCCATACATGTAGGCAGAGGTTGAACAGTAAATTAGCATATAACATAATGAAGATGTTTTAACAGAGGCAAAGACCAAACAGGAATAACAAGCTAAGTTTATATGGTCACCATTTGTTTGAATTATGAGGGAGAACAAAGTGAAGCAAATAAATATGTCAAAACAGGAGACTGATGTGTAAATGTATCCCTCTTCATTGTGGAATGCTAAGAGTAAGTAACTGAGACCACGTAGTTTCTAACAACATTCTTTTCTTTGAAGTGGGGGGACTGGTTATGCATTGTTATGTCTCCTTTGTCGCCAGATCAGAGATGTTCCAATAGTCATTGCATTACATTGCATTACATAGTCATTGCATTACTATTCCAATCTACTGTTCCAAATTATAAATACACTAAAATATAGAGAATGTATAGCACTTCTTGGTGAGAATACATATGTAAGGTGAGGCCTCCCCACTGCACACAGATCCTGGGTATGAACATTCTTATTTCCTTCTGTTTTGCTTAAAATAAACAAAAATAGCCAGCAACACAAAATATCATGGCACAAATTTGCATAAGTGCATTATTCTACTGCAGTTCCTAAAACCCATTAGCTGAGATCTAGCAACTACCAGACATTTATGTGTGGACATAATGTTTTTTCTCCTTCGACTTTCTTTACCGAGTCATGGGCTGAGTTCAGACTGGCAATTTGAAGTGCTAGGGAGTCATGGCAAAGAAGACTCGGAACAGACCCGGAACAGCTTGGTTGCGGTATCCCGCTCATGCTGCAGCGAATAAAGCAGGAGGATACCGTGGAGGAAGTGCAAGGGAGCGTTCGCACTGTTGGCCCGCCCCTGGCGAGCTGTTAGCGGCTGTTTCTACACTCCGCTGCATGCGCCTATGCGCATAGGGACATGGGTGCCTGCCGCGGAAACAGCCAGTGCCTCTTATCAACAACTGTGGGTTGTTCCTGCCTTAGCAGCACTTGTGTTCACACTCAGGGAACTGGAATCAACCCGCTCTACAAAAGGTTTGCTACCACTTTCACCTGGTACTTTTTAAACTCCGGAGGGAAGTGGCACGAGACGGCTTGAGTACGGCTGGGGGACGCCTGAAAGATGTGCCTGTGTGAACCCGCCCCTTTAATCCACTACTGAAATGCTCCTGAAACGTTTGGCTGCCGGGCCAAACTGCCAGTCTGAACCTGGCCATGGTCTGTCAGTTTGGTACCCAGGGGTTTTTAGATCTTGGGAAATGACAGTACTTGAATATACGCATATACTTAATAGAACGTTGTGCATTTCACTGATAAGGGCACTATATCTCTGCACATCAAATGCTGGGACTAACAACAGGGGATGGCTATTTCCTCCACATCCTGTTTGTGGGGTTCCTGGAAACATCTGACTAGCCACTGCTGGAAAATGGATGACGAATGACAAAGCACCAAAGCAGAAAGGACTGTATAAATAATAATGCCTCTGAAACCAGAAATGCCACTCTCTGATGTTTTTGTACTGTACAGTGTTCCTTGCTGTGCAGTTCTAAGCAGAGTTATGCCCATCTATTGATCTACCTAGATAGCCCAAGCTAGCCCGATTTCATTACATCGTGGAAATTAAGCAGGGTCAGCACTGCATAGTAGTTGGTAGGGTTCCCAGGTCCACCCTGGCCACTGTTGGGGGATGGGGGTTAGGGTTGCTGGATCCAGGAAGGGAAACTCCTGGAGATTTGGGAATGGGACCCTGGGAAGGACAGGGATCTCAGTGGGGCACGGCGCCATAGAGTCCACTCTCCAAAGCATCCATTTTCTCCAGGGTAACTGATCACTTTAGTCTGGCGATGAGCTGTAATTCCGGGGGATCTCCAGTTCCCACCTGGAGGCTGGCATCCCTAGTATTTGGATGGGAGACCACCAGGCAATATGCTGAGGTGGACAATGGAAAACCACCCCTCAATATCTTTTGCCTTTAAAACATTACGGCATTGCCATAAGTTGGCTGCAACTTGACAGCAAAAAAAAAACAACCTTTGAAGTTAATGTTTGTTTGTTTGTTTAGGGTTGCATGGCAATGCTGGCCAAAGGCTTTTTGGTGCCCTAAGTGAGCTATGACTTTGCCCCCTCCCCATCCAATAGAGAGAAAATTAAGAAGTCTAGAATGGATGTTTTACTTCTGGTCATTCGAAATAAACAATGGAAAAATAAAGCTCTCCAAAAGTCCCCTGTGTTCCACCAGCAGTTGAAGAAGAATAGATACTGAAAGTTTAAAAGGCAAAGTTTCCCCTCAAGCCTGAACAGGAAGCTCCTCTGGCCTTTTTGGTGTCACACAATATCTGGCACTCTGGGAGATCACCTAGGTTTGCCTTATGGTTGGACTAGCCTTGTTGCCTCATTAAGTATTTAAGAGTGCAGTGAAGAAAGTGTCCTTCTTGTGGAGGAGCAGAGGGCGATTCTGCATCTAGCACTCACTCCACATTTTCTCAACTGGGAGGAAAAAGTGCAGCTCAAAACTACATTCAAATATCTCCTGGCAAAACCATACTGACTGCAAAGTCACCCCTGAACGGCCATAAAACAGCCATAAATCTATGCAGAAGGTACAATAAAATCCAATGATCAAAGAACTCAAAAGTGGCCCCTGCCACATAGAATGGCCCCGTGTGCGGCTTTTTAAAGCCGCACCAAAAGAGACACGCGGCAGCGGGATCAGATAGATGCCCTGAGCCGCCACACAGTTGCTCCCTGGCACGATCAGATGCCGGGGGGAAGCCACTGCAGGGAGAGTGAGGCAGCCGAACTGCGCATGTGTGCACGTGCGCAGTTCGGCCGGGAGCCTCGATTGCTCCTGCAGACGGGCGCGCCAGCAATCTCACGGCCGCACTTGCTGCGCCATTCCAGGTTGGTGCTACCTTTTACTTGTGTGTTGTTGGGTTTTTTTGCAGCGGGTTTTAGTCCGGAAGGGATGGATCGGGGACGGGTGCACGCCGATTCCCAGATGTTGCGGTGTGCTCGCACCCGTTTGCTGCGCCCCCGATCTGTCCCTCTTCCGGCCTAAAACCTCCCGTGTGACCGGGGCCAGTGGCATGAAGTTTGGAAGCTACCATAAAACCCAGTAATCAAAGGAAGCGAAACCAGCATGCAATGCAGAGGGGAATTTCTGTTCCAATGTTGGTTTTGTGAAACAAGGGAGGGGAAAGCCAATGCAGAATCAGCCAGAGAGGGAGGCCAAAAGCTGGTGGGTTCATGGGAGGCAGATGTTTGTGCTGTTGGCAGGCACAGGCAGAAGGGGATGTTGAGAGATGGTGTCATTTCAAAAGCCTAG
>NW_015161960.1:228982-229354 GCF_001447785.1 Gekko japonicus
GAGGAATGGAACTGGAAGACCACTCAGATTAAATGAAAGGAAACCAGGAAGTGTGAAGCATATACAAATCTAAAGGAACAAGCAGAGGAGAAATTCCTGAAAGCTCTGCACTGAATTGAAGGGAGAGTCAGTCAGGAAGGAGGGTAAAGACAAAGGGTGATTTCTAACCCCCATCCATTGGAGGACACAAGAACTGAAAGAATGAAACAGCTTCCTCTTCCCCCAGACCTTCCAAACTTCAGCTCACTATGCTTGCAGATAGTTCTGAATGACGTCCCCTGTAACATTTCTCCTATCAATAAATTCTGACCTTTTATGAGCTTCTGAAACATTTTGACATGAAACATTTGATATATAAGATAGGCTTGTAAA
>NW_015161960.1:229412-236313 GCF_001447785.1 Gekko japonicus
TAAACTGGACAAAAATAAGTTCCAGACTGATCAGTGTATTCATTGCACGGGGTAGTGAAAATGACTGGCAGTTTTTAGTTTTGTGTTTGACTTATTTTCATAGGTGCCTTTTTTAAAAAAAATCAAGATTCTCTTTCCACATCCATCATTAAAAATATGACAATTGTGATCATTGTCTTAGAATGGGTGCACTATAAGTACTGCAGAGCTGCTGAAAGTCCCAAATAGCTTCTATTATCATGCACTCTACCTCTAATTTGCCTAATGCATCTTCTCATTTGGGGAGATTCTGGACTCTTAATGGTTGCTGCGTAAAACTACTAAACTGGTTTAAACCACAGTTGTTGCTTAGTGCAGCAAATCTCTTTCGATATATTTTTTTCATCTTCCATTTTAAAAAATCTCATATCAAGATCAGCAAAAGCCATTTGGGTTCCATTTTCTTCTTTCTAGCATCACAGAATGATTCCCTCTTCCTCCAAGAAGATTACCTTGCATCTGCAGTCTGTGCATCATTATCTAATGTGCTACGTGATGTAGCCTGGAGTTTAGTGGAATCACAGGCATTGCCAGCACAGTGGATATATTTTTTTCTGAGAAATTTCAGGATTATAAAGAGTTTAGTTCTCTGATAAAATATAGTGAAAAGCTGTAGATTATGAAAAAGAACAGTAGCTATAAAATGCCTTTTTAATTTAAGGGGTTTTTTCCTAGACATTGCCAACAACCCAGTTGAGCAACTTATCATAGCTATGTTCTCAATGTAATATTCCACTATCAACTGTGTGCTTAAAGATGTTGTTGCATGATGGCTTCGGCATTCTATATAAGAGAGTAGCCATGATCAAGAGGAATGTGTGCATGCATCTCTACTAGAATGACTTTTTACCAAATGGTGTTAACAAGCTCCAATGCGGGAATGAGAAATTGTCAACAAAAATGATCAGTATATCCAGTTCTTAATGTGGCCATATCTTTGGATACTAAAATCTAGAGACTAGGGTAATGCACAGAAATCTTTCTATAAACCTGAGAAAAATCCCAGGTTTGTAGAAAAATCTGAAATCTAAAAAAAAGAGGGGGGGATTAAAACCTCCCATTAGAAGCAGTGCCTACAGCTTTAAGAAAATGATGTCCTTATTGGCCTTTGCTAGGCAACCACAGTAACATTGCAAACCTTCAACCCTTTTGTCAATAAAAGGCAGGGGTAGTGGGCCCTTTGAAGGAGGACTTACTATCACCTGATTTGCATGTCTCATCTAGGCCTGGCTGCTTGCTACTGTTCAACAGCAGCCACCCCACAAAAGCCAGTGTTATATAGTGATTAAAGATTTAGACTAGGATGTGGGAGAGCCAGGTTCAAATCACCACTCTGCTGTGGAAGCTCACGGGGTGACCTTGGGCCAGTCACACACACTCATATTAACCTGCATCACAGGGTTCTTGTGAGGATAAAATGGAGGAGTGGAGAATTATGCAAGCTGCTTTGGGTCCTCATTGTGGAAAAAAGCAGGGTATAAGGTAAATAAATATGGCTAAAGATGGCAGATAAAAGGAAGGTTGGTTGGTGATGTGAAGAAGAGTAGGAAACAGGGAAAAGTGAGGGTATGAGGGCTGCCAGGAGGTGAGGTACCTGCCCCCACAATTCCTTTTGGGCCTCACCATGCAAGTAGGCCTAGCTCAAATAGCATGGCACAACTTGGCCAGAGTTTTCCCCAAGAGAGTCTGCCAGGGAGAGGGGTGAAGGCAGGGACAGATAAAGGTAGGTTGGTTGGTGGGTGGAAAGGAGATGAGAAAGCAGGAAAAGGGGAGACACTGTGGGGGAAGCATGGGAAAGGAAAGAGGAAATAGTGGGGCAGGGGAGTTCTTATGGGTCCCCCACTAATAATTTTCTAACAACAAAGGCTTGGATCCTAAGCAGTGAAACATAAGTTGTGCTAGAGAAAGGCACACCTCCTCACTGCAGCCTTCTGTGCCTCCTGAAATTGTGCTCCCATAGATCACTTGAACCCATTAGGGGGTAAAGTAGGTGGCAATGTTAGAAGGGAAATAACCAGAAATAACTCTCCCCTTCTACACAAACTGGAATGCCATTCCATTGGCAGACCTTTCACCAATGGAATAGCAAGTTAGTATCCAAACCTTGTGATTCTCCTTACAATACATCATTCATAAGGTCTTAGGTATAGTCTCTACTCTGACACGTCTAGTTAAAGTGTCTCTGGTCACAGACCTGGGAAAGACTTCTTTCTAAGATCTTGGATAGTTGCAGCAAAAATTCCCAACTGATTCTTTGAGAAACACACATAGCTTGGTGGTACATCACAAAAGCTCAGATGATGGGCCTCAATCTGCTAGTCTCCTTTCTCACCATGTTCAAACTTGTTGGTTTCTTGGCTGTGTAGGAGAGCTGCAATTTGGCCTTTCCACTGGCCTGTATTACTAGACGGACTTTGTGTTATTATCTCATGAAAGGTGTGATGATTCAGCCATCTTATTGTGCTGTTTGGACTTTTGGTTGTAGTTAGAGTAGAACTGGATGCTGAAGTGTGGGAACATAAGGGGAGATGTTTTCTCTCTGCCCTCCTTTCTTCTCTTCCCCTGTTTTCCTTCCTGGATCAGGATATAAGTTGCAAATCTCCCAGTGCCATAAGTAGGCATTTAAACCACCATTGAAATGAACTGAATCGCAATAAAATGTGGGGCCATCCCAATACTATCTGCCTCTCTATCTCCCGTCATGCATGTAAAAGACTTGTTTTCCAATAGTCACAGTGGGCCCTTAGTCTGAATCAATGGAACAGATTTCAAATACATTTGAATGAACTTAATGATCTCCCAAGTCTATCCCTCGTCCAGTATAATTAGAAGTTAATAATTTTTCTGGCTGCTTTCTTTCTCTATGGTGTGTTATCTGGCATGATCACAGATGTATTAAGGCAAAAAGTCAAAATCAGTACACAAAGGGACAAATTTCTGAACAAGCATCAGACGGTAGAACTGACTTGGCAACCAAATCCAATATGTTGATGAATGGCCCAGTATGAATTTGTAATTCATAAGATTGCATAACATTCATAAATCCATTCTTTGAGAAAATTTCCACTTGTTACATCATCACTAATATGCCTGCATTTTAGCTCACCCTTTCACCACACTTGTTTACATTGCTTTGGAAAGCATGAATTTTTTTGCATATTACATTTCCTTGAATACATGGTTCTGCAATTCAGTCAAGTTAAGAATGGAGCCTCTTCAGAATGTGAGCTCCATAAACCTTTTGTGTTTCACCCACCACTTGGAGGGCAGATGCTTTCCACACTAAGATCAGCACAAACGTAACAAGATTTATTCCACATAAAACCGAGATGAGAATCTGTCCCAAGGCACTCTATTTCTCTTTGCTATGGAAGATTGTCAGTGAACAATGGTGAAAAATGAGGCAGAGTTGGTTTGTGGAACAGATCTATTTAGGTTGGATCAGGGGTCTTGTTGTAGAAAAAGAGCTGCCGGAGCTCATTAGCATAACTCATTAGCATAACTTATTTGCATATGCCACGCCCCCTGACATCACCGGAAGTGACAGAAGGCCACACCCCCTGACATCACCGGAAGTGTGTCAGAAGGCCCGGCTACTTACCCTCCTGCTTCATCCTCATTCCCAAACGGAATGAGGATCGAAGCAGAGGGCGGGGTAAAGAAGGGGGCGGGGCTTCACCACGTGACCGCCCCGCCCCCTAGAGGTTCTCTTCCGGAGCTCCGTACCTGAGAGCTCCCCCCCGACTAGAGCCCTGGGTTGGATGGAACTTTTATTTGTATTCCATTTAGAAGAAGTTTGTAATGCATACAGTTCAAAGTTGCCCCCCCCCCAACTATGTGCAATGGCTTCATGATTCCACTATAAACCATTCATTCTAGTTTGGCTTATCACCCAGGATTCAGCTTGGAAGAGGTTAAACTGCTGAATGGAGAAGGCTAGGAGCAGCCTGACAGATTAGTCTATAACTTAGTGTTCATTTGCTGCTGCAAATAGGCTAAACAAGCTTCTTCGCTTGCCAGCTGCTGAGATAAAACTCTGTTTCATTCATTTACCATATTCACATTCACACAGGGTAATATCAAATAATTAATCCATGGGCGGCTTTTGTGGTATATACAAATCTCGTTGCTTCAAGCACAAGAAACTTGCATGGTTGCTTAACAAATTGTCTGCTGAAGATTTGTTCAAAACACTCATTTTTCATTTTGACTTTTTTTTTCTTTGAGGGATAAAAGGCTTTTTGTGTGCTTTAATATGTTGCATTTTCAGACAAGTGACAGAGTATTAGGAAAGGCTGGGGGAAGCGACCGTGCTACTTTTGAATACAAATGCAATTGTGAAAATTAGTTCCTTTTTTTAGTGCTTTCCCTAAAGGGAAAAAGAAACAAACACAAATGCAGAATTTTATTTGCTAGTGGGTTGAATTGAGGGTGTGTGTTTTTTCTTTTTGAGTACACTGATATTTCAGAATCCATGTTTATGATAACTCCCCTTAGTCTGACCTCTCTTAAAATGACCAAAAAAGGCACTTTCACTAAATAATGCATTTTCAATGCACTTCGCAATTTGATTTTACTGTGTGAAATGGCAAAATCCACTTGCAAACAGTTGCTGAAGTGAATTGAAACTGCATTATTTAGCATGTGTGAAAGCACCCCTTGTGACTCCCATGTTGTTTAGGACAGAGACATAAGATGTATAGAAAGATGTCATCTAACTCTGACTGGCAGCTTTTCATCACACACTTAATCTCTCCATTCTAGATCTGTGTGCAACTTTGTTTAATATATGTATGATAGAAATGGAGATTAGGAAGCCAAATCCTATAAATCTGTTTCAGGTGCAACAATTGATCACAGTCCATGATGGCAAACAAGGAATACATGTTTCTGTAGCATTCAGGGGAAATCGCCTGCTCTAGCAACAGATTTTACTCTGGAGTAATTGGCATTGCAGTGGAATGGAACTTTTTAAAACTGAGCTCCCCATTGCCCCAGCTTGATTCCACCCTGTGTGGTATAGTGGTTAGAGTGCTGTACTAGAATCTGGGAGACCCAGATTTGAATCTCCGCTCTGTCATGGAAACTTTCTGGTAAACTTGGGCCAGTCACTCTCTGTCTCACAGCTTTACATACAGAGTTCATAGAATCATAGAGTTCGAAGGGACCTCCAGGGTCATCTAGTCCAACCCCCTGCACAAGGCAGGAAATTCACAAATACCTCACCCACACACACCCAGTGACCACTGTTCCATGCCCAGAAGATGACAAAAAATCTCCAGGATCTCCACCCAAAATGGTCTGGGGGAAAATTGCATCTTGACCCCAAAGTGGTGATCAGCATTTTCATGGGTGTGTAAGAAGGGTTGTTGTGAGGATAAAATGGAGGGGAAGAAGATAGTGTAAGCCCTTTGGATCCCCATTGGGGAGGAATGTAGAGTATAAATACCTAAATAACAGAAGAAATGTGTGGACCTTTCCTGTCTAATTAGCACAATCTTTTTAGTTAGAATGTTCACTAATAATCTCCAGAAATATGAGAAACTGCCATACTGAAAATGATAACGGATTAACCTTTAATAATCTTTAATGTGCCAGTGGACTCCTGTTTCAATTATTTGTCTATGCTGAATTGGCTTCCATGCTGCTGAGAAAAGGGGGGGCGCAGGAGAAGGAAGTCAGCGTGTTTTACACATATTAAATTACAGTCATTGATCAGTAAAATGTAATTAGAATTCTATAGCTCTCGGAAATGGGTGAGTGATTGTGAAATCTGATTGGCCTATAACTTCCTTTTCATGAACAAGTTACACAGCTAGGTGCCATTTTCTGCATAACACAGCAGTTTTCTGTGTATATTTTTTATGTTGGTTTTTCAATACATGCTGCCTTTTTCTCCATGGTAATGTAAGTACATGTGTTAGTAGCTATTTTTCTTCTTCTTAATGTTAATTGCATGTAAACAAAATGGCTGCATCCATCTCGGACTACATTCGTACATCACTGATTATACTACGGCACTAAGAAATTGGAAACTGGGATTCAAGAACCAGCAAGAGCATGAGAAGTACAAATGGACTGGTACTCTAGCAATGGAATGGGTAAGAACACATACAGCAGAGGATAAGATCAGCTCCATTGTGTTGGCAACATATCAAGATAAGAGCTCATTTCCATCAGCATGCAGCATAGCCATGTCTATTGTCTGGTATGTTGACTTTACAGCGATGCACTCAGGCACCTACAAGCAAATAACTGCCTTGCACTGTGAACCTCAGGTGTCAACTTAGATCTCTTTAATCCATAGATCCTGAACATAAGAACATAAAAGAAGCCAATGTTGGATCAGGCCAAAGACCAATCCAGTTCAACACTCTGTCACACAGTGGCCAAAAATACCAGGTGCCATCAGGAGGTCCAGCAGTGGGGCTAGGACACTAGAAGCCCTACTACTGTTGCCCCCCCCAAGCACCAAGAATACAGAGCATCACTTGCCCCAGACAGAGAGTTCCTATCTATACCTTGTGGCTATAGCCACTGATGGACCTCTGCTCCATATCTATATATCTAATTTCGAAGATGCCCCCTGGTGTGCGGATATCTAAATCTGCACATCGGGGGCACCTGGGGGCGGGGAGATTTTGGTGCACATTTGGGGCGATTCCCCAGGTGTGCACAAAAATCTCAAAAGTTGGAAAAAATATTGGGGGGGTACTTGAATCCCCCCCAAACTAACAGAGCGTCTCCTGCACATGCGCAGGGAATGCTCTGTGAACTGCCTCGCCGCCGCCGCCACAGGGGACGGGAGCACAGCAGAAGGCTTGGCTGGCTGGCTGGCTGGTGGGCGGGGGCCGGCGAGGGG
>NW_015161960.1:237619-258625 GCF_001447785.1 Gekko japonicus
GGAAAAGCAAGGCCCCCTCTGCCTGCTCTGCATGGAGCTCCCCCCCTTTCTCCTCCCCCCGCGATTTTCGCGGGTTCCCTTTCTTGTGCTTATCTAATTCCCTCTCGAAGCTGTCCATGCTTATAACTGCCACCAACTCCTGTGGCAGTGAATTCCATGGGTGAAGAAGTACTTCCTTTTATCTGTTCTAACCCAACTGCTCAGCAATTTCATTGAGTGCCCACGAGTTCTTGTATTGTGAGAAAGGGAGAAAAGTACTTCTTTCTCTTTTTAAAATAATTTTTTAATTTGAATATACACATCTACAGACAAAACAGAAACAAACAACACATATTGAATCCTAACCCTAATAACACAATTATATTGACCTATTCTTCTTGTTCATTTTTATCTAACCAATTATACAGTTTGGTTTTTTGAAAGACTTCATCATCTTTTCCATGGAGTTTTTGCGTTAAATGGTCCATTTCAGCTACTTCTGTGATTTTGTTGATAAAGTCTTGCTTTCGTGGTATTTCTTCTCTCTTCCAGAACTTTGCCAATAGCATCCTTGCTGCAGTTAATAAATGAACAATCAGATACTTATATTTATGTATGTTATCCGGTAATATATTTAATTAAAATATTTCAGGGTCTAAAGGAATCTGAGTTTTTGTTATTTGGGTTAATAGTGTATGTATCTCCTTGCAATACCTTTTAATTACATTACAGGACCACCATACATGATAGAAAGAACCCACATGAGATTTACATTTCCAACACTTATCACTTGAACTAGAATAAAAGCGGGCTAGTCTGTCAGGTGTTAAATACCAGCGGTGGAACATCTTAAACACATTTTCCTTCAGAGGTATTGCCTTCAAGCATTTTACATTTTGCCACATCCTATCCCATTTATTTAATTCAATAACATTCTCTAAATTTCTTGCCCATGCAATAATTAGAACCTTTACAGTCTCATCATTCATCTTATATTCTAATAATAATGAGTACAATTTACAAATAAGCTTATCATCAGATCCTAGAAATATTTTATTAAGTTCAGAAAAGCCAGTGTAAAAACCTATTTGTTTGTCTTTACTGTATTTAGACACCAATTGGTTCCTTTCCCACCAAGATAAATGAATACCTTGGGATTGTAGCACTTCCTGTGATTTTAACTCATTATTTTTGTGGAGAAGGACCTCATAGCTTGAAGAACGGGTTTCCGTCATAAGATTGGGTAGGGATATAGCTTCTAAGGGAGCTAACCATCTCAGGAATTTTACCATAATAGAGAATTTTTGTCTCACTCCATACTTTTAATAATGCCGCTCTTAGTAAGTGTTGCCTAAACTATGAATGGGTACCCTGTTCAGTATGCCATAAAAACGTATGCCAGCCTACCGTTAAATTGTGTCCTTCAATACTCAAAATTCACTCGGAGTCTCAAAGCGACTTACATACTCCTTTCCCTTCCCCTCCCCACAACAGACACCCTGACCGATTTCCCACAAGCTCTGCTCCACGCTCGCTCTTCCCTTTTGCCCTGATGCTATGTGTCAATTTCACACAAGCTGCTGTGTGGCCGCATTATTGCCCCGCAGCTTCGCATGATTTTCCCCGCGTCTATTCAATCCTGTTTCAGCCCCTGTGAGGTAGGTGGGGCTGAAAGTGCTCTTTCAAGAACTGCTCTTTCAAGGACAGCTCTTGTCAGAACTATGGCTTGCTCAAGGTCATCCAACAGCTGCAAGTGGAGGAGTGGGGAATCAAACCCGGTTCTCCCAGATTAGAGTCCGCACACTTAACCGCTGCACCAAACTGGCTCTCAGTTGACAAACCACTTCAGAGATGGCCCCTTACTGGAAGGGAAAGGCTGTGTGAAATGTGTCCCTGTACCGGTTTAGTCCATGATGGTACAATAATGGTTTTAAAAGGGTAATGTGAAATTCCCCTATATCTGCATATGAGTAGGAAAGGGGGAAACAGCTCTCTTGTCTCAAGTTTCAGAAGTGGGTTTAGAAATACAGAAGGAATATCTGTCAAAATGTGATTGGCCTTTGCCGTTCATTGATTGCTCTATGAAATTTCAGTTCTGGGGACCCCCATTTTTGTTATAGCTTGATCCTCTTTTTTTGTATCCATGTACACCTGACCTAGATAACCCAGGCTAGCCTGCTCTGGCCAGATCTTGGAAGCTAAGCAGGGATGGCCCTGGTAAGTATTTGGGTGGGAGACCTCCAAGGAATAGCCAGGTCATGATGCAGAAACAGGCAACAGCAAACTACCTCTCAGTGTCTCTTGCCTTGAAAACCCCATGGGGTCACCATAACTCAACTGTGACTTGATGGCACTTTCCACCACTACCACACCTGAGTGTGGACCTAGAAATGACAGAAAGAGCCTGAATTAAACTAATAGCAAGAGGGCAGTGACTCATGCCCAGGAGGAAAGGAATGCAGGGCAGGGCATTATCAATCACATGTAAATCTGTTCTAGGAGGGATTCAATTGAGGGACATTTCCCCCAAGGACCTCAGAGCCTCCTCCCTGGTAATTTAATGATAACCAGTGATCCAGATCTCCAAAACAAGATGCATTGGGCCAGTCCCAGAAATTTCCTTCCTATGCAAACAATCAGACAGGAAGATTTTAAAGGTAAAGGTTCCCTTGCTTGAAAGTCAGTCGAATACGACTCTAGGGTTGCGGTGCTCATCTCCGTTTCAAAGCCGAAGAGCCAGCGCTGTCCGAAGACATTTCCGTGGTCATGTGGCCGGCATGACTAAACACCAAGGAGCATTCCCCAAATTATATGGTGATATAATAACTATCTTCAAGTACTTGAAGGGCTGTCATATAGATGATGGTGCAGAGTTGTTTTTTGTTGTCCCAGAAGTTTGGACCAGAACCAACAGCTTGAAATTAAATCAGAAGAGTTTTTGGCTAAACATTAGGAAGAACTTCCTGACAGTTAGAGAGGTTCCTCAGTGGAATAGGCATCCTCGGGAGGTGGTGGGCTCTCCTTCTTTGGAGATTTTCAAACAGAGGCTAGATGGCCATCTGACAGCAATGCTGATTGTGTGAACTTTGGCAGATCATGAGAGGGAGGGCAGGAAGTGTTGCATCAGTGCTTAGTTCTCGTGGCCCTTTCTTACACGCCCAGGGAAATGCTGGTCACCATTTTGGGGTCAGGAAGCAATTTTTCTCCAGGCCGGTTTGGCCAGGAAACCTGGAGGGGGGAGTGGCCCTCTTCTGGGCATGGAGCAGGGGTCACTGGGGGTGTGGGAGGAAGTAGTTGCGAATTTCCTGCATTGTTCAGGGGGTTGGACTAGATGACCCTGGAGGTCCCTTCCAACTCTGTGATTCTTTGACAAGTACCTGGATACATACATATCTAACATCCAGATTTTCCCAAGGGAACATTTTTAACACTCTCCATGCAAAAGAAGAAAACTCCCATCATGCAAACAAAGAATTTCTTTTCAGGTTTGCTCAGAACCAGTGTTCCCTCTAAGCTGAGTTAGGGTGAGCTAGCTCACAGTTTCTTAGCCTCCGGCTCACACATTTTTGTCTTCGCTCAGGAAGGAGGGCTCCAGAGCAAACTCATTTAAGCAGCAGTCAAATCCCTCGCTCACAACTTTAATGCTAGTTGCTCACAAAGTAGAGTTGTTGCTTACAAGACTCCACAGCTTAGAGGGAACATTGCTCAGAACTGCATTTTTATTAGCCCTACATTCCAATGCCAACACCCTTTCCGCTCCTCATCCCAGACAACACAATATAAAAAGTTATCCCTCGGCCCCAATTTTGGTAGCTATTTTTCCGTCATCCTGTTACCCCAGCATCACAGTTGGTCCCTTATCTCTCCTTGATCCTGAATCTCTCCTCCACTACACTTCCTGCCTTCACCTAGTCAGTTTCATCTCCTGAGGCACCTTCTTCACCTCTCCTCCCCCTGCTTCTCTTCTGGACAAGCTGGTATGTTTCATTTTCTGTTATAGATTTGTTCCCCTCTAGGTATGCAGCAGATTTGGGGAAAGATTTGATGTTGTTATTTGCTGTTCCATCATACTGAGTTTCTATTCTGTGTTTTTCATAACTGTTCTACCATATTGCACAGATTATCTACATAGGCTAACAACCCACAGTATGTAGGTAATTATATAGGTGCCCAAAATACATGTGTTTGATCTGTGCAGGCAGGGGGACACTTTTACATGTTACTGCCCTGACACGAGTACCCCAGCTTGGCTATCAGTGCCATCCATCCAGTAGCTTCGCTTTCCATTGAAAGCCTTAATCTGAAGGAAAGTAAATCTGAAAAACAAATGGTTGGCGATGCTTTTTCTGAGACGGTGACAATGCCACGTCTACACTGAAAGCGTACCACTAATAAAAATAGAGGTTTGATTATTCTGTGAGGAGTTGTTATTGCCTATGCTTTAGAAAGGCATTAGATATTCAGGTCTGTGTAAAAATAAGTTTAAGATAAATGAAATTGGTGTGATTCATTTTTCTTTATTTATGAGGTTGGAAACCTATTAAGACTCCAGACAAAGTCTTTGTGTGTTCTTTCTTCAGCCTACACAAAAACTCAAACTAAACAGTTTGCCTACTGCTTCTTAATGCAATCTGCAAGACTCTTCAAGTTTTGTAAGTAATGAAAAGAACTGGAGCAAACTGAGGAAGAGTGCACTTGTATGCCTGTTTCGTATTTCACTTCCATTACTAGGCCCCTGGCAAGACAGGGAGTTCTTAGCAGGAGATGCCCATTGCTGGTGGTTTTATACAGTACATTACACTGTTTAGTGGATAACTGAGGTTGTCCACAGCCATGAGACCTACCGGCCCAAATTCTGACACCAGCTCTAAGGAGTTTAAACTAATCAAGGTCATTCTTTGTGACACTATGGCTTCTTGTTATGGATGACTTGCACTACTAACAACAATGGATAGATCTCATTAAAATATGAATTCTATTTTTGCCATATAAGTTGAACATTTCCGTATTAGCTCTTTATATCTTCTAACCCACTGCCTCGCTGACATGGGAGTTTGTGGGGTAGCCCCAGGGGTCATTTCATAGAAAAAGAGCTAGGGGAACTCATTAGCATAACTCATTAGCATATGCCACACCCCCTGACATCAGGGGCGATAACTGAGGTTGTCCACAGCCATGAGACCTACCGGCCCAAATTCTGACACCAGCTCTAAGGAGTTTAAACTAATCAAGGTCATTCTTTGTGACACTATGGCTTCTTGTTATGGATGACTTGCACTACTAACAACAATGGATAGATCTCATTAAAATATGAATTCTATATATGCCATATAAGTTGAAAATGTCCATATTAGCTCTTTATATCTTCTAACCCACTGCCTTGCTGACATGGGAGTTTGTGGGGTAGCCCTAAAATGGCTTACCTCATTTCTCTGTGGTTGGGGACAGAGGGTGGTGCTAGAGGAGAGGATGTCAGCTAGGTACCCCAGATGTGTGGGGTTCCTCAGGGGGCAATTGTCTCCCCAATGTTATTTAAATCTACGTGTGCCCCCTTACCCAGCTGGTGTGGAGTTTCAGGCTGGGTTGTCACCAGTACATTGATGATACCCAGCTATATCTGCTACTGGATGGCCACCCAAACCCCACCCCACATAATCTGGCTGAGGGTTTGGAGGCTGTGGTGGGATGCTTTAAAAATAGACTAAGACTGAATCCAATAAAGACGGAGGTTCTGTGGCTGGGGGGGGGGGGCTTCAGGGTAGGGGCATAGACTTCCCACTCTTGGTGAGGTGCCACTAGCACTGGCACAATCCATCAGGAGTTTGGGCATGATCCTGGTTGCCTCCTTAACTGTGAAGGCCCAGGTCACAAATATTGCAAGACTAGTATTTTTTTCATCTACACCAAGCTCAGCAATTACGCACTTTCCTGTGCCACCCTGGTCTAGCCATTGCAATACATGCAATGGTCATCTCCAGGCTGTATTATTGTAACTCACTGTACACTGGCCTGCCCTTGGGACTGACCCAAAAGCTGCAGCTGGTCCATAATGCAGTGGTGTGAGTCCTGACAGAAACACCATGGGTGGTACATATTCAACCAGTGTTGAGCCAGCTACACTGACTACCAGTGAAATACTGTAATGTAGTAATCTCTGACAGCGTGCGAGGCAAAGTCTCCACACGGTCATGCGAAGCTTCTGAGCTTCGGTCTCGGAGACAATGGCCCAAGTGGATCCTAGCCGGCACCAATCAGAGGGCTAGGTTCCTCGGCCACTGTAAATAGCCTATCACTAGTGTGGGGGGGTGTTTGGGGTGTGGGATTGTTGCACATATAAGCCGGCCTGTGAGCTGGGAAAAGTTGTCTTCTTTCCTGAAATAAAGTATGAGAGCTGAATTCACTAGTAAGTCTCAGTACTTTTCACTGGCGATGAAGGTAGGATTCTACCTCTCCCATGAACAATGACCACAAGCATCGCACCACTGCTGGCACCGAGGCTACTGCACCCTGCTCCACATTGTGCCCTGCTTCTCCGGTCGCTGCACACCGCACCGCTCCTCGCACCGCGCACTGTTCCGCTGCCTCCGAGCACAGCAAAGTGCCGCTCCCCAATCCATCAGTTGCTGCCACCGCTCCCGAGCCTAGCCCTCACGAGCTTCACCCTCCACGTGGAGTCGATAAGATGGCCGTTCCCCAGGAGAGCATCGCCGCTTTCGACATCAACCACCCTACACAGTGGGACACATGGCTTGAGATTCTGGAGAACCACTTCACCTGCCACGACATAGTGGACGGGGGTAAGAAGAAGGCTCTCCTTCTCTGATCCTGCAGCATGGACACCTTCCTGTTGCTAAAGGACCTCATCGTGCCCAAACAGACCAAGGATGAAACATACGAGACCTTGGTGAAGGCGCTCTCCGACCACCTTTCACTGAAGCCCACTAAGTTTGTTGCGTGCATGCGCGTGTCCAGAGCCCGGATGAGATGGCCTCCGAGTTCTTGGCCGGATCCCGATGAGCGGCCACGAGATGTTCGTTTCCCAGTCTGGCAGACACCCTGCTCAACCAATTCCTCGTGGGCCTCCAGGAGCCCAAACTTCAGAGGAAACAGGTAAACCAGGACGATCTTGACCTACAAAAAGGCGCATCAAGACCACTGCGGCAAGGCAGTCCATTGCACACAAGCTACCATCGCTTTGGATGTCTCCGACAATGAGGAGGTGCTCCAGGTCCATTGCTGCTCATCCCAGCTTCACCACTGGTCATCGGGTCCACCTGAAGTCAACCCTTCAACCTCCACCACATCTTGTGCCAGCTGCGGAGAGGCGCACAAACGCCGGTCGTGCTGGTTTTGGGACGCTGTCTGCTGGGCTTGCAACAAGCCGGGCCACCTCGTCCAAGTCTGCCGCTCCAAGAGACAGCGCCAGAAGCCATCGGCCCATCAGAACTCCACTGACTTTCCTTCTGACCTCCACACTGTCTCGACCCACCACCAGCAGCACCTGGTATGTAACTTGCTCCCTAATAGCCCCCACAAAATGCATGTGACTGTGTTGATTGAGGGGTCCCCCTGCAGCATGGAGATAGACTCGGGTTCATCCTTCTTCATTATTTCTGAGAAGATGCTGCGCTCCCTCTGCCCAAGGGAGGGACCCTTCCTGCAAAAGCCAAAGGGACTCACATTACGGGACTTTAACAAAAACCCTGTGGCGGTCCAGGGCTGGGGCAAGTTTAAGGTGCAGTATAAGGACTTCTGCGGACTCTTAGACTTGCTGGTGGTGGAAGGTAGGCTCACGAGTTTGCTGGGCCTTTCGTAGTTCGACCCACTGGGTTTCACTATCTCAGGGATCAACCAGGTCCAGCTGGAAGATTTTACGGCTGTGTGCAATGACTTTCCCAAAGTTTATGACAGCACGCTCGGCCGCTACTCCAAGCCCCCATCTCCCTTGATCTCAACCTGGCTTTCCGCCCCAGATTGCAAGTGTACACTGAATAAAGCACTCCAGGAGCATGCGTACCTGGTGCCGGTGGTCAGCCATGTGTTGGCTGCACTGGCGGGCCCCCGGATCTTTGGTAAATTAGATCTGGCCCAGGCGTATCAACAACTGCTCATTGATGCGCTCACCGCCGAGGCCCAAACCATTGCCACGCATAAGGGAGCGTTTAAGGTGCATCAGCTGCAGTTTGGGGTGTTAAGAACATAAGAACATAAGAGATGCCAATGTTGGATCAGGCCAAAGGCCCATCCAGTCCAACACTCTGTATCCCACAGTGGCCAGAAATACCAGTGCCATCAGGAGGTCCACCAGTGGGGCCAGGACATTAGAAGCCCTCCCACTGTTGACCCCCCCCAAGCACCAAGATGACAGAGCATCACTTGCCCCAGAGTCCCTATCTATACCTTGTGGCTAATAGCCACTGATGGACCTCTGCTCCATATGCTTATCTAATTCCCTTTTGAAGCCGTCCATGCTTGTAGCTGCCACCACTTCCTGTGGCAGTGAATTCCAAGTGTTAATCACTCTTTGGGTGAAGAAGTACTTCCTTTTATCCGTTCTAACCCGACCGCTCAGCAATTTCATGGAGTGCCCACGGGTTCTTGTATTGTGAGAAAGGGAGAAAAGTACCTCTTTCTCTACCTGCTCTTTCCCATGCATAATCTTATAAACCTCAATCATGTCACCCCTCAGTCGTCGTTTCTCCAAGCTAAAGAGCCCTAAGCGCCTTAACCGTTCCTCATAGGGAAAGTGTTCCAACCCTTTTATCATTCGAGTTGCTCTTTTCTGCACTTTTTCCAAAGCTATAATATCCTTTTTAAGGTGTGGTGACCAGAATTGCACACAGTATTCCAGATGAGGTCGCACCATTGATTTATATAGCGGCATTATGATATTGGCTGATCTGTTTACAATACCCTTCCTAATAATCCCCAGCATGTTGTTCTCGCCGGGGATTTTCCAGTAGTTTGTGGATTCCCTTCTTAAAGGTATCCCCGGAGTACAGCCATTTTTAGATGATGTGCTCATCACGGCTCCGGACTTGTCGTCTTTTGCCGACTGGCTTCAGCTGGTGCTCCAGCACTTCGACGCGGCCGGTCTTAAAGTAAAGAGGGGAAAATGCCTGTTGGGAATACCTCGCATTGAGTTCCTGGGTTTCGCTGTGGACGCCACTGGGCCATCACCCAAGCCCCCCCTCCCACGTCTAAGTCAGAACTGCAGGCTTTCCTCGGCCTGCTTAACTTTTATCATTCCTTCCCCCCTCTCAAGGCAGCTGTGGTAGAACCCCTTCACCGTCTTCTCGACAGACATGCCCCTTGGGCCTGGGGCCTGAGCATGCTGTGGCGTTCCAGGCCGTGAAGGACCTGCTAGTTTCAAACTCGGTCCTTTCGCATTTCGATGAGGATTTGCCAGTGGTCCTCGCCTGCGATGCATCTCCGTATGGGGTCGGGGCAGTCCTGGGCCACCAGCTACCAGCTGGCCAGGAGGTTCCAGTTGCCTACTATTTGAGGACCTTGTCATCTGCGGAATGCAACTACACGCAGATCGACAAGGTGGCGCTCACTATTGTGGCGGGGGTGAAGAAATTTCACCACTACCTGTACGGGTGGCCTTTCACAGTCCTGACCGACCACAAGCTGCTTCTCAGCCTCCTGGCCCCTGACCGCCAAACCCCACAGATGATGTCACCCCGGGTTCTCCAGTGGTCTGTTTTTTTGGCAGGGTACTCGTATTCGCTTGTCCACCGGCCTGGGAAACTGATGGGCCATGCGGACGCCCTAAGCCGTCTCCCACTGCCTGCTATGGATCCAGACCCAGCTCTGGCTCATCAAATTGCACTTTTGGAGGCCCTCCCCGACCAGCCAGTGTACGTTCATGAGGTGATGTGCCGCACGGCCAAGGACAAGGTCCTCTGCCACGTCTTGGACTGTGTGAGAAGTGGGTGGCCCACGGGCCTGGGGGGAGCGGACTTCATGGTGTTCGTCTCCCACAAAATGAGCTGTCTGCCCACAAAGGTTGCTTGATGTGGGGAGGCAGGGTGGTGATCCCGACCCCCTTGAGGGAACGAGTCCTAACAGCTCTCCACGAGATGCATCTGGGGGTGGTCTGGATGAAAGCCCTGGCCAGGAGCTATGTCTGGTGGCCGGGGTTGGATCGGGACATTGAGGACATAGTCAAGAGGTGTCAGCCCTGTCAGGAATCCTGACCCGAGCCACCACCCAAGGTGCCCAATCGAGCCTGGGAGTCATCACACAGGCCCTGGTCCAGGTTACACTTGGATTTCACGGGCCCGTTCCAGGGACAGCTGTTCTTCATCCTGGTGGACGCTTACAGCAAGTGGCTGGAAGTGGTCCCAGTGCCATCCACCTCCTCGAAGGCAGCAATAAGAGCCATGTGGAGAATCTTCAGTGCCCAATGCATTCCCAACACCCTGGTAATGGACAACGGCATGGTATTCACCTCCAGTGAGTTCCAGGACTTCACCCGGTACTATGGGACCCACCATGTCAAATCGGCCCCTTTCCACCCTGCTACCAATGGCCAAGCTGAGTGCATGGTTTGGACAACCAAGGACACGCTCCGCCGCTTGGACAGCACGGATTGGGACTACAAGCTATCTGCCTTCCTCTTTGGCCAGTGAACTACACCCCACACCTCGACTGGTCACAGCCCTGCAGAGCTCCTCCTGGGCAGATGCCTGACAATCCGGCTGGATTGCCTTCACCCCGATCGAGCCCTGGAAGAAGAGCCGGACACAGAGACACAGGAGGCTTCCAGGGGTTTCTTCAAAGAGAACCCTGTGTACACCAGGAACTATGTGCGAGGCCTGCCATGGATTCCGGCCCGGGTGGTGCGAGTCACAGGGCCCCAATTGTACGAGGTTTTCAGTGAGGATGGCCAGCTACTCCGCCACCACATTGACCAGCTGCATCAGCGGGTGTTGCCATACGACCCAGAGGACTTTGAGGAACCGGGCTCCTTCAAGGCTGCAACTTCCCCTATGCTCCCGGAGACTCCTGTTTCTCCAGGGACGGCACCCAGCCTATCACCACCCAACCAGCCAGTCAACAGGGTAGCCACACCCAGCGAAGCAATGCAGAAAAACCACCACAGCCGACGCCAGCCAGCAACCAGCCGAGTGCCACGGTGTCACCTCCCGCCATGGTTCCCGTACTTTGCTGCTCCACTAGAGTACGGAAAGCACCCACCTATCTCAAGGACTTTGTATGTGGGTGTATTTCGAACTGGTGGGGGAGGGGTGTAATGTATTCATCTCCAACCGCGTGCGAGGCTAAGTCTCCACGTGGTCATGCGAAGCTTTCGAGCTTCGCTCTCAGAGACAGTGACAGTGTGGGGTGTGTGTTTGGGGTGTGGGATTGTTGCGCATATAAGCCAGCCTGTGAGCCGGGAAAAGTTGTATTGTTCTTTCCTGAAATAAAGTATGGGAGCTGAATTCACTAGTAAGTCTCAGTACTTTTCAAATACCAAGGCCGATTCCACACTAATGCTTTGCTCTCCGTTCTCCCTGGGTCTAATTGGCCCGATTCTGTTCGGGGGGTTCTGCATTAAGGAACTCGGACCCAGGTTTGTCGCCTTGCCCTGAATCTAGCACCCCCTCCTCTCTCTTCCCCCTCCTTTTTAAAATCAGGGGCGTAGTTGCGTTGTAACACACCCACCCACTGGAAAACTGGTGTGCTTTACGCATGCATAGTTGCATTGTACCAGGTCGAAAAAGGGAGGGGAAAGGGAGAGGGGAGGCAGGAGGGAGAGAAGCAGACATGCAAGGCAACACATGTCACCACCATGAAAATTGTGTCCACACTACCATGCCACCCACAATGCATCTTTTTTACAGTTGCACTACAGCCCGTAGGTTAGCCCCACGAAAATTTTTGTCCATGCCTCCATGTCACCCTTAATGCTTTTTTTTTTAACAATGGCACTACTTTTGTACAAATAGTGAATTGCAACACAGAAATGGGGAAACAGCAGATGTACAATTAAAAGGACATTTAAATGCCAGTCAACAATGGATCACTATTGTATTGCAATGCAACACCAGGGGGGGGCAAAAAAACCCCTTCGTGCCAGGGTAGGAAAGGGAGGGGGAGGGGGAAGGAAGGGGGGAGGAGGAGAGAAGCAGACGGGCATTGAAGGGGTGGAGAGAGGCAGGAATAAGAGGGAACGGGAGGGAAAGAAGCTGAGGGGCGTTAAAGGGGTGGATTTGTGCGTTCCCCACTACAACGCCCCGACTTCAACCCCGTAGTAAAAAAAAGATCCTGAATATAGCAGAGTCAGAAAATCCGGGGAGAAACGCCATTAGATTTGGGTCAATTGCTGATCCAGACCAACATGTGGGGAACTGATCAATTTCCACGGATATTATCGGGGGGGGTGACACTGGGGCAAGTGATTGTGCGGAATCGGCCCAAGTCAAGTTCAAGGTTTTGGTATTGACCTTCAGGGCCTTGAGTGGTCTAGGACCTGTGCATCTTTGGGACTGCCTCCTCTGTTATGTCCTTGGTTGAATGTTACACTCCACTGAGAACAATCCACTGGTGATCCCTGGCCCCCAAGGTATTTGGCTATCCTCAATCAGAGCCAGGGCTTTTCCAGCCCTGGCTTTGACCTGGTGGAACTCTACCAAATATCACCTGGGCCCTTCGGGTCTTAATGCAATTCTGCAGGGCCTGTAAGGTAGAAATGGTCTGTCAGGCTTTCAGTTGAGGACAGCAATGGTTCCATCATGGCTGGCACCCTTTTCTTCTTTTCATCCATCTTTGTGCTTCGGCCCCCTCCTCGCTCTGTCCAGAAGACAGCAGCACAGTCTGGAGCGGGTATGAAGAAAGTTATTGACATCATCTGAAATTATGTAATTGACTTATAGGTTTTATTCATTTTAACACTGTTTTAACTGTTGTACATTGCCCAGAGCCTTGTGTGTGCAGGGAATGGGCGATTTATAAATCTAAAGTAGTAAATAATGAATTGTGACTAAGGAACATAGGATAGTTTCTTTTGGAATAAGTATGTCAACAAAAAACAGGTGACTTTAATTCTAATATGCCCTGTATGTGTTGTGGGTGGAAGATATACAAAATTTTTGAAATTAGAAGTCTTTCCCAATTATAGGCAGAATACACCCAGGCTTCTTGATACGATGAAATACAAGTTGAAATAGGACTCTCTAGTGATTTGTTACTGCAAATATTTTCTCTATCAGAGCCATTTTTAGCTGACCGATGTTTTGTCCTGCTATGCTATGCATGGTATAACTCTCCTTAGTTGTGGTCATTGCCTTGCCATTTCATTTATAATCTATTCAAGGTAATTTTCATTAACAGGTATTACTTCTGACGTCATCTCAGTGTATAGTTGTTCTGTCTGTAGTTGTCAAAAAGGAAACATAACAGATCTGTACACATTTTTTTTTAAGTTCTCCCCTCCCTTCTTCCATGTGTAATGTGCATCTTAGGTTTCATAGGCAGACAGAGCTAAGTTAGTCAGGTAGGATTTTTGAAAGGACTTGAGACAGACTAGATTTCAAAAACAAAAAGGCAGGCTTAGGCTTCTACAACTATGAATGTATGAGGGCAGTGTATGCTGAGAGCTATGCATCATATATAGCTAAATTTCTTATAAGGCATGATCTTTTATGACTATATATTCTACAGTTAAAAGAATGAATGTGAACGGATCTTGTCACTCTCAATTAATTTGTATAATAGAGGCAACAAATATTTTGCTGTGGTTAAATGAGTACTGAGTGTCATTAATGTGCATGAGATAGAGATGGTCCCACTTCACTTCTGTTATTGAATGTACCTGACAAAATTAGAATTAATGTTACTGAAAACAATGGTATAGCTGTACTAGATAATGAGGGTAAATGAGAGGGCTGTTTGTTTAGCTTTAGCAAAAGAGAATTAAACTATATTGTAAAACTACTATTATTCTGTGGGGTGGCATTAAAATGATAGAGCAAGACCTTTTGGCAAGCATGGCTTCATATTTCTAAGCAGTTTTCAGCCACATGCCTACATATTCATCATTTCATTTATGGACAGTGCTCTTTTTTCCTTCTTTAATTGGTGGCCATGTTTTAATAACATTTTGGTAGCCTTCCAACTTTGTACAAGCTCTACATTTGTAAAATGGACGTTTCAAGAGAGGACAAGAGAGCATAAGATTTAGCAAGATTAGCAACAATTTTAGCATTGGTGAGAAAATGATAATTGCATATTTTTGAAAAATAACTGTTTAACATGGTGTTATTCCTATGCACTTTCAATGACAGACTGCTCCCTCATTATATTTCGATTACTCTTAAAGAAGATATGATTGCCTGTGTAGATCCATAAAACACTGAAGGCTAGTCCATTTAGATGTACAAAATATAATTACAGAAACTGGAATCTTGCCACATGATGATTTATATTCTCCTTATGATAAGGCCTAATGGGTTTCTAATAACTACATATGGTCAAGGCCAAAGCCATACATCTCTTTCAAAATCAAGATTCCAATCCTAATGCTTTATATAATGTAAAGGGCCCCCCAACAATACCTAGTGGTTATTTGGATTTGTTAACTTGATTTTGTGGTTTTCATGGCTGTTTACAGCATATCAAAATCTTGATCATAAAATGATGAGCCAAAATGACTAACTGATCAAAAAGAAAACCCAAATGACTGATAGGTAAAAGTAGTAGAAAAGAGTTGTGCTTTAGAGACTAACAAAACTTGTGGCAGGTAGGGATGCCAGACCCCCCCCCCCCCGGTGAGAGTGGAAGCCACCCAGTTTCTGGTGCTTTTCTCCACACACCCCAATTACTCCCCCCCCCAAATAGGCAAAAATAGGTGACGTGCCTACATCACCTGAAAGTGATGTAGTCACATTGGTGACGTCAGGGGGTGACACTCTGGTTTTTGAGTAAACCTCTATGGTAAAAGCTAATTCTACCATAGAGGTTTTGCCCACAAAACAGAGGGATAAGTGTGTGTGTACTTGAGACTAGGTGGTTTCTGGGCTGTCTGGGGTGTGTCTGCAAAAATCAAGACCTGTTGAGAGATGTAGAAGTTGCTGCGCCAATTGGGAACACTGACCACAATGCTATTACGTTCAGCATTCAGGTCAATGGAAAGTTACCCCTAAAGTCCAAAACTGTCACATATGATTTCAAAAGAGGGAATTTTACAAAAATGAGGGGAATCTTTAAAGGGTAGCTGAAAAGGAAACATGAGAAACTCAAATCCCTGGAGGATGCTTGGAAGCTATTTAAAACCACACTAATTGATGCCCAGATAGAATGCATTCACCAGGTTAGGAAAATCACTGCCATGTCAAAAAAGAATGTCTACATGGTTAACAACGCAAAACTATTAATTTTTTTAAAAAAAAAATATTTTGGAAAACAGGTCTGCTCCAACAAATTGGACAATTTGCTCTGGCAAAAGAAATGTTATTCAATAATTAGGCATGCATAAAGAGATTTTGAGAAGCAGGTTGCTAAAAGCATCAAGACAAACTATAGGCATTTCTTTAAATATATCCAGAGCAGGAAACCAGCCAGAGAAGCAGTTGGGCCTTTGGATGACCAAGGGATTGCTAAAGAAAGATGGGGAGATGGCACAGAAGTTCAGCAGATTTTTTGCTTCTGTGTTCCCTGTGGAAAGTGTGGGGCATGTATCCATGACACAGCCACTATTTTCAGGAAGGGAGTCTGAAAAACTAAGTTAAACTAAGGTGATAAGAGAGGAAGTTCTAGACCTATTGGGGAAATTAAAAACCAATAAGTCTCCAGGCCTTGATGGCATACACCAAAGAGTCCTAATGAACTCAAATGTGAGCTTGTACTAACTTGTATACATAACCTAGCACTAAATTCAGCCACTTTCCTAAAAGACTGGTAGGAAATGTTGCACTGGTTTCTCAAAAGGGGTCCAGAGGAGAACCAAGAAAATGACAGGCCAGTTAGCCTAAGTCCATCCCAGGCAAATTAGAAGAAACTGAAATCAAAGATAGAGTTATTAGGCACATAGGGGAACAAAGCCTGCTGAGGGAAAATCAGGATGGCCTCTGCAAAGGGAAGTCCTGCCTCATCAGCCTTTTGGAGTTCTTTTAAAAAGTGAAAAAGCATGTAGGTAATGGTTAATAGAAGACATTACAGTCAACCTGTGTAGCTCAGTGCCAGGAGGCAATATCAGCCAAAGACCTCAGCCTCTGTGCTCTGTTGTTGGATATTTGGGAATTAGATGGACCACCAGTCTTATCCAACAGGGCTTTTCATAACTTCTTATGTTGCTTCTAAGTATGAGAGTGGAGGCTGCCCAAATGGTTGTATTAACACGCAAAGTGCCAGATGGAAGGCAACCAAAAAACAACCAGAAGCAAAATCCCTATAACACCCTTTGAAATAGTATTCTGTTTAACGCTTCAGTTTATTTTATTCAGTTTAAAAGTACAGATGCTCCAAAAGAATATAGCAAACAGTTCAAGCATAAAACTGAAATCAGATGGGGAGGGGCTAAAGGGAGGACTGTAGCAGGGTGCCTCAAAAATTAAGAAACCCTCCCAGACCCCCAAATTGACAGCCCATGCATCACTCCTCCTGGGTGCTCTCATTCAGAGTTATCCTTGTGAGAACCATTGTATGAGATGCTGTGATTTGTGCAATTGTGGTCGATTGTGAAAGAAGCAGTGTGCAAATCATAGTAGCTATCTAAACTCTCCCTTCTTTCAGGCACCAGTTCTTATAAACTGCACCTCTGTATAAATATTGGCAAGGTTAAGTCTGGTTGGCCTGCTTGTTTTGAAATCATCAGATAAAATAAAATGCTAAAAAAGAACCCATTCATGATACTGGTGTTGGGGCAACAGTCTGTGTTGTGGGACCTCTTCTTTTAAGTGGGAAAGGTTTCTGCATATGCCTCTAGAACTCAGACAAAAGAAAGCAGATAAGTTAGATTCTTTCCCCTGCTTGTTTCTGTTTCCTGATTATATAGTGTTTTATTTTCCAATTCAATGACTAGCTTCTTCCATGTGCTGTTATAATTCTGCAACTGAGATAAGCATCCCACTCACACCTTTTATCCAACTTCTTTCATATAAGAGTGTTGAAAGTGAATGTTAAGGAACTACTGATTTTTCAAAGACGACATTAGGCACTGAACAGAAGGTAAAGTTATCCAGAAAGGTATTTCTCATGCCATGAATTTTGTATATGCAAGACTGCTGAAGGAATAGATAAACAGTTGTCTCTCCTGTCAGACCCTGTTCTCTCAGAATGTCACCATGTATATGGATTCCCAACACAACAGCCTACTCCTTTTAGTTTCATGTTAAGAATTTGCTGTGTGCAGAGGTGCAAGATCATGCAACTCCAAGCTTTGTCCATGCCCACAGCATGACAAGGATAGTTTGATAACCTGCTATGACATACTTTGAAACAGACACAGGTTGCTTCCATGCAGAGATCATTTCCCATTGTGTTCCCATTGCTGCAGCAGTTGCAGAGCAATGATTAGAAGTTAATCTTTGTTCTAATCTAATTTTCCAATGAGTAAAAAATGGGGGAAGGACAGACTATAGCCACAGTTTGAGGTCTGAGGTAGCTAAAACTTTGACAGTATTAAACTACATGCTGAGCCCTGCAGTCAGGCCTCGGTTCCTGCTGGAGCACACCGGAGCACCGCTCCGCCAGTCAGGATCCCAGGAGGTGGGCACATAAGCCCCGCCCCCTGCTCCCACCAGCCATCAGTTGGGCAACCACTGCGGGGGGTGCTGAAATGTTCTCCAGCCTCCCTGAGCCCCGGGGTGGTGACCTTGGACTTGTAAGGGCAAAATCAACCTCTCGCGTGTGATGTCCAAGCAGCGTTGCCGCTCGGTCATCACACACGAGAGGTCATTCTGGCTCCCCCAGCTCTCATTAGGGGCTCTTTTAAAAGTTATGGTCGTCGCCGCTTTCAGCGGCAGCCACAACCGCCGCAGGGGGGGAACCTTCCCTCGCCTCCCTGAGCCCCGGGGTGGTGGCCTTGAACTCGTAGGGGAAAATTCCACCTCTCGTGTGTGATGTCTGAGTGGCGTTGTCGCTCGGACATCACACGCGAGAGGTCATTCTGGCTCCCCCAGCTCTTGTTAGGGGCTCTTTAAAAAGTTATGGCTGCCGCCGCTTTCAGCAGCAGCTGCAACCGCTGTGGGGGGGTGAAATGTTCCCCCTGCCGTGTGGTTTTGGCTAGAAGTTCCATTTGTTGGTCCGTTGCAGTGAAATTAATCAAGGGTCCTCCTTAAAGACCAAGGGGGCAGGCTTCGGTTCCTGTCGGAGCGCACTGGAGCACCACTGCACCAGTCAGGAGCCCAGGGGGCGGGCACATAAGCCCCGCCCCCTGCTCCCACCAGGAGAAACCTGCAAATACAGATATAGGCTTAGATCCCACTAAGAATGTTACCCAAGTACGAAGGGAGACAGAGTGAAAGTGGAGGAATATTGATTGAATCCAACTGACACCCACAAAATAAAAATTAAGATTGTAATGAGAATTACACAAACCTGTAAATGCAGATATGGGCTTTGATCCCACTAGACATTTCCACGGCTGAAAGATTCCCATCCACAGAGCATTACTATCTCACTCCTTCCCTCCACTGCTGATGCAGCCCCAAATGCCTCCCCTGAAATGATGCTCCTGGGGATGGGACCCTCGGGAACAGCAGGGACTGGCAATATTCAGTAGAAATCCTCTGCAGGATCCAACTCATTTGTTACTTTTTGTTTTTCCTGGTAGGGCAAACAGAGGATTCTCGGGGCTGTTTCAGATTGAGAAAACAGCATGGGGAAAGACTTAAGCCCCCTCCCCCTTGCACAGAGATCCCAATCCAAATTGGGCCCACATACACGCAATGATTAAATCTTTAAAACTGGGAGAGTGCTAGAAATGAATTATTTATTTATTCATTAGACTTTTATACCACAAGAGGGCTCAGGGTAGTTCACAACACAACTATATAAACATATAAATCAAAATAAATCATCTAAAATATAGATTTAATTAAACTTAATCCCAACATGGTGCCAAAATACAGTTTTGTAATTAAAAATAATTTTAATTAAAAATTAACAGTTAACAATGGGAGGGGGGGAGAAGAAGAAGAAAAGGAAGAAGAGTTGGATTTATACCCCGCCCTTCACTTGGACTCTCAGAGCGGCTTACAATCTCCTTCCCACCCTCTCCCCACAACAGATACCCTGTGAGGCAGGAGAGGCTGAGAGAGCTCTGAGAGAACTGCTCGTGAGAGAACAACTCTTATCAGAACTACAGCTTGCCCAAGGTCCTCCAGCCAGGTGCAAGTGGAGGAGCGAGGAATCAAACCCGGTTCTCCCAAATTAGAGTCTGCACACTTAACCGCTACACCACCTGGAAGCAGTTTGCAAGGCAGATAGTTCTTAATACTGGCCATTAAAGCCATTAACAACCATTGCTGTCCTCAACCGTATGCTTGGCGGAACATCTCTGCCTTGCAAGCCCTGCAGAATTGTAATAGATCTCACATGGCCCTGATGTTAGTAAGCAGAGAGTTCCACCAAGTAGGAGCCAGGACCAAAAAGGCCCTGGATCTGGTTGAGGACAGCTGGATGCTCTTTGGACCAGAGACTTCCAGTAGATGCTGGTCACTTGAGTGTAATGCTCTCTGGGAGATACCAGGAGAGGCAGCCCAGCAGGTATGTTGGTCCCTGACCATTTAGAACTTTCAAGGTCAACCAAAACCTTGAACCTGACCCAGTACTCAACTTGGAGCCAGTGCAGCTGGCGGAGCACAGGCTGTATATGTGCTGTTATCGGTGTCCCTGTGAGAACCCACTCTGCTGCATTCTGAATAAGCTGTAACTTCCAGGTCAGGCTCAAGGGGAGCCCAGCATAGAGCAAGCTACAGTAATGAAGCCTAGAGCTGACTGTTGCATGGATTACTGTGGCTAGGTTAACACGAGACAGGAACGGGCCCAGCTGCCAGGCTTGGCATAGTTGGAAGAACGCCAGCCTGACCACATTTGTGACCTGGTCCTCCATTGACAGGGAGGCATTTAGGACCACTCCCAAGCTCTTGACCATCTATGCCAGTGTTAAGGGCACATGGTCAAGGGCCGGGAGCTGGCACTCAGCGTCTTATCTGGTTTGGCATTATTATTATACTGAATGTCTTTTATAGTGAAGGAAGCAGCTTATAGTAAATAAGTTTGATAGCAGGAGTTCATCTAATGGTCAGGGCAAGGGCGTAGACTTTCCAATTTCCCGGGGTTCCCCAGAGAGCACTGCGGTCAAGGTCCCAACATTGATTGATCCTCCTTGGATCTAAAGATGCCAGGCTGGCTATAACTAGGGCCAGAGCCTTTTCGGTGGTGGCTTCATACTGGTGGAATGAGCTCCCAGAAGAGATCAGGGCCCTGCAGGACCTTATGCAGTTTTGAACGGCCTGCAAGATGGAGCTCTTCCACAAGGCCTTCAACTAGAAGCTGCCCCCCCCATTAATTAATTGTGAGCCATGCCCTTTGGATCTATCACAGCCTGAGCCAGCCACATAAGGAGAAATAGAATGAGGAGTGGATCAATAGAATAGGACATCAATTGCTACCGTCGTCGCCAAATATTGTTAGCATTAATTTTGCCAGTTCAATTGTACTAGCACTTTACATCATCTGGATTGTTTTAGATGGTTTTATTATTGTTTTAATGGTTATTTATGTGTTTTAATTTTTGTAAGCCACTCTGAGCCTGCCCCGGCGGGAAGGGCAGGGTATAAATTTGATAAATCTCTCCCTTATAATAATTGAATAGTGGGGACCAACGTTCTAAAATGTGCCCCGTTAGTGTATGGCTGATGGAACTGCTACTTACCATATATGAAGGCCAAGCTCGGTCCTGCTCACACCACTACTGCGAGATGCACCCGAGAGTCAACCAGCGCCATTTTCATTGCCACAGGCGAGGAGGACTACAGATGCCATTTCTGAAGGTGTGAACTACGCCTTGCCTGG
>NW_015161960.1:260997-276394 GCF_001447785.1 Gekko japonicus
CACCCTACCTTTCTAGGGCCCGTTGTCTTCCTCCTCAACGGGCTTTACGGCTAGTAAATAAATAAATATAATTCTAGAACTCCTCAGACTTTGTCACAATGATCAACGGTAAGGCAAGGCAAACCTGGCTAAGCCTCCCCAGATACTACTGAGGACAATTTTGATATTACAACACTAGTTTAGCCATTGCTTCCTTGTAGCCAGTTTCATTGCCAATCCATTGATGTCTGAAATCAGGAAACTATGTGGGAAACACAAACTACATGAATCCCCTCTCCTGCTGCTTTTTATATTCAATCAAATTTCCAGGCAATTCTTCTGCATCATATTTATGCCTTTTTTGTGAGCAATAGCTCTTCAGAATAATTTTTTCCAGAAGAATAAATATAAATTATAGTATGATATTAACGGGAGAAAAAAAATGAAGTTTAAACCAATTTTATTGAGCAGACAAATGGGAGCAGTCTCTTATCTCCTCCTTGTTTTGTTGGCAAATATAAATTCCCTTTCTCACCTGGCAGCTGGCAGCTGCAAGGATCCTTACCTTTTAAATGATTGTTTATTGAATCTTGAAGAAATTGAATTGTATGCATTATGTATGTCAATCTTTGCTCACCCAAGCACTCTTTGCACCACAGGAAGTGTTATGTTGCTTTATTCATATAATTGATTTGGTATAAAATTTGTAAAATACAGATAGGTTGAGGCAGATATAGGGTTTTCCCCCTTCCTTTTAATTGAGTAATAGATCCAAGCCCTCCTTGACCTGCATGTGTTCATACAGCCTACATTTCCTTGAAAAGAGAGAAAAGCACTTTCCTCTTTTTGCTGTCTTGTATTAACCTTTGCTATTTGCCCTCCTGAGTTAGCCGCATCATCTCACAAGATTTAAAGGCCAATCTGTTCATGGCTGATCTTCTGTACGTTTCACCCTACACTTGGCTGAATCTCCCTGCAGTATCAAAGGTCACTGAATTTCTACCAAAGAGAGAGCCTAATTCTTACCTAACTAACAAAGGCCTTTGTACCACAACTAATTTGACTACTATCAGAAGTGTTCCTGGAAGAAATCAGAATGGGACTAATGATATGGATTATCAAATGGCCCAACTGAAGTAAAGTTGAAGCTACTGTCTATTTCAAATGCGTATCCTGAATTAGAATGGGAGAGCTAGGATCAGAAGTACAGCATGGCTGCGTTAAAAGCAATATGATAGTAAAAGAAATAATACAAAATTTACAGCTGCCTTCAGTGCAAACTCTGGAAGACATTGTGCTCTAGGAAGCTGGCACTGTTGCACAGAAGGTTCTCTATGTCTAGTTTCTGCATTCCCTGTCAGAAGTGGTTACTGAGGTGAGAAGAACAATCCAATATCCATGCACTGAGGACTACTTACCCTATTAAAGCTTTCATTCATGTGACCATTCTTGCAAGACACTGGTAGCAAATGAAGCAATTTGAGAAGCATTTATACGTCCCCAGGTGCCTGGCAGGACAGTGGATATGTCAACAAGTCAAACAAATAAATAAGTCGAACAAATAAACATTTTAAATAAATAAATAAACAAACATCTTTGCTCTTGAGACAGAAATGTGGTTGCTGAGGCCCTGAGAGTTATCTAAGTTACCTCTTTCTGTTTCGTGAGTACACTGTACTTATCTGTTATTACATTTTTATCCCATCCTTCCTCCAGGGATCTTAGGATCTTTTATATGGACTCTACATTTCATCTTCACAACAATCCTGTGAGGTAGGTTAGGCTTGGAGAGTGAGTGGCTCATGGTCACTCAGTGAACATCAACTGAGGATTTGAGCCTGATCTCCCTGATTTTAATCTGGTGCTCTAGCCATTATACCATATTAGCACTAAGGTAGTAGAGGGCAAAGAATGTGATGGGACTGTGCTTATGGAGTTCTCTTGTTTGCTGATAGTATTACTCAATTTGACTTCCATTGTGGCTCATCTAATTATGGAATAAAACTACCATGTTTTCCCAGTATCCTCAGCCTTTTAAGGGGTAGTGTGTTCATTTGGCACCAGAGAGAGATCTGACCAATTACTGATGTTGTTGTTTTGAAATGGAGATTGTCATTATTTCCTTCTTCATAACAGAAGGCTAAGATGCAAATGGATATCAACACCACCTAATTTAATCAAGTTATCTGCATCTCATGCAGGATATGCTGCAAAGAGGCCTTATCTTCATCTGACATCCTTCCTTCCCTTTTCCTCTTTTTTTTTCCTTTCTACATTATAGTTTCCCTAATGCAATTGTGGGAGTACTCTGGCAGCTGGAAAACATTTTATGGGAAACTTAGCCTTGAAAGAGGATGTTGCTGGTTCATTACCAAGCTGATAACTTCCTTCTTTGCGGCTAATAGCTTTTCTCCCCCTTGTAGTAATCCTTCTCAGTAACTGGACACTGGGCACCGATGCCAGATAACTGCTGGTATAGAAAGAGCTTGGAGGGAAAGTTAAAAAATGTGACTGAAATTGTTGCCTAATCCTTTTTCTTAACATGAATTGAGCAGATTAGTTTGACTATTCAAACTGCAATTTAAGCAAGACTTCTGGATGAGCCCAGTAAGCTGCAAATGCTGCTGATCAAAGTTCATCACCACAAAGTTCACTTTATTGCAGTGGCTATTAAGGTGGACTTCCTGTTTTCAGAATACCAGCTGGCCTCCCTATGGCTGCTACATGAGAATAAGGGAAGGGGATGGAGATATGGATATGCTCAGTCCCCTTCCAACCTTCGTCTCATCTGAAGAGATGCTGACTGTAAGGATAGGATGATATACCTTCTCTGACACTGGTATTGTGCAATGCCAGGTCTATTAATAAAAATATCTCTCTTCTCCAGAGCTATCTGGTAGAACAGGCAGTAGACATGGCTTGCATGACTGAGACCTGGGTGAGGGTCAGCGAAATGGTTGCCTTGAGTCAACTGGCCCCCTGGGTTTCTCAGTCCTTCACCAGTCCTGGACTGGTGGCATTACTCATCCAGGAGGCTTTCTCCTTCAGGCCACTCCTTGAGGTAAAGATTGCCGGCATTGAATGTGTTGGCCTGGTGTGGGAGGCTGAGGAGAGTTTGGCCATTTGGTTGGTGTACTGTCCACCTAACGCACTGCCAAATGCCCTGACAGACCTGTTGGAGGCGATATCTAGCTGGGCCTTGGAGTACCCCAAGCTTTTAGTCCTGGGAGACTTCAACATCCATGTGGATGATGCAGCCTCCTCTCAGGCCGTGGACCTAGTGTCATCCATGGCAGCACTGGGACTCTCTCAGTGTGTTTCGACTCCCATATACTAAACAGACCATACACTGGATCTTATCTTTGTGTTTGGGATTATGGTGGACTGCATTACTGCTGATGCAGTTCCATGGTCAGACCTCCTTGCCGTGAAGGCCTGGCTGGGTATCCCTAACCCTCCTTGTTTAGGCAGTGAGTGAATTTATGCTCGCCCGTGGAGTCAAATGGACCTTAATAGGTTCCAGGAAGCTCTGTGGGATCCGATTCCCTCTGGCGGCCCATTGGATGTGCTAGTGAAAGATTGGTAAATATACTACTCAGCAGTGGCAATGTCATGGATAAAGGAGTGGATAACACTAGAAAATAGGAGGCTATTAGCGTTGGAAGGCTTTGATCTAGATATGGGATGGCATGCATACATAGGCTACGAAAAAGATAAAATGGAATCTAAATTTAAACAACATACGATTAGAGGTGCACTTAACATAATTTGGCAGGAGATTAGAGAAAGGTTTTATGTCAAAATACCAAGGTGGATATCGCCATTAGAAGCCTTTATTAAACCATCTTTAGTGACGACTATGAAAATGATAAGCTATGAAATGTTATTAGATAAAGATGATAACTTAATATCGCAAGAGAATCCTGTGAAGCAAAATATACTATTAACATGGTGGGAAAACATGCAGTTAAAAACGAGATATGAAAAAGATAAAAATAAAGTGTTCTACCGTGAAAAAAACGGATTTTGACAAGTTATGGCTATCCACAAACGATAAATTAATACAGAAGTTGTATAAACTATTTTTGGTGGATTACAAATTAGATGAAGTGGTGAAAAGCTCTATGATTACGTGGATGCAGAACTTTGCATATACTTTAGATATAGATGCTTGGTCTAAGGTGTGGAAGTCTGTGAAATATCTATGATCTATCCCATCTAAGGAGAATGTGTATAAAATGTTCCATCGATGGCATTGGTCGCCAGATAAATTGGCAAAATGTTATCCTACCTTGTCAAAAAAATGTTGGAAATGTAAACATAATGTGGCACCTTTTACCACACGTGGTGGAGGTGTTCTGTGACTCAAAGATACTGGCATAAGGTACACAAATTACTAGTAATTATTCTAGAGGTAGAAATACCTGTGTTGCCAGAATTATTTTTGTTAAATGTATTGCCGGATAACTATAACAGGGAAGAAAAATATGTTATTGTTTATATAATCACAGCAGCACGTATTTTATTTGCCAAATACTGGAAACAAGGGGGAATACCCTCTAAAAGAAAATTAATTTATAAAATATTGGAGGTGGTAGAGATGGATACGTTGACTACAATATTACAAAATAAGGATGATGTGTTGTTTAAAAATAGATGGGAAAATTTTTACAAATGGTTAGATAAAAATTAAGGTTAAAATGGATAAATGCATGACTCTGAAATATATTTTAAGGTTGTATAAAAGTTACAAATGTATTTTGTAATATATACAGAAAAACTGAAATAAATATAATTATGGATTATAAAAAAAAAAAAGATTGGTACTTCCGCCTTTCCAAAGCCATTGACAAGGTAGCTCCATGGCATTCTCATTGCCCTCATACCAAACTAGCTGCATGGGATACCCCGGAGCTATGGCGGATGAAACAAGATCTAAGACAACTAGAGAGAGGGTGGTGGTGAACTCATGATGAAGCCACAAGAACATCCTATAGGTCATTTATGAAAACCTATGAGATGGCAGTGAAGGCCATGAAGAGACACTTCTACGTGACCTGCATTGCACCTGCTAGCTCTCTCCTGGCCCAATTATTTAGAATTATTCAGTCACTGACTACTTTGCCTCAGGGTGTACCAAATGCTAGGGAATTGGCCATTGGCTGTGAGGCATTTGCGAGCTACTTTTCAGATAAAGTCTTGTCTATCCGCCATTACCTCCCAGCCACAATTGATACAATAAGAGAATTGGAAGCCCATTGACCATCTTCAGGTCCAGTCTTGGACCACTTCAGTCTGCTCTCCCAAGATGAAGTCAAAAAGATCCTGGCAGCTGTGAAGGCCATTACTTGCCTCCTAAGTCCCTGCTCATCATGGCTGGTTAAGGCCTGCAGTGATGAGGTGCGGACCCCCCTGAGGGAGATTATCAACTTGTCCCTCTCAACAGGGACCTTCCCAGGGAGATTGAAGGAGGTGGTAGTTCACCCTCTCCTTAAGAAACCTTCATTGGACCCATCAGGCCTTAACAACTACCACCTAGTATCTAACTTGCGATTCCTGGGAAAGGTGGTAGAGAGGGCAGTGGCAACACAACTTCAGGTTTTCTTAGATGAAGCTAAGATCCTGGATCCCTTCCAGTCCAGCTTTTGTCCTACCCATGGGACAGAGACGGTGCTGGTCACCCTGGTGGATGACCTTTGGAGACACCTGGTTCAAGGCAGATCAGCACTGCTGATTCTTTTGGATCTATTGGCGGCATTCGATATGGTTGACCATGAGGTGTTAACCCATTGCCTTGCTGATACTAGGATATGGGGGCTCACCTTACAGTGGCTGACCTCCTTTCTTCAGGGTCGAGGACAGAGGGTGACATTTGGGGGGTAGTTATCGCAATGGCACCCGCTAGAATGTGGTTTGCCACAGGGACCAGTTCTCTCCCCCATGCTGTTTAATATCTATATGCGCCTCCTCATCCAGTTTATCCAAACGTATGGGCTGGCACCCAGCTCTATCTACTGATTCACAGCCGCCTGGATATGGCCCCACGACATCTGGATGAGGTGTTACAAGCTGTGGCTGGATGGTTCCAACAAAGCCAAGTGAAGCTAAATCCATCTAAGATGGAGGTCCTGTACCTGAGTCACAGGGGATTGAGTCAGAGAATCAGGCTCCCAACCTTCGATGAGGCTCCATTGGTCCCAATGTCGAGGATGAAGAGTCGGGGGGTGTTCCTGGATGCCCCTCTCTCTGTGGAGGCCCAGGTCACTGTCACTGCCAGGTCGGCCTTTTTTCATCAGGCAGTTGGCCCCATATCTCTCCCCCCCCCCCGGGACCTAGCTACAGTGACCCATGCAATGGTCACTTCCAGACTGGATTATTATAACTCTCTTTATGTGGGGCTGCCCTTGACTCTGCTCTGGAAGTTGCAGCTAGTGCAGAACATGGCAGCATGGGTTTGATGGCGACACCTGTGTGGGCTTGCATCCACCCAGTGCTGCATGAACTGCACTGAATGCCTATCAAATTCTGGATCTGTTTCAAGGTGCTGGTGCTTACCTTTAAAGCCCTATACAGCCAGGGGCCAGCATACGGAACTAACTGCCTCTTCCCATATGAGCCCCAGAGGTCTGCAAATCAACATCTCCTAGCAATTCCCAGCCCTAGGGACATCCAACTAGCCTCGACCAGGGCCAGGGCTTTTTCAGCCCTGGCCCCCACCTGGTTGACTGGGCTCCCAGTTGAGATCTGGGCCCCATGGGATCCACTACAGTTCCACAGGACCTGCAAGACAGAGCTCTTCCACCAGCCTTTTGGTTGAGGCATTGGGCATCTCTCTTCCCTCCTAGCTATCTCCCAGCCAGTGGCCTGGACCCCGATATTGCTGAATTTCAAATAAGTTGATTGACATTGGAACTAACTGTTCCACTATATTTCAGGGTTTTACTGTTTTGTTTTTGATGGTTGTTTTAATGTTATTATCGGCCCACTTATTTCCCAGCTGTAGAAACTGGAATTAAATGCATTGCACTGCCCACTTTAAATATTTAAATATTTTAAACTGGTCTTATTTTATTATTTTATTGTATTAATTTAGATTGTTTGTATTTATTGTTGTGAGCTGCCCTGAGCCCATTTGCAGGAAGGGTGGGATATAAATTGAAATAATAAATAAATAATGCTATGTACACAGTTAGTAATAAGGTATGTTGTTTTGTCTTTAAAAAAAGAAGCCCACTGTCCTTCTGCATGCAGTTTTAATTTTACATTTATGAAACTGAGAAAAGTGTTGACTGAATTAAAGTGAAAACCAATGCTGTGTTTTAGTCATCAGAAGAATTTTATCCTTTCTGTAATATTATATTGTAGGGGGCAGCAGCTGAGGGGAGTACATATTAGCTGGAACATTCAGAACATGCAAATAATTGATGAGAAATTGCCTGAGAGGTAATGGTGATTTTCTCACTCCATCTGTTAAGAAAACAATGATTCATGTTCACATGACAAGGGATAACTCCTGTCTTTTATTTGGAACTTGGGAACTTCAAAGTGATACATCTCAACTGTCCTTTTAACAGGTAATCCAAAACACAATGGTGACTTAATTATTTCACACTCTTTGATGGGTGTCAACTGTCATTTCTTTTCAAAAAAGAGAAAACAGCCCCTGTTCATCCTGTGTTGTCCATGTTAATGCATGGAATGCAAGAGGGTTTTTTTCCCCCTGACTGTCTTTGAATGTAATGAGAAAAGAATGACACCCGGAGCGTCATGTTACTTTTCTGTTTGTTTCAGAGAAAATTGTCTAACTTTTAACAGGAGTATTAATCCCTTTTGCTGAATCAATTAATACAAGAAATTTCCCAGACAGGAAGGTCTTTAGAACAGTGTGGGAAGTGTACTGCTCAGGGATGCCTTCATAACTGACACGCCTTGAGTGAGTTCTTTTCCTTCTTCCCACCACAAAAGGTCTGGAAATGCTCCCTGCCACAGCGGGGAGGGTGGGATACAAATTAAATAAATAAAATTAAAATTAAATCATTTGACACAGTATCATAGTTTTGTCAGTTTTCCTGTCTCTGTTCCTTTTCATTTGCCAACACCAGCTTGACACATAAGAACATAAGAGATGCCAATGTTGGATCAGGCCAAAGGCCCATCCAGTCCAACACTCTGTATCACACAGTGGCCAGAAATACCAGTGCCATCAGGAGGTCCACCAGTGGGGCCAGGACATTAGAAGCCCTCCCACTGTTGACCCCCCAAGCACCAAGACACATGTCAGGTCTGCTCCCTCTCTTTGAGACCTGTTGGCTTTTATTAGTTTTGCTTGTGTAGCACTTGGTTTGTGGTCCTTCCTCTGGACACCTGTATTTCTCACTATTAATTTGTATTAATTTGTATAAAAGAAAAACCACAAATGATCTTAAAATACAATGCAGTTTTGCAAGTCCAGTAATAAGCCTTTAATCTCCCTCCTGAAAATCTTCCCCCATTTCCTCCCTGAATCCAGAACAGTGCCTTTTGTTTGTTTATTCATTTATTCATTTTATTCAATTTATAACCCGCTCTCTCCAAAACTGGCTTAGAGCGGGTGATAACAATTCATAACATATACATTTTAAAAAACCATTACAAAAATACAAAATACAATTAATCAATTCAATAAATACAATAAAAGCAGTAAAACAACTATTATACAACTTAAGATGGCGTAAAACTCACATGGAGAGGCAATATATACTAAGAAGTAGGAACGGAGGGAAACAAGGGGGAGAGGAGGAAGGAGGGGGGACAAAACTAGCTGTAGCTTATCAGCCAGGGCCCTCAACTATAGCCCAGGCAGAACAACTCTGTTTTGCAGGCCCGGTGGAATTGTACCAGATCCCACAAGGCCCTGATTTCTCCTGGAAGAATGTTCCACCAGGCTGGAGCCAGAGCCAAAAAACGCCCTGGCCCTGGTTGAGGACAATTGGATGTTCTTTGGGTTGGGGTCACCAGCAGATTTTGATCATTTGAGCATAACACTCTACAGGGGACATACCAGGAAGGCAGTCCTGAAGGTATGCTGTTCCCTGACCATTAAGGGCTTTGAAGGTCAGCACCAGAACCTTGAACTTGATCCGGTCCTCAATCTGAAGCCAGTGCAGCTGATTGAGCACCAGTTGGATATTCGCTCTAAAGGGTGTTTGTCAGAATCCTTACAGCTGTATTCTGGACCAGTTACATTTTCTGTATCAACCTCAATGGAAGCACTCCACAGATATTTTGGTGAAACCCTCTCCCCTCGTGCCATCCTCTGTCCCTGGTCTTGGAGAAAGGAGATAAACCACTGCAAGGCTGTCCCCTGGATCCCCACATCGGTGAGGTAGTGGGTCAGAAGATCATAGCCAACTATGATAAATGCTGCCTATAAGTCAAGTAATATCAGCAGTGCTGACCCACCTCGATTCAGCTGTCTGTGGAGATCATCTATGAGAGTGACCAAAGTAATCTCTGTCCCATGGCCAGGGCGGAACCCAGACTGGAAGGGATCCAAGGCTTAGGTTTCATCCAAGAAAGCCTGGAGCTGCTCCACTACTGCTTTCTCAACTACCTTTCCCAGGAACAGAAAGTTCAACATGGGGCAATAGTTAGCTAGATCACTAGGACCTAAAGTTTTTTCCCCCCAAGAATGGCCTGACCACTGCCTCTTTTAAACTCCCTGGGAACAATGCTCCCTGTAAGTTATGGAGACTTACGAGCAAAAATTCTACTTTGTGAGCTACTGGCATTAAAGTTGTGAGTGAATGATTTGGCTACTGCATAAATTAGTTTGGTCTGGAGCCATCCTTCCTGAGCTAAGACAAAAATGTGTGAGCCAGATGGGAGTGAGTGATTTGGCTACTGCATAAATTAGTTTGGCCTGGAGCCATCCTTCCTGAGCTAAGACAAAAATGTGTGAGCCAGATGGAGGCTAAAAAACTGTAAACTAGCTCACACTAACTGAGCTTCGGGGACAGGTTTATAATGTCCGCCAGGGGAGCCCGTGTTCCATGACTGCTAGCTTTAACCAGCCATGACAGGTACAGGTCAAAGGTGTAGGTGGTGGGCTTCACAGCATCCAGGATCTTATCAAACTCAGCCCTTGAGAGCAGGCTAAATTGGTCCAACACTGGACCTGAAGACAGCCAAGGGGCCTCCAGTTCACTTACTTTATCAACATTAGCAGGCAGATCCTGGTGGAGCAACAAGATTTTATCTGCAAAAAAAGCTCACAAATGCCTCATGGCTAATGGCCAAATTCCTAGTATTCTGAGATCTCTCAGTAAGAGATGTTAATTACCCCAAGCAACTGTACCAGGTAAGAGCTAGCGGATGCAATGGAGGCTGTGAAGAAATCGAATTACCCTAAGCAACTGTACCAGGTAAGAGTTAGCGGATGCAATGGAGGCTGTGAAGAAATCCTTCTTCATTGCTTTCACTACCATCTCATAGGCTTTCATAAACATCCTATAAGATGTTCTTGCAGCTTCATCACAACTCCACCGTCAAACTCACTGTAGCCGTCTACACTCCCATTTCATCCTCCTTAGCTCCTCAGTATATAAAGGTAAAGGTTCCCTTGCTCGAAAGCCAGTCGAATCCGACTCTAGGATTGCGGTGCTCATCTCCGTTTCAAAGCCGAAGAGCCAGCGCTGTCCGAAGACATTTCTGTGATCATGTGGCTGCATGACTAAACACCAAGGCGCACGGAACGCTGTTACCTTCCCACCGAAGTAGTCCCTATTTATCTACTTGCAATTTCTTGCTTTTGATCTGCTAGGTTGGCAGGAAGCTCCTCAGTATACCAAGGGGTTATTTTGACACAGGAATGAACAGGGCGTTGGGGGCAATTTCATTGATGGTTTCAGAAAGCCGACTATGTCAGTCTTCTACTAGCTCATCTAAGCAACTGCGAGGGGGAATCAGATCCTGCAAAGCATTCTGGAACCCTATTGGCGCCAGGGGGAATCAGATTTTGCAAAGCATTCTGGAACCCTATTGGGGTTGTTGTCTAAACGGGGAGGGCTCGGGATGCTCAGACAGGCCTTCAGAACAAAGTGGTCTGACCACGGCACTTCCTCTATATTAATAAGACTCACAACTAAACTTATGGCAAAGATCAATTCCAGTGTGTGACCTGCTTGATGTGTGGGACCTAATATAAACTGGAAGAGTCCCAGTGCTGCCATGGAAGACACCAGGTCCACAGCCTGCAAGGAGGCAGCAGCCTTTAGCTGCCAGGGAACAAGTAAGGAAAACACCACAATTTACTTTCTCACCACTGGGAACAGATAGCAGAGAGAAGCATTGAGAGGAGTTCTTTTTTCCGCTTGTGTGGGCCCATCAGCTGTACTGAGACTGAGGCATGCAGGTTGCTTACTTTGGTCAAGCTCACAAAAGACTTCCTTTGCTCAAAGACATGTCCTCTCTCTGATAACACAGCATGAAACTGCACCATGCAGCAAATGCCAGACATAGCAAATGCAGCACCCCGCTCATTAAAAAAACAAAATCCTGCTTCTTAACTTTGAATGATCAGTTTCCTAAAGATTTGCCCCATTAACAGTTTGACCCTTCTCCCCACTCCAGGGAATTTATTCTGAAGACCTTATGTTCAAAATTGCAAACTTTGAGTGGAACACCTGTAGTATAGAAGAAAAGATGAGGGAAGAAATACATTCTCTCTCCTCCCCTTCTCTTGCTCTTCATGGGCCTTTTTTTCTCTCCAAAGGTGGGCACTTCAGGGATCCTGAACTCCCCCTTCCCTCGGGTAGGGTTAGAAATGTTGATGACAAAATCACCCAAGCAAATCCAAAGCTGCCATTTTCTGCTGATCAGAACACTTTTCAGTGTGCTCTGTTCTTTCCAGTTTGGTATTCCCCAGTGTGATTTCAACCAGATTCATTACTACCTCCCATTTTTCAGGGTTTCTGTGGCTAAGCAAGTTTGCTTTTGGATCCGAGGCTCAGAAATGTGCTCCCATGCAAACATATACACCAACAGTGTGCACTCAGTGTATTGAAAATAAAACTGACTAAGGCTTTCTTATCTGCTGAAAGCCTTCACCAATTTTGTTTTCAAACGTTGTATTTCTTAGAGCATTAGTATGCATGGAAGACCAGCTCTGAAACTAGGGACAGGAAGACAAACCTGCTTAGCCACAAAGTTGTACTCCCATCAAGGTCTCAATATAAATAATGTCTAATATCTAGATTCACGTCTCTACATAATGGTGTCCTGTAATCCCTTTGGAACAGTATTCATGATGATTTGATCTAAGGAACAGTCTGAAAGAAGTGAAAAGACTGATTCAGTGGAAAACCAGATTATATCAGAAGGTTCCCTGATCACTGCGCCATTCAGTTTGTAACAATTATCCTGTCCTGTGATTCCCTTCACCAAGAGGGAATCTTTAACCAGTAGTGTTTAACCTTTCCATACCCAGGAGTCACATTTAATCCCAAACCGCAACAGGGAATTCACTTCATTTTTAAACTATCATATATGCCATTTTCATCTTGTCTCTCTTAGTCTCACACTTATTTATCTCACCCTTCATTCATGAAACTCAGAGAAGTATACATGGTTTCTCCCTGCCTTCTAACAAGCCTGTGAGGTAGGTTAGATGGAGAAAATGAACGGTAAGGACACCCTTCATGGCTGAGTGGGAATAATGAAATTCAAGCAAAGAAATAAAAAGGAAAACAGGTATCAGGAGCACAAACCACCATAGACCAGGATGTGATCCATCAATTGAGAAACAATGTCTTTGGTGTAGTTTGGTTTAGTGGTTAAGTGTGCGGACTCTAATCTGGGAGAACCAGGTTCGATTCCCCACTCCTCCGCTTGCACTGGCTGGATGACCTTGGGCAAGCCGTAGCTCTGATAAGAGCTGTTCTTGAAAAAGAGCAGTTTCTGTCAGAGCTCTCTCAGCCCCACCTACCTCACAGGGTGTCTGTTATGGGGAGGGGGAGGGAAAGGAGTTTGTAAGCCACTCTGAGACACCTTTGGGTAGTGAAGGGCGGGGTATAAATCCAAACTCTTCTCTTCTTCTTCTTAAGCAATATTACATTGCATTATTTTACAAAGATTGTAATTTTATTTGATGAGTACATGTAGTGATTACAGCAAGTGGTCAGATTGAACATCAGTTCAGTGCCTCAAAAGGAATCCTTGTCTCAGAACATTTCAGCTCTGTTTTCAATTCATGTGGGAAATCACAGATTGTGAAAATTCTCCAAGGGCCATATAATATAATCAGTCTCAATGATACAGCTTAGTTCTGCTAATTAATATCTATTTTGTGTTCAGATCGTACATACAGATGTCTGCTTAGAAAGCAAGCAACACTGCTACAAAACGTATTATACCTGTGCCTCTTTTTAGTAATATGTATTAAAGGCAAGTAAAATGAGCATACTGGGTTGCATCCAGTGATCCATTGGGGGAAGATGCTGTCAGTTGTGCATGCTTTTCCTTTTCCTCTCAGCAGCCATTTCCAAAGCTGGAAACTTGAAGTTTGGGGTTGCAGGAGCCATATGGGTCAGTAGACTGCAGTGGGGAGGAAATCACTCCCTCTGGCCTCTTCTGTCAATGGAGTCAGAGTCCCCCAACCCAACTCATGTTTTGTGGTGGTGGAAAGTGCCATCAAGTCACAGTGGACTTATGGTGACCCCGTGGAGTTTTCAAGGCAAGAGACATTCAGAGGTGGTTTGCCATTGCCTGCCTCTGTGTAGCAATCCTGTGTTCCTTGATGGTCTCCCATTCAAATACTAACCAGGTTGACCCTGCTTAGCTTCTGAGATTTGACAAGATTGGGCTAGCCTCGGCCATCCAAGTCAGGGCATATCTCATGTTTACATATAGTCTAATCAGACCTTAAGAAGAAAGCCTAGCAGATAAATGAGCAATCAGACTGAACACTGTAAGATAATTATTGTGGTCCTAAGGGCAGGTGAAGTGTAGGAGCACAGCCAGAGCAATATACACAAACATACAGAGACAGAGTTGGGGAAAAACAGGCCATAACATTATTGATTACAGCAACAGGAGCACTGGCGTGACATAGGGCATGAATCCAAGTAGCGGGTGACCCAACTGCTGGTTGATGAACCCCTCCCCAGCCCCCCTGTTGGGGGTAGATCTGGAATGGCAAGTGAGGTGGAACCACATAGGCATACACCTCTGCATGGATCCCTTGCTACCTGTGAGTGGAGCCCCACAACTGCCCCAGAGCAGGGCATGCCACCCATTGGCTCCAATCCCAAGACCCCTTAAGGGTTTCCCCATCTGGGACAGATGGACACACAGGCACAGCCTCCCCCCAATGGATCCAGACCAATGCCTAAAACCTAGACCCTAGGAAGAAAGTCTAGCAGATAAAGGAGCAATCAGTCTGAACACAGTAGGATGATTATTTGCTTTATTCATCTACATTATCTGTTTAATTAATATCACATTTGTTCTTTAATTGACTTCTTTTTTATAAGGCAACAGCTGTGCTGTGATACTTCTTCTGTTAGATGAATTATGGGCGTGATCAGACGCACAATTAGCCATGCCATAGGCGCGAATGCTGGGCGGATTTAAAGGGCGTGATCAGACACAAACATCTGAGAAGCGCCCCGGACCCGTCGGCAACCTGTTTTGCTCCGCTGCAGAAGTGGAGTAAAAAGACACCAGGGAAAGTCCGGTAGCCACGAATAGACTTTCCCCTGTCTGATCGCTCCAGCGTGCTCTCATGGCATCGGGGTGGTCTGATCAGACCATCCCAACTCCATGCCATTGTTCCCCCCCCCTTCTTAGTATGCGTATCATCACACACTTCATAGGGAGCCCTCAGTGCTCAGATGCGATTCATCAATTCCCCATTTAAGTGCATCTGGAACAAATGGCAAAAAAAAACCCCGACTCACCTGTAGTTGTGTCTGATCATGCAGTGGTGTCATGCCCCCACAGCTTCAAAGGACTGTGTGATCACGCAACTGTGAGTCAAATCCCTCCGGAGGAAATAGCCTCGCTCCCCCCCCGTGTTATCTCACACGTGTGACCGCCACCTATGTTTTATTTTGCTCAGTGCCATCAAGTGTGCTATGTCTCCAAGAACTGGATTGGCTCAGGGTTCATCCATGATCGAAACCATAAAGGTAATGTGCGGCTTACTATTCCATATTTGAAGAGACCTGGAGAAATGAGAAGGGACTACGGATTAGCTGTTGTGGGGAAATGACAGCCTCAGGCAGCAACTTCAGGCAGCAACTTTTGCTGAGAATGCACTGGGTCTTGGGCAAACATTTGTACACAGGAAAAATATCTTTATTGAAAATCCACGGGCAACAGGAGAATACAATTTCCTCCCAGTCTGCACTCAGTCTCCAAGATGTAATACTTGCCTACC
>NW_015161960.1:276410-299198 GCF_001447785.1 Gekko japonicus
GGAATTTGCCCCTACTTTTGAAAGTAAGCACATTTATGCTCCTTCTTACTTATTGCCATAATGGTTTATTTATTAAAACATTTTGTCTTGACTTTCTTAAGAGAGGCTCAAGGCAGCTCACAAACCAATATGCCTACAAGGCATCACGATTAACACAATATTATATTAAAAACAAGCAGAAAACAACACACATGCAGAAGTGCTCATCTGTGGCACACACAGTTCATGCTAATATTTTCACAGCCCAGGAAACAGCTGCCCCATCAGCAGAGTAAAAATACATCCTCCCAGGTGTCTCAGCATAGGGACCTGGGGGGGGGGCACTGTATGTGTTTTTCTTACTGCTGGTGATGACTGAGCTGCCCTAGTCTTCACTGGCAGCCCATTCTATAACATTTGAGCACTGAGAGAAATGAAAAGTTTGGCTCAGGAGTGACGCACCTCTCTAAAAAAAAAGAGCAAGAACACATACAAGGAGTGTAATTACAGCTACATTTTGTACTAGATGATGTTTCTGACTTGTCTTTTAGAACACTCCATTGTACAGCTTATTACATTAGTCCAGCCAAGCAGATTAGCATGACTAGGTCAGCCAAGTTTAGAAGGATGGATAATTTACAAGCAGAATGTAACTGAGCAAAAGTTGGCTGTTTTTGAGCCACCATCCCCAGCTGCAGCTCTCACCTCTAGCTGCTCCCTGCCTTTCCCTCCTTGGATTTTGCAAGACTTTGAGAAGCCCTATTGTGAATGTGTGGCTTACAATGCTTCTTTAAAGATGATTAGTTTCTCTGTTTATTGGATGGGTGAGTGGTGAAACTGCAATGGTGGGCTGAAGAGAGGTGGTAGCAACAGTGGCAAAGAATTCTTTTCTCCCAGGGGCACCACTTGTGGCCACCACTTCATTGCAGAAGCAGCCATGAATAGAAGGTAGGAGGACTGTCAACCTGCAGGTAGGGCTTGGAGATTTCTTGGAATTATAACTAACCTCTAAAGCAGGGCTTTTTTTTCCCTGGGGGAACACACCAGAATGGAGTTCTGGAACCTCTTTGACAAAATTCTGGTTTTTTCTGCTGCCAAAATGTTTAAAAGTTCAACTCTTGAGAGTTCCTACACCTCTTTTTCCAAAAAAAGAAAAAAGAAAAGAAAAGTGCCCTGCTCTAGACTGTAGAGATTGGTTTCCCTGAAGAAAATGGCCACTTTGGTGGATGGAATGTATGGCATTATATCATGCTGAGGTCCCTCCGTTCCCCAAACCCTGCCCTCCCAGGCTCTACCCCATCTCACCCCCAACTTCCCAGGAATTTCCCAACACAAAATTAACAACCCTACATCCTAGCAACTGCTTGTCAGCAAGCTGCCATTCTGTTTTCTGTGACCTCTGTGTACATATCCTTACCCTGTTGCACCCGGCTTGTTTATACTATCCTGCTTCTGTGCTGGAATGCATAAGATAACTACTGGTGGATGTGTGGGGGAGAAGATGCTGTAATGCTTGCCTATTGCTATCTCATGAGAACTGCACCTGTGTTTTGTCTGATGTTCTGCCTGGTTCCCATGGACTGGGCGCGCAACCGTTTCATTAGCCCGCCAGCGGGAATATTATTCATTGGATATGTATCTGTTTGAATTTCCTTTATTATGCTCGCCCTAACTGTGTATCCCCAGTTCTAACAAAGAACGTGTTTGAGTATGTCTTCAACGCTTTGAAATAAATTTTGCTTTTCTTGAAAACGTGGATTTATTCTCGATGCTTGGGGATCCAACATATTGTTAGAACTCCCTTTCTCCTATCGTTCCGAATCTGGCAAGATCATGAGCGGAGCTGAGGGAGACCTACCGAAAACGGAGGGGGATTCAGGATCGGTCCCACACACCTCCGCTCCTTTGGTGACGGCAGCCTCGCTGGAGGGTGCCGTGGGGGGAACGATTCCCCGCCGGCCTGCACATCTGTCTTGGCCGCCTCCGACCCCTTCGCACTGGGGTCCGCGGAAGACTCAACAGCAGGATGACTGGACTATGTACAACACTCAAGGCACCCGTGAGGTGTACTCCCGTCGAGGGAGCGGATTACGTGAAAGTCTGTTTGACAAGGGATTGTTCCCAGAGCCGGGGGCTACCTCGGAGAAGGGGAGTTCCAAGCAAGACCTCGAGGAGTGGATGTTCGAGCCATCGGGGCCCCGAGGCCACGTAGAGGATTCGGAGGGAGCCGGGGGCTTCCAAACGGAAGAAGACTATGACCCACCCCCGGACTATCAACGTCGAGAACCGATCCCTGAGGAAACCACCGGGGAACGACTGGAGGAACTGGAATACTCGGTGAGGGACTTGTTGAGGGCATTCCAGGATGTAATGGAAGCTCTGCCGGGGATGATGGACATTAGAATGGCTAATTTTCTTGATGCACACGCCGCGCAACAGCAAGTCGCCCCAGCACCGGGAGTTCCCGCGCCGCAGGTGCCTGCCCAGCCACCGGCCGGACCTCCGCAGCAAGTAGGACCTGCGCAACAGCCGATGCCGGGTCTGCCGCCGGGTCTGCCGCCACCGATGAGGCCAGTGCCAGCGGGACCCCCCGCTTCCAAAGGGGAGAGCTTTCCGCTAGTTTTCTGGCATTTTCACTTAAACTTGACTCACATTTCAATGGTGATATCACTTTAAATTAAAGTTCACTTGACCACCAAATGCCTGATCCTGTGTGCGTCTCTAGTTCCTCGTAGGGAAGCTCCGTGGTGGGAACTGATGCACATCTCCTGGAGCTCCAGGAGAACGTGGCCACCATGGTGAGTGCCAAAACAGAAAGTCAAGAGAATAGATCTGAAAGGACTTGTAACTGAACCAAGGTCACACCAGCAGCTGCATGTGGAGGAGTGGAGAATCAAACCTGGTTCTCCCAAATTAGAGTCTGCACTCCTAACCACTAAACCAAACTGGCTCTCTTAGGACCAAAGACATTTGATGCTCACAAAAGATCCATGATTAGAATTTTCCACAGTATTTTAAAGTGAATTAGTAGCCCCTGGAAGCTGGCTAGAAGAAAAGGGAACAGTTGCTGAGTGACTGGGTGTTCCCCATGCTATCAAATATTTTTTTAAATCAAAATTCCAATCATGGGTGTTTGATGTCACATTTGTTTTGGTACTTATGGCTGTAAAAATTGTGTATTGCATCCCTGAATAAATGTACTGAGATGATGAATTAACATAACTTATTATACAATCAAAAAAACGTATCAGTCTTAGTACACTTCATTCATCATCTGTATATTACCCTGCTACTGTAATGAGTTTGCTAAATCTGCTTGCTCTGTGATAAACACTTTCATTAAAAAAAATCCACAACTATTATAAGTGGTCTTCATCATTACTTAAACAACAGCAGTTGGTATTCAAAGTATATCTGAACAAGGGATACCCCCTCCCCCCAGAAATGCCAATTTGTCTCTTTTATATATCGGAGCACATTTCCAAACAAAATAGCCTTGGTTTCAGCTATAAACCTTATGGTCTGAAGGTTGATAAGATTTGAGGCATTTGCTTATTTATTTGTATGCAAAAACATCACAGGCCATTGGACTATATGAGACACTTATCCAGGAAACTGATCTCAAAAGGGTTACAATGGGTTTTTTCCCCCATTGCTTTGTAGCTACAGAAAGACTTACATGAACAAAAGATAGAGAACTGATAAGGAAGAGCATCTGTCTCCAAGTTGCAGGCACTGGGTAGATTCCCATGGAGGATTTTTGCAGATAGAAAGGGGATAACTTTCATTGCTTCCCCTTCCTCCTGCCGCAGACATACAGCTTTCACCTCAGTCTATTCCTGGTGGTTCCCCTCCCCCCAGAGCAGCCTGCTGGAAGGCATTTTGGGCTGCAGAGAATTCCCATTCCACCAACAGATTCCCCTTCTGTTCCTGGAAAACTCCAGTAGATCCTGGAGCCTCTTTGTTCCTTTGTGTAACTTTCTATCCCCTAGCCATAGGCCTGGCTTTCTTAGGAAACTTGGTAAACAATATCTTTATCTCATGGTTCCCGTATTCACCTGTAAAGCAATATAATGTGGCAATGCTTAAGAAGTTTGTTAATAATGACTTCCTGGGCAAGCAGGCAGGGAAAAGAGTAACTTGAGAGATGTAGTACAGTACTGAAGCTCTTGCTTTTATGAGCCTGGGTCTGGGGATTTTAAATTTTCTGCCTCCACTTGTTGAGTACAGGATGCAGCTTTCCCTTTTAAAGGAGATACTTCATACTGTCTGCTGGCCCCATTGTCATATATTGGTAAACTAGTCAAACAAATACAGATTCAGGATCGGACTGAGCAGAGTCTTGAAATAATTCTTTGTATCCAAATCATATCTAATGCAACCTTCTGTGGCTGTATTGATCACACATAGATTGCCAGGTCATATTTCTTTCAGTTCAAGAAATTGCTTTGCCTTGCTGTTTTCTTAGTTTAGAAATATAAAACTTTTTTGGTTGTGTTTTGTTACTGGATATTAATTGTAGGCTATTGAAATGAGTATATTTGTTATCCCTTAAAATGTAATGCAACAATTTGAGGGAAACAGTTCACTGTTACTGGCTTAGAACTCATTTCAGGTTGTTTTTCAATTATGTATTTCATTTATTATATAAATGTTAAATGAATTGCAAAGAACTAGCACTCACCCAGAAAACCAGACCTCCAACATGTAAAATGAATTATTATGAATTATTGCAATGTAAACCATTTTAATTTCTTTGGAAACGTCTCAGAGGTTTTCGGTTTCTGTCTTTCAGTGGTTCTTTAAAACATTTTGTTCATTCACTCTGTATTCAACAGTAGTGCTTGAATAGCTGAATTTTCTCATTTTCTATTTTCTCATAGGTGCTTACTGTGGAATTAGATCATTTTCCCAAGACAGTTTTTTTAAGCATGATTTCAAAGCATTTAAAGAAATATTATATCTTCAGCAATGTTATATCTTTGTATGATAGTCTCAGCACATATCTGGAATCTCTATTTTCCAGTATTCATTTGTGACACCAAGAATTGTTAAAATTGTCAGAGGTGATCAGACCTAGTTGACCAGAAGTCACCTGCTTTCCACCTGAAGAGAATTTGACAAGGAACATTATCAGAGCTTAGCTATATGGACTTCTACCATGTTTAGGGATGGAACATTCAGGTGCAATTGATGAGTTTTGAGTCTTTAGCTTGAACAATCCATAGCTTTCATACCAAAGAAACTAATGCCAGAACAACCATTTTCAGAACGATAAGAAAGCATAGCATTTTATTATCTGTTTAACACAGCCTGCTTTGGTAACTTATGAGTCACATACTAGTAGGTTAGTAATGCTAAATTAATAACATTCATTGAGTACTATATCCGGTCACCATAGGGCTGCCAAGTGGGGGCGGGGGGCAGGTAAACCCCCGCTTTGGAGGCCCGATTTCCACTGCCACGGAATTGGGCCCCGGGGGGAACCCCACCCCCCGAAGCCCAGCATGACTGTGTCACAGGAAGTGACGCAACCACGTAGATCACGTTGGGGGTGTGGCCCCAATTGTCAGAGGGAAAACTCTATGGTTTTCCCCCCAACAATTGGGGCCATGCCCCAACATGCTCTATGTTGTGCGTCCATCGGCAGCTACCGGACCCGGGCAACGCTTCACCCGCCGGTGAGTACGAGCGACTTGGCAACCCTAGGTCACCACAAGGTACTCATTTTGCAATCTTATGGTGAGATCCAGACAGGAGCCTTCCTGACCTCCTTGCAAATGAATCAAACATGCATTGGATTGCATCACACATTTTCCAAGCCATGTTTTTAAGGTTCATTGTTATTACAGAGCCCAAAACCCATTTCCATTTACAAAATCTTCCCTCACATGTTTCTAACTATAATATGGTTGTAAAAAAACACTTGCTTATGGAAATAAAGGGAATATGAATATACCCTATATAGATCAGGGCAAATCTATGTGCCTTAAGGTGAAACAGGTTACTGTACAAGTAGTTTCATTGCTAAACTCTGAGCAGGAAATCAAACCATAAATATCAAAGTTTGAGTTACCCACGCAAAGTGTTGAGTGATAGCATGGATCAGATCCTATGACCACCAGTGTCTTAGGGTAAAGAAAGGAGACTAAACATGGTTTCCGGCAGCTTTATTATGTTAACTCTGATATTCTGATAGTTTGCCCACACAAGAGGCTTGCACAATTATTTGGTTAAGGCTGGTTTAATGACTGACAGAGCATATGGAACTCAGCAAAGCCATGGGCAGTTTATGTCCTGTCATTTCTATTATGATCCACATTCAAGGAGGCCTTTTGGGGGTTTTTTTCAAAATTGTTAATTTAGCCTAATCCAGTTAGGCACTGTTCTGTATTGGTTCAACATATTAAATGTCAAAGCACACAGGACACAGAAATGAAGACATAATGCAAGCTATTGTAATGTAATTTTACATTAACTTAGAACTCCAGAAGAAAACATCCATTTTTATTCATGAAATTTTCAAACCATTAACAAAATTCTAAAATATTTTTGGGCATGACCAGCATGCCCAAACTGTACATATATTTATGGGAACTGGCTCAAATGAGGAGGAATATAGATGACCCTTTACATAGTGGAACAAAATTTGAGTCCAGTGGCACCTTTAAGACCAACACAGTTTTATTCAAGGTACAAGCACACTTTGTGCTTTTTGTGCTTGCACACAAAAGCTTATACCATGAATAAATCTTTGTTGGTCTTAAAGGTGCCCCTGGACTCAATCTTTGTTTTGCTGCGTGAGACCAACACAGCTACTCACCTGGTCTCCACAATATACCCAATACACACTGTAGACAGGTTCCAGTTCAGGTGGGCATGACATCTGAAGAGGAGTATTGTATTTCTGAAAAAAGTGCAGTAATGTGATAGATGGATATGATAAAATTTTCTTTATTAGTTGGCAGAATAATCTGCATGACCTTTTTATAGAGTGGTTATACATACCATGATACTACACTGTCAGTGTAGTCCTGAGCAATCCTTACACCATTCTAAGTCTATTGAAGTCAATGGGCTTAGAAAGATGTAACTCTGCTTAGCATTGCACTGTGTGTCATAGAAAAACTGTTCTAGTGAATCTTAGATGGCCTCTAAGCACACTGTGAACAAAAATCTTAATATATGAAGTTCAAAATTGTTACCAAACAGATGGAATTTGAATGCTAATACACATTTTAAAAATACAAACCTCAGAATGCTTAATTTTTACATATTGTTGTAAAGAAGGTTCTATAGTGTGCTTTTTTGTCTTTGAATGTAAAAACCCTGCTGTTCAAAGGTTTCTGTTCTGCAAACAAAACAGAGAAATTGGATGCCTTTGTTGTAAAATCAGAAAATATAGAGTGTTCAGCTCATCAAAGTACGGTTTTATATTTTTATTTTGCCTTTTTCATTTATGCCCAAAACAGATCAAACAAGAACTAATTGGTCCATATTACAGCCACCTGATTGTTAAAAATACTCTGTCAAAGATTAAAAAGCAGTAAAATCAAAGTGCCAGAAACCTACTATTCTACACGCTCATAATTTATTTCACCTAATTTCTATTCTAGCTCTTTCATTGTTCTCAGACATTTGTAATAGGAATATGTTTAAGGTTCTTTGAGGGGAGGTGGGGTGGGGTTTTTTGTTCTTTATTAAACAGGATAACTCAGAACTGGCAGTTATACCTTTATAGATGCTGATTTACAGAGTTTCTCCTTTAAGTCCTTAAAAGGAGAATTGCATGTCATGGACTTTATGCGTAAATGCTTGGGTTAAAATTTATAGGAAGTTTATAATGCCGATAATTGAGCTGTCAAAGTGAGTCAATGGCATAGGGTTCAAATTGCCTCAATAAAAATAAGAAGCATGGGACACTTCTGACATTGTTCCATAAGTGGGAGCCACAACAGAGAACACACGTGCATGGCACTTGCTATTCTAACCCATTTGTAGGATGGCACTTTCAGAAGGCTTTGCTCAGATGAATGAAGCTGCTGTAGCAGAGGTCCAAGTTAAGCTATGTGATCCTGCAGTCAAGTTAAGCTATATGATCCTGTAGTGATTATGGGTCCAAATTAAGTGTTTCATAGGTGAAAACCATTATGTTAAATTGAACACACAGTAAATTATTGGTAATAATAATAGTGCAGAATAGGTATAATATACATATCATACCTACCTATTAACTACTTCCCCCCCCCCCCCCTCTCTCTCTCTCTCTCTCTCTCTCTCTGTAATATGCAGTGCAAGGCTTACTGTAAAGCAAAGTCATGAAAAATAATCCCATTGTTTTCAGATCCAGGATTTAGTTCTAGAAATGTGGTGATGCAGAAGGAAGGGTATCTTTGGCCATGTATCACATCTTGCTCCCTGAGAATACTTGCAAAAAATAAGGTGAATTTTTAAGTACACATGAACGCCACCATCTTGCCTCTCAGAATTATTCACGGGAACAAAGAATAAGTACAAAACTTATGCAGAGGGAATTTATTGTATCCCCATGCAAAGACATGCAGTTTGCTAACCAACAAGATTAGAGACAAAGTCTTCCATGACAGAGGAGATTAACGCAGCTAGGAAATGTGCCAGGATCACCTGAGACCTCCCTCAGTACTCTCAGGTCTATGTGAAATAATGTAAAAAACAGAGAATCTCAGAGCATATGTAAAATACCTTTAGTTCATCAATTCTCGTGCATCAGATTTTGGGCAGGCTTTCATGTGATGAGTGGGACTTCAGGAAGACATGAGTTTTCTTTTCTTTTAAAAATTATGTGCTGTATTGAAGAAATCTGTGGTGAGATTGGACCAGACGGCTAATGGCAAGAGAGGGGGCATAAAAGGCAGAGATACTAGCCATCGAATAATCGAATCATAGAGTTGGAAGGGATCTGCGGGGTCATCTAGTCCAATCCCTGCACAATGCAGGAAATTCACAAATACCCCCCCAACCCCAGTGACCCCCTGCTCTATGCCCAGAAGAGGGCAAAAAACAAACAAACAAAAAAACCTCCATGATCCCTGGCCAAACTAGCCTGGAGAAAATTGCTTCCTCATCCCAAAGTGGTAATTGGCATTTCCCTGGGCGTGTAAGAAAGGGCCACAAGAACTAAACACTGATGCAACCCTTCCTGCCCTCCCTCTCATGATCTGCCTAAGTCACAGAATCAACACTGCTGTCAGATGGCCATCTAGCCTCTGTCTGAAAACCTCCAAAGAAGGAGAGCCCACCACCTCCCAAGGAAGCCTGTTCCACTGAGGAACCACTCTGTCAACAGTGACACAATATTGGGCTGAGCTCTACTTATCAGATGGATGTAGCCTTCTTGAGGGCTGGTGCCAGGCACATACACTGCAATAAAGTGAATATATCTGTTGGGCAAGATGGTTTATATTTGCCATGGTACACATATACACCACTACCTTTGATCATTTCTTTGGCTGATTGACAATCTTGTATTTGATGTTACACCCTTCATGCACAATACACATACATCACACTCAACTACCTCCAGGGGTTACACGGATGGTAATATTAGTGCCATTATTCAGTTATTGACATTTTACTGGGGGGAGTTAAATATGTTGCACCCACCAGCACACATTAAAAGAAAATTCCTTCTTCTTTGCTGATGAGGAAACTTTTTACTGATAGCCAGAGAGAAGAATGAAACTGATGATGGTTAGGTGAATTGTGCAGTTGTGGTGGTGATGGTGATGGTGTGCATGTTTGGAGTAGTGGTTAAGTGTGCGGACTCTAATCTAGGAGAACCAGATTTAATTCCCCACTCCTCCACTTGCACCTGCTGATGTGACCTTGGGTCAGTCACAAGCTCTGGCACAGCTGTTATTGAAAGAGCAGTTTGTGTCAGAGTTCTCTCAGCCCCACCCACCTCACAGGGTGTCTGTTATGGGGAGGGGAAGGGAAAGGAGTTTGTAAACCGCTCTGAGACTCCAAGTGAAGGGTGGGATATAAATCCAATCTCTTCTTCTTCTACTTCTTCTTCTTCGTGCACACATGTACGCATGCATGCACATGATGCCTGCATAGGCTCCTCGTTTTCCCATAGAGGACAGGGGACTGAACCTGGTCCAGCCCCACACTTAGAGTATATATTAAATTATTAAAATATGAAATTATTTATATTTTTTAAAAAATGTGCCATCAACAATTAATCATGTAGTTTTAAAATATAATATTTTTCACTTGTAATAGTCTGAATCTCAGTCAAATAAAGAGGACTCTTCAGCTTCTTAGAATAACAGGTGGCCCCGAACTGGTTGAAGATGCACATCTGGCTTTAAAAATGAGTTCTATCTCCTAAATGGGAAAGAAGGCCTATATCTGTGATTCTTCCAGGGTGGTTAACTACTTAGGCTTATCCCCTAATAACCATGCAACAGTGCATGGTGACTGAAGACTGTTAGATGATATGCTTTCTTCCAAGTGACAGGATGGAAACATATGTGACTAACTCAAAGTAACAGTTTTTCTTCTCTTTTGGTCTTGCTGACTAGCTCTTTTGTACGCTAGACTGCATTTTATTCATCTGAAACTACAAGGTATCAAAAATAATTTGTCATTTCTAATGGTCAGATTTCTCAAGATCATGAATGAGGCCAGTTCTCTTCCATTTTCAGTACATTCTGGCCTCTTCTGTAACCCAAAGGATATGTAAACTGAATTATGAGCTTTGTATTCTCCTGAAAGGATAGAAGCCTTGTCTTTCATTGTTTAGCAATTTCTTCTGAAGTGAGTGAAACACTGGAACAATATAGAAACAAGCTGACTGTATAACTTCAGAATCATTTAAACTTTCACTGTGCCTTCAGTGTCTTTATCTTCTCAAAGTTTTTTGTTTTTCATAGTTAAGTAATAGTCCTTAATGTAAGGTGATTACAACTATCTCCACTTTTCCCTTTACCGTTTGGTCCACTCAGACGCACATAGTAGGGTTGCCAGGTCTGGGTTGGAAAATACCTGGAGACTTTGGGGGTGGAGCCAGGAGAGGGTGGGGTTTGGGGAGGGGAGGGGCCTCAGCTTGGTACAATGCCATAGAGTCCAACCTCCAAAGCAGCCATTTCCCCCAGGGGAGCTGATCTCTGTCAGCTGGAGATCAGTTGTAAAAGTGAGGGATCCCCAGGCCCCACCTGGAGGCTGGCAACCCTAGCACACAGTTAGCTAGGGCATCGCTTAAGGTATCCAAGCTAAGCAGAAGTATTATCTAAAGTATGGTTTTAGAGGTATAACGGAAACCTTTTTAAAACTAAGGTTTAGTGTATGGGAAGTGTATGTTTGGCCTTAACATTTCTGAAGTATTAACATGCATTGATAGATAATTTGAAGTGTAAAACTATTCAGTGCCATATTATTGACCCAATTCAAAATAAGTAGAATGATTCACATTCTTGCTTTGCCTGTGTTCCTTCTGTCCTGATGTTTGTAGAACCTTGGGACAACAGACCTGCTCAAATGTTACAGTGAATTCATGTACACCCATTTGTAAGAGAGTCAGTGGGAATTCACTGTACAAATGAAACCAGGGACTAGCGCTTAGATAAATTTGGGGTTACAATCACACATTCATCTGTACATGCATTGAATGTAATGTGAGAACTGCTCAATATGTGTATAAAGAACAATCAAGTGTACACTGTAATCAGGTTGTACAATAGTTAACTGTAATTTGTGAACAAGGCAAGAGAGTTAGGCCTAGCTGTAACCAGTAGTCCAGATATCCTGTTTTTGATCCCTTTCAAATGAACTCTGCTACAGGACATCTCTGCCTTAGAATACATATTTTTGTTAAGCTGATAGTTCTCTGCTGTTAGCAAGTCATTTATTGAAAGGGCCAAGAAAGTTGTGAAGGCCTGAAAATAATTAATCCAGTCTGAAAGTTTTTAATGGAATACAAATGTTAATAATGTGCTTAGATTGTTTCAACACTATTAACAGTCCAGGAACAATATTTCTGCATTATACCATTAATGAAACACCATGCCTACGTATTCTGGCATATTTGCAATATTCCTGCCACTTGGACCTTGACAAAAATATCATATCCAGTAGAGCACAGAGTAGCGCATGCATAAAATATTAATTTTGCACAGTATTTTATATTATTTTAATTATATTAGGTTTCTTGGCACATAATTTATTTGCAGATGGGAAGTGAAAACTATGCAACTGTGTTTGCACTGACTGTGTTCAGCACCTGAGGTGTAACCATAGTGCATTTTATATGTGCATAATTTAATAGGGAAATTTGCTACCTCTTTAAATGCAAATTGTAATTCTAATAGTTATGAGTGGTCTTTGGCAAGTTCAGATTGTGTTCATTGTTACTGATTGCTTCACTTAATTCATTTCTAAGTGCTATTGATTTCATATGGGTGGCTGTACAAATAACCACAAAATAATGTTTTTATTGTTCTAGGGAGAACAAGTAGATAAGACTTTAAAATGAACATGGTGGAAAGGTCACCTCCATTAATGGCATGAAAGGGAATTTAGCAGAGAGAAAAGTTAAAATGCCGCTGCAGAAAACAAAACAAAAAACAGGGGGGGGGGGGGGGGGAGAAACTCACTGGCTAGCATCCAAAGAACCATGTTACTAGTTTACATTCTTAAAATGGTTGTATACATTTGTGGTTTGAACTGCACTCCTCCTCCCTCCCTCTGAATGCTGCTTGAAAATTGCTACTGAATCGGAGGGGAATTTCAAAAGCCATTTTTGACATGGTGCTGGAGGATTTTATGTGCCAAGAAAAGCATGTCAAAATCCAACTGGGACCACAGCAAGGCTGTCAACAGGGCTTGGAAGTCTTGATAAGTTGGTGTGGCATCAGCGTTTAGGTAGGGTACACTGTAAGCAGGCAGACCCCCTCTCTTTATTGAGAGGCAATATGGAGGAGAACACCCCCATTTTACAGCACCTCAGGAGTTCATATGCCAGGCAGACTTGACCTAAGTATAAACAAGATGGATTCCAGACAGGTAGGCTTCAGAATTTTGTCTAGGCAGTGACTCTGGAGGTTGTGAGATCTTGGTCTGACAGAGCTGTAGCCTCCCCCCCCCCCTAGGCAGTGTCTCTGGAGGTTGTGAGATCTTGGTTTGACAGAGCTGTGCCCCCCCCCCCCCCCCAATCTGCATATGCCAAACAATGGACCTTCCTCACCCTAGAGCTAACACCATTCAATCTGGATCCCTAATCCTATCAACCTCCTTTCATCATTTCCTGCCCACATTTCCTTCATAATAACAGCTCCCTCCTTTCCCACCTAGCACAATAGCAGGGTCACCAAGCATCATTGTTTCTTTTTTGTTAGTTAAATTGGACAACCATTAGCCCTCTGAATCACTGGAGAATCCAGCCCAAACTTTATTTTACATCCAGAATTCCTCCCAAGACATTTTCCATTCCCTGTGTCAATTCCTGGGAACCCCATTCAGCATTTCTCGGACAGATTGTTTTACTTTTCGTTAAACTCATCAATGCTTTATTTTAAGGGGCAGGCGCATTTAGCATGCCCTCAGGTCCCGTTTTTCTTATAAGTAGGCAGTTGCTGCTCCATTGCAGTATGTCATGTCTGGGCGCCTAGTGACAACACCCCCCCCCATACTGCTTGGGTGTTCCTCCTGAAGCACTCATCCATTTCACAATCTTCTTTCTGAGGAATTCTGCAGTTCAGGACAAGTAGCTATAATTCCCCGCCAACACACTCCCTTATTCCTGTTACTCCCTCTATTACTAAATCAGTCTCGTATGTGTGCCATTTCTTGTGTGTTTCTTATATGTAAGCCTTCTAATTTTCTATAAATAAAATACATATCTATTTTACCTTGGACTGGTTATTTGGGAGTTCTCAAAGGAAAAGATCCCCGTAAACACTGGTAGCGCAATCTCGCTCATTACCCCCCTCTTACAAGCCTCTGTCTCCTCACTAATTCCCCCAACTCATATAGGAGATAAGCCCACTTTTCGGGCAACACATAGCATTTGGGGTAATAACAGTACCTCTCCCATGCCTTTCTTTACACTGACCTGCTGTTTGGTTACAGGAGTGGGTAGGTCCTTTCTCTTGGGGCAGCAATGAGATTTGGGCTTCATTCATTCATTGATTAGTTCCACTCAAGGCCCATCTCCTCTGTGACCTCAGGCTCTTCCCCACCCACCATCAAGGGGGGAGGGTAGTCTCAACTTATTTCTTTGTTGCCAGTGACTGTTTAGTCACCATCCTAAGCTGCATCTATTCTTTCCAATGTTTTATCTAGGAAGGCAGAGATGTGGGTATGCTCACCCTCCCATGCTGTGGTTCCTGCTCCCCATCCCCTTTGGTTGCTGTTCTTTGACACTAGCCACCTACTTGCTTGCCTTCTTGGGTAGCTGCTTTCTTCCCCATGTACTGCAGGCAAGAATGAAGGCTGCTGACCTTGCACTTGCTCCCTTATCCCCATGGAGTGGTGGCAGCAGATGGGAACAGCCTTCTCTTTCTTGCTCAATTTCTTTCCCTGGACATTGGTGGCAAATGCTCCTAGTTGACAGTGCTGCTTGCTCATTTGCTTTCTTGAGGTGGACCACTTGTCATTGGTGGTGTGGTGTGGAATAGAGGCATGAAAGCTTTGGGGGAAAATAATTCATAAAAAAAATATTTGGATTTTTATGTCCATTTTTTCTGAGGGCCCCCCCCCCCCGTTTTTCCAGTGGAAAAATGGAAAATTTCAGAGAACACAAAAGACCCTCCTATAACATATTTGTTTTTAAAAAGTGAAACGAGCAAAATGCTTTTAAAGATATAGTTTTACTCCTATGAAATGTATAGCATGAGTTCTGAAGACTTTTTTTGGGGAGGGGATCCAATGCAAGTTTTGAAATATATATGTCTTTTGGAATAAGTGAAATCCTTTTTAAGACCAGGTTTCATTCGTTCAAAATGTATAGCATGAAAAAGTCTAAGGACTTTGTTTTCAATTTTTTTCCTCTACAGAGGAAGTGACTTCTGTATGCTGGAGATCACTTGTAATCAGGGCCACATTATGACTTTCATGGGCCCTAGGTACTTTTGCTTCGTTGGCACCTCCCACCATAATAATATCAATAATATCAATATTAAAATCTGAAGAAGTATGCTTGCCCACAAAAGCTTATGCCTTGAATAAAACTTTTTTGGTCTTAAAGGTGCCACTGGACTCAAACTTTGTTCTAATATTATTTTTTTATTGATATAACTTTAAATACTTTGGTTTTTTCCCGTTTTAGGCAAAATTTAATTTTTTTAATTGGGCCCTAAAATTTCATATTTTTTTTCTGATGTGAGAAAAAAATTAAAACATTTTCTTCAACTCTAAAAGTTCATTTTTTCCCCTTCTGATTTTAAAAGAAATTAAAACATTTTCGTGGGTCCCTAAAAGTATTATGGGCCCCAGGTGCTGTGCCTACTATGCCTAATGGATAAGTCAGCCTTCCGTGTAATTCCAGGAGGTCTTCAGGCCCCACCTGGAGCTTGGGAACCCCTCATCCACTCAGCTCATTTGCATATACGTTCACATTTTACACTTAAATTTTGTTGATTCCCCTTTCCCATAGTCACTTTTTTTCTATGGCTCCAAAATACGAAAATTGGTGGTATTGAAGAGTTAAGAACATAAGAACATAAGAGAAGCCAATGTTGGATCAGACCAATGGCCCATCTAGTCCAACACTCTGTCACACAGTGGTCAAAAATACCAGGTGCTATCAGGAGGTCCAGCAGTGGGGCCGGGACACTAGAAGCCCTTCCCTCTGCCCCCAAGCACCAAGAATACAGAGCATCACTTGCCCCAGACCGAGGGTTCCTATCTATACCTTGTGGTTCATAGCCACTGATGGACTTCTGCTCCATATGCTTATCTAATTCCCTCTTGAAGCTGTCCATGCTTGTAGCCGCCGCCACCTCCTGTGGCAGTGAATTCCATGTGTTAATCACTCTTTGGGTGAAGAAGTACTTCCTTTTGTCTCAGCAAATTTCATTGAGTGCCCACAAGTTCTTGTATTGTGAGAAAGGGAGAAAAGTATTTCTTTCTCTACCTGCTCTACCTGCTCTATCCCATGCATAATCTTATAAACCTCAATCATGTTACCAAGCTCAAGAGCCCCAAGCATTTTAACTTTTCTTCATAGGGAAAGTGTTTCAATCCTTTTATCATTCTAGTAGCTCTTCAAATTTCTGAGGTCAAAATCAGACATGCACACTCTCCTGTGCGCCCAGTCACAAACATAATGTCACTGGGAGTAGGGGGTTTCTTATGACCTGGGTAAGAACATTCTGATCAAGAAGCTTTATGGCATATCTGAACCAGTAGTTATATACAAATTGGCTGAATATTTACCATGCACAAATATGCACATAACCCATGATGTTAAGTACACAGTAGAACCATGAGATCTATGGTGACCTGGCATGTTAGATCAATTGCAGTGCCAGGGTCTTCATAATTTCTAGCACAATGAGCACTTGCTAATCCCATGTCTATCTGAGAAATAAACAACTCTTCTATCTTCATCCAGTTGTTGCAACTAGGGGTGTGTGTTCAACTAAATCCAAGCTGAAAAAAATATCTTTAGGGTGAAGTCACCCCTCAGAGAAGGTGTTTAAAGGGATTCTGGTGCCTTTAAACATTATCGGAGTTGCACTGCTTGTGCAGTTTGGAGAAGTCATTTAAAGGGACTGCAATCCTTTTAAGAACCGTTTCCTTCTTCGTTGTTTCAATGGGGAATGGGCACTTTCTTTGGGGACTCATAATATTGGTCTTCCTGGTCCAATCTTTTTGAAACTTGGAAGTTTTGAGGAAAGGCACCAGCAGCTATGCTGCAAATTTGGTGCCTCTACCTCAGAAAACAGCCCCCCACGAGCCCCAGATTGATTATCCATTATACCCTGTGAGGACCATTGAGTATAATGGTCCCCATAGGGTATAATGGAGCCAAAAAAAATCCAAAATCCCAAACATTTACCAAATCCGAATACCATGCCAGTACTGGGATTCAGGGATATTGGGAAGTACCATTTTTTTGTGTGTGTGTTCAATAGACCTGAACCCGAAAAATACCGGGGCAGTTGCACACCCCTAGTTGCATCCTATAGTTTTCAAAGTTCATTTCAAGGTTTCAGTGCTTACCTTAAATGCCCTTCACAACTTCTGGCCACATACCCGAAGGACCATTTCTTCTTGTATGAGCCCATGAGGTTGCTCCGCTGAGCACAGCAGTACTTTCTAGCAGTTCCAAATCCTGAGAAGGTGCAAACAATGAATGCCTGTTCGGGGAGGGGGGGGGTATCCAGTGCAATGTTATGAACACTCTCCTAGAGAACATTTAAAAAACCACTTCCTTTCTGTGCTTTTAGAGTGCTGTAGACAGAGCTTTTTAGAAGAGCATTTGATCCACTTGGATGAGTGTTTTCAACAATCTGGATTCAAAGGGCAACTGCTCGTCCTGTATTTTCAATATGTTATTACTGGCTGTTTTAAAGATTATTGTTTGCAATGTTCATGGTTTTATTGTTGTTATTGCTTTGGGCACCAGCATTTTGGAGGAAGGTTGGCCTATAAATGTCTTAAAGCTGCAGCAGTATGAAATTCAGACATGGATATAAATGAAATTACAACTCAAATTTCCTGGGGGAGGGTAATATCAGGGAAAGGAAAAGGAGCTATAATGTGAGGCAGCCAAATTACTCTAAATAATTTGATCACCTTGAGTTTGGCAAGCCATTTTTGGTTTCCAGGATATACTGCTGTATTCTGTATGGGCCTGTATGTCAATGTTATGATGAGACTGATATTACAGAAATGTAATATGCCTGGCCATTTTGAATTTTTTACCAGAGGTAGGATGATGGACAAGGTACCATATGGGATGGAGTGTGGGGATGAGGCATGGGCTACAGAAAGGCTTTTGATGCTCTTGCACATCTATGCATTTGGAGCTATATTTTTATACTTCTTTCGGATTCCAAAATAGCATTGAAGCAAATACCTTGCCTCTGGCAGTACACTTGTAATTATATGCAATTTTATCTGCATAACTGTTAATATAAAATGTATAACATACATGTTTTAAGTAATTGTATTTGTTCTGCCATTGGAGTGTATTAAAAGTCCCTGATTAGAAATGCAATGTATATTTACTGAAGTAGAAGCAATATAATCTCCAGAGGCACAGTATTTATACAGTGTCCTTTCCATTATATGCAGCTACTGTAGTTGCTTTTTCAATTGTAAGTTTTACTTCCAATATTTGACACGACATGTATTACGTGTGTTTAGTAGCCTGATAGTGTGGAGTATTTCTAAAATACTGTTTGTGTATTCAAGGTGACATTGGAGTTTTTAGTTTCAAATGTTTGATAAGACCGCATGTCTTCAATGAAAAGATTACGTAAAACATATTTTAATATTTGAGAGTCACACACTGATTTGCAAATTCAATTTCATTATTTTATTACATGTCCACTAAAGACACAATGGGGTTTTCTCCCCAATAAGTGTGACATTCATAATATAACTCCAGTGAGAAAGGAAATTAGCATTAAGGTTTTATGTGGTTTTTCTATTAATCCTTCATTAGACATTTTAGAGAGTCTGCTGCTAACACAGATGGGAGCCATGGATACAGGAAATTAACTGCTCAAAGTTCTATGAAATTGAAATTGCATTTAGTGGCTGTAACATCTGAGGAGAACCTGAACCAACCTTCCTCTGTCTTCTCATGGGACTAATACATGACCTTTGTCCCATGTAAAACGATAAATTAGTACTCTGATCATCATTCTAGTATAATTTCACCATTTTCCTAATGAAGTGCCTGTAAAGTGCAAACTTTAGCCCAGAAATACTAAATTGGGCTTTTTACCCAAATAACAATTAAGTTTTTACATTTGAATAAGAACGTATGTAGAACAACACTACTATCTCACAGAATAATAGGAAGGATAATTATGAGTTGAAAGATACAAAAGAGCCTCAGATGCACTTTATAAAGTCACATTTGAAAATGCTCCTAAACTGAGGAAGCTAAGGTTAAATCTTCAGTCTGCTGTGAAGCTCACTGTGTGGCCTTGGATTGTCTTTTACCTTATGACCTGACCTACCTCGCAGGGGGTCTGTGAATTTAAAGTGGATACAGATGTACCAAATGTAAATACATCCTTTCTAATCAAAAACTTACATTTGCTTGATCTATTCTGAGAGAATAGTGGAGGAAATGAAACAAAAGGCATTACAGTGTTACAGCTAGGGTTGCCAACCTCCAGGTGTTACCTGGAGATTTCCCACTCTTCCAGTTGATCTTCAGATGACCAAGATCAGTTTTTCTGGAGAAAATGACAGCTTTGGACAATGGATTCTATGGCATTATACCCTGTTGAGATCCCACCCCTCCCCAAACCACATGCTTCCCAGACAGTAACCCCCCAAATCTCCAGGTGTTTCCCAACCCAGATATGGCAACCCTAGTTGTGACTCAGTGGTAGAGCATTTGCTTTGAAGAAGAAGGCCCTATGTTCAATACTTGACATTTCCAGTTTAAAGGATCAGGAAGTAGACAATGCCGACACCAGTTTGGTGTAGTGGTTGCGTGGACTCTAATCTGGGAGAACCGGGTTTGATTCCCCACTCCTCCACTTGCACCTGGCTGGATGACCTTGGGCAAGCCATACTCCTGTCAGAGGTTTTCTTGAAAAGAGTAGTTTCTGTCATAGCTCTCTCAGCCCCACCTACCTCACAGGGTGTCTGTTGTGGGGAGGGGAAGGGAAAGGAGTTTGTAAGCTGCTCTGAGACTCCAAGTGAAGGGCAGGGTATAAATCCAATCTCATCTTCTTCTTCTAGTTGGGCTGACTCAGTATAAGACACTTCTATCTTTACAGCTGTTACGTTGCCTGTGGTATTTCATGGAAATAAATTTATAAACATCTTTTTCAGGTCAGAGTTTTGCATCTGCATATGCACTTTTTGACAAGGAACCCTTAACACAATTTGGGGATGCAGTGAGATATTCATGGCAGTGTTCAGTACTGATAGAAATATATATCTTAACTAATTATCATAACAATGATCCTATTGTAGAGCTGAAATGATGTCCAGTCAGGACCTTTAAACTTTCTCAAAATATGCCTTTTCTTGTTTCCTCAGAGTCTAGGAAGATTGTGCAGTTTTACTAGGAAGCTCATATTTAAAACTTTTTTTTTTGCCAACTTATGCCGACCCTGTATGATTCTCAAGGCAAGAGACTTCAAATGTAGTTTGCCATTGCTTGCCTCTTCACAGTGACTGGGGACTTTCTTGGTAGTCTTCCATCCAACTACTAACCAGGGCTGACTTTGCTTAGCTTCTGAGATCTGATGAGATCAGGCAATCCAGGTCAGGGTATACATAAAATGCTAAATCTTATACTATTGTGTCTTGTCCTGCTCTCAGTAGATGGAATAAAACATTGTTTTCTGTCTCTCTTATATTATTATTGGTTTGTTTGTTTGTTTATTAGGCTTATATCCCACCCTATCCCAAAATGTGCTTAGGTAGGGTTGCCAAGTTGATCTTCGCTGGGAGAGTGGGGGCTCCTGGCCGGCATCTGGTGTGCACGTGCACGCATGAAGCGTGCGCACACCGCATGCACGTCACCTTGAAGTGACGAGAGGATGCCAGGCACGCTGGGGGCAAGGCACAGCCATACAAGGGAAAACCATAGAGTTTTCCCTTGGATGGCCGTGGCCCAGCGTGCCCGGCATGGTCACGTCACTTCCAGGTGACGCGCATCTCGGGGTGGAGTTCCCCCCGGGGCCCGATCCGGCGGCGCTGGGGAACGGGCCTCTGGGGCGGGGGGTTCCCCGCCCCCCCGGGGGGACTTGGGATCCCTATGCTCAGGGTAGCTCATAGCAATTAGAATATAAATAACATAGCAATAGCATAAAACCAAGTTAAAACAATCAAGCAAGATGGCAGAAAACAATGACACAAGCTCCAGAACAGTCCATAGTACCTCCTGTAGGATGATTAGTCCAATAATGTATTTCTGTAAACTGGGGAGGCTGAGATGGATTGAACACACGCCATTTCAGCAAAATATTCTTTAAATATTTGAAAGTGATTAATTTAATCCAAGTTATTGAGAAAATATGTTTATCCATTCATTCTTCCCACTGCTAACCCTAAACTCATGGCAGATAAAACAGCTGCCCTGGCCTGGGAGGACAATTAGGATAATCTGCCTTACTATTTGTGTTCCTGCCTGTATACATTCCTCCATAAAGATACAAAAATTAAGATAAATTACTCTAGCAGTATACGAATGCACGGTTTTGTGAGGATGCTTCAGGTTGAGCCCCAGGATTTAATTTTAGCAACCAGAAAAAGAACCATATGGAATGATACTATCACAGAAAACTCTAAGAAATGTATGACTGATAAATTGTTCTGAGATAATGGCAGGTTGTAATTTCCAGCATCGCTTCTGGTATGCATGGAGGAAGAAGTCATACTAGTAGTAAGCATTCTTGCCAGTTTTGCACATTCCTGGGAATACAATTTTGGGGATAAACATAATCTAATTTACATTTGGTGTATGGGGTACTGAAATTGAGAGCTAATGTCTTCATTGCATTTATAGATGGAAACAAGTGTAGTGAGATTGTGACCCCTACGTCCAGTATTCTTTCCAAAACACGTCAACTACATACATTCCAGAGCCAGCAGTTATTAACAAAGATCTTTTGTCTTCAGAAGAAGGAAGCCTCCCCCTCCAAACACAAACAGTACCAAGATTATCATAGTTTGGTTGTGGCTCTTTGAGAAGAATATGATAGGGATGGAATGAATCAGAGAATTGCATGCTTGGTGGGTAGTGTAATTTTGTTATGGTAATCTGTAGTAAGGCGCCTTTTTATTTTTGTGTATAAATTTAATAATAATGAAAGAAGCAATAATAACAGCATACACAGGTAATCATCTTAACATAATTAGATGCTGGTGGTTGCATTGCTGTGCTAATCCACTTCCCCATTGTGAGTAAAATGCTGAACCTTTGTATCAGTGCTATCTTTCTTACTCTGTAATGTTATGAAATTATGCATTCATTTCTGCTATAAAGCCCTCTTGTTTATTGTGTGTGCAACACAACAAAAGAAAGCCTATGTATTTACTTTCCAATAAAATGCCCAGTATTCTTCTCTGAATTCATGAAAACTTGGGTCACCAAGTGAAGAAACCAAACATTATTTCCCTTCATTAAGTCAATAGTGGTGAAACCTGCTTTTCAAAATTAGTAACCTAGAGGTGGAAATATGACACTGTATGTTTGCTAGAATTTGCTTCCTAGTCATTATCTTTTATTCAGAATATGCCTCTAGCAATCAGTTTCTGAGTGAACATGTATGTTGAACCAGGTGGAGAAAAGGTATGTCCATATTCATGAACAACATGAACCAGCTGCCAAGTGAGGAACCATCACAGATAGTGCACCCAGGTTTTTCTCATAATGGTGGTTAGAAGATGGAGAAAGTCCTGTTGAGCAAGTGGTGAACTGTTGCATAAGACCAGCTGGATTCATGGAGACTGGCTCCAATGGAGATAGTTCCGTACACATGGTACTCATTTTATGTATACTAACTTGCTCTAGGCAGTATTCTAAGGATTAAGAAACACATATTCCATGGTATACTTATGCTAACATTCTTCCAGAGCCAGTAATACACCATTATTAATGCCCAGAAAATTTGTTTTCCCTAC
>NW_015161960.1:299223-321391 GCF_001447785.1 Gekko japonicus
TCCCTACACATACAATACAAATTCAAGAGCTTTTTATAGTTGTCTACAATCTGAAGGCAAACATATTACATATTACATGTATGGACCAATGATCTGATTCAGTATAAGGTAGCTTCATGTGTGATTATGGACATACAGCTTTGATCTCAGATTTTAATAGGAGACTAAGAAAAACTCACTCCTGCCAGGGGAGAAAGAGTAGGAGACACAGAACTCCCTTCTTTCCATGGCAGATGAACTGAAGATATCCCCAGTTCCTGGCTGGGTTAAAAGAAGAGACAGAGGTAGAATTCCCTCCCTCACTCCCTTTATGTTGTCACCATTACACCCCACTGAATGAGCAAAACCAGCTAACAGGGATGTTAGATAGGGTTGCCAGTTCCAGGTGGTGGCTGGAGATCTTCTGGAATTACAGTTGGTCTCCAAGTTAAAGAGATCAGTTTCCCTGGAGAAAATGGCTACTTTGGAAAGTAGACTCTATATGTCATTGTATCCCACTGAGGTCTCTCCCCTCCCCAAACCTGCCCTCCTCAGGCTCCACCCCTAAAACCTTTAGGAATTTCACAACCCAGACCTGGCAACCCTAGTTGGAAGCTGCTGCAAAGGATGCTGTAGAATTCAAAGGAACTGCTCATGAATTACAAGCCAACAATTATTTTTCCCCCTAGAGATGACTAATGTTATTCACAGATTGTTCTGCCCTTTCCTAATCGAGCCTGGGAAAGTTTACCCATCATTAAGCTCAATATATTTCCTCTATGCAAGGAGGAAGGGAGATAGAAGGAAGATATATTCATTTTTGCCTTAGTGGTGAGGGTAGCTTTTCCAGCATTACCATTTTCTTTTTTGTAAAGTCCTAAACGAGTCTTACTATAGTAAAGCGAAATAGTGAGGCAAGTATTCATACTTCAAAAAAGCATCTAAAATAATAATGAAATATTTTAATATGTTCATTCAAAAATCATATTTAACCTGTTAAATACATATTTTAAACGATAAAACAATCATGAGGGACCAACATGAACAGCAGTAAGGAAAATATTAAAGCAAAACAAAATGTACATACAAAGCCATTAAAGCCGTGAGAGACTTGGAACATAAATGGATGTTAATCTTAGGGAAACGAGGTCTCCGACTTCAGCTCCTGCCCTCTGCCCACTCTGCCCACCACTGCTCAGCTGGGAGACAGTGAAAAAATGCCTGGGAAAATCAGCATTGTCCCAATAGCCCAACACCACTTCTGGCAAATACCCAGAAGTGACATCACTGTGCCAATACAATGCTCTAGGATTCATCCAAAACAATATTGTTTTATCATAGAGTTTTGGGCAAATCCTAGAGTGTCACATTGCTGTCACTTCCAGGTATTTGTATTATTACCCCATCCCTGCCCCCTTCTTCTCCCTCTCTTGCTGGTTGTCAATGTTGGGCAATCCTAGTTGATCTGGCACTGAGGCTATTTATTTAACCATAAATATGAAGGCATTTCCTGAATCTGTCTGAGAAAGAAATTTTGTAAACAAGTTGCCACAATGAAAAATGCCATTCTTCTGAAAGCAGATGTTCCTGGAGGTAGGCCAGCAATGTCCGTCTGGGAGGAACTGGAGTGCTAAGAACTCAACAACAGAAGAAACCTTTGATAAAGGGATCTAGTTTTCCCAAAGGAATTGACAGTCTATAGGATGATATCAGAATTGTCTGAAAGAGTCCTAGATCTGAAGGAAAGTCTGGGCAAAGACCTGGTAGTGGTTATGTTATATGCATGAGTACAAGGACAGCTTTTGATCATGTAGGGCCAGTGAGTTTGTTAAAAGCATGAAAATATTGCAGTGGAATGAGTAACTGTGATCCACAAGAAGTCCATAGTTCTGAGGTAGATATTTACTGATAACAACATGAATAGTTTGAACCATACACCAGATAACCTGCAATGTTCTGATTGTAGCCTGCTGATTTTAGCCTGCTGACTTCAAGTATATCCATGTGTTTTGTTGGTGTGTGAATAACAGGTTTATTTATTTATAACATTTTGCCCTGCTTTTTGCACCAGGAGCTCAAGCAGCAGATATAAACCTCTCTTCCTCCATTTTATCCTTCCAGTGATTCTATGAGTTCATTTACATATACAGCAAGAGAATGACTAGCCCAAGATTACCCAATGAGCTTCATGACTAAGTACAGATTTAAAAAGTGCCTGGTCACATTTTTTCTAAGACCCATCTCTGCATGCATCCTTCTCCCATCTTCCTTAGTGCAGAATTATAACCTTCTAGATCGGCTGCTCTATCTGTATATGGGATCCTCTTTATCTCATAGTACCACCCTTATATTGAAAGTATTGAAAGGGAGAATTGATTGCAAATTCAGGGATATCCAGCATAATGGATATCCAGCATACAGGCTCAGTCACATTCCATGTTCTGTGCTTGGAGCTGGGCTTGTGGAAATCAAAGGTTTGCTCCCATTGTTACTATATTAACTTTTTTTCAAATTGACCCACCCATTAGACAGATAGACTGTTAGACTGAAGTAGAAGATTCCTGGACTGTGCCACTGAGGGCTGTAAGTGGAGTACCATTTTTTTAATAAGTTAGTATAGTTGGCAGAGAGAGGTTTAGTATAGCCTTCTTGCCCATGTGCTAGAGTACAGTATGTATTTTTACCGAGAAGAATACTAAAAAAAATATAGCACCCAAAATGCACTCTGAAATGATGCAGTCCAGAATTCTACCATCTCAGTCTAGCATTTAGTTCTGCATAATATATACAGCAACTTTAGACCCTAAGATATTGATAATGTAGATAGCTACAATCCTTGAACCTCTTATTCACTTGAACAGGGTTTGAGTCAGTGCAACACTATGCATCCAGCTTCTGCATAATCGAATAATGAGACTTATATGAACAATTTTTTGTAGTGTCTGCTAATTAGGTATTTGCGCCTTGAAATAACCTTGTCTGTGTTCTGAAACAGCTTTTTACAGAGACAGTCTCTAAAAACCTGTCCCTCTCATTGGAGCACCAAGTTCAGTGCAAGGAGCATTGACATTGCTGTAAAATGAGACTATAATATTTGTAATATTAAATTTATTATGTGCAATAACATTTATCACTGCCACAATGATTATCTTCCTTGATTTAGAAAGGAGCCAGGAAATCTATCAGCTTTAAGATGCAAAGACGTTGATGATACCTAGTTAACCTTTTGTCCAAAACAGAACAGAAATAATTCTTTCATAATAAATTTCATCTGTTATGCTCCCAACAGCTGCAAGGTACCAGATAAGAAAACTGATTAAAACAGGATGGGGGGATTATTCTTGGACCAAATGTCATCATAAACAGTGTTTATTGATTAAAACATTTTAAGCATGCATATCTTGTGTCTGTAACTGTGAAAATAATATCACATAAAGCTATGTGTAATTTCTTTCTGTAGGTATTCCTTATTTAATTTTGTAAGACAGTGTATTAAAAGGAAGAGGTTTCAGTATGTGGTGAGATCCTGAAGAATGTATGGATTGTGGTCATAACACATGATTGGCTCACTCTTTGCTACTGAATATGTTAATTTCTGTGACATGCTGTGATTTTTTTTAAAAGAAAACTCACCTCAGTTCATCTGCACCTATATTTGGTGTTGCTTGCAAATAGTAGGAGGCCACTGGAGAAGCTGTGAGATAAGCCATACTTCAAAAACCAGGCCTGGGATAACTTTCTGGTCTCTAAAAAGATGGCCAATGATCACCTCTGCATTAGTGGTCATACAAAGTGCCTCAGGAGCCCTCTTTCTAGAACCTTCAGTTCTGGATTCTCTTTGGGAAGATGTAGATCAGTGCTGAACCAATGAACCACTGCTAAAGGAAAAATACATAAGCCCAATATGTATGGCTTCGAACTATAGGTGGGATTTCAACAGAGTGAATGTTGCTCAATAAAAATATTCTTCGTCATAGGAAACTACATTTCAGGTGAAAAATTCTAGTATATTCTCCATGACATGCCAGTCTTCTCTGTGTCATGAGTCGTGACTTGATTTGTATGGAGGAGCAATCAATTGTGTGAACTATCGCCTAATGTGGTACAGCCCAGACACAGATTTACCACTTCAATGAGAATTAGGTCACAGTGTACAAAGATAATTGCTTTCTAGCAAATTGTAACTGATGGTAGTCTAAAATTAGAAATCTCAGTTATAGAACATACTGATTGAAAGGGTTGCCAACTCCCAGGTGAAGCCTGTGGTTTCCATCCTATTAGTGTTAGGTGGATCTGTAACTGGTCGACAAATCACACCCAAAGAGTGCTTGTTAATGGTTTTTTATCCTCTTGGAGAGGAGTGATAAGTGGACTGCCTCAGGGATCTGTCCTAGGACCTGTTTTGTTCAACATCTTTATAAATTATTTGGAAGAAAGAATAGAAGGAAGATCTCTGGGCCCAGATAGACTATTCTGGGACTGGAATGATAGCCACCAGAGTGAAATGACAGTCCCTGGGAGTAGCAGAAGCATTCTGGGATTGGAATGAGGCCCCCCAGAGTGGAATTCCATTCCCAGAATGCTTCAGCTATTCCCAGGGGCTGTCATTCCACTCTGTGCCCTGTCATTCCAGTTGCAGAGCACAGATTCTATTGCTAGAGACCGTCATTCTACTCTGCACCCTTGTCATTCCAGTCCCAGAGCACTGTTTCTATTGCTAGAAACTTTTTCTATTGCTAGAAACAGTCCCAGGGTATTCTATCTAGGCACAGAGACCTTAATTTAAAAAATCCATTCCACATTTTCTTTGCAATTTTGAAATCCCAGAACAACTTCCTGCCGAAGCAGGCAAAGAAGAGGCCAAGGGAGCTGGGAACTTCAGCAGCCTTGAGCTTTAAAGGGTGAGGACAGGCAGGGGAGGGAGAGGAGAGGAGAGGAGAGGAGAGGAGAGGGGAGAAAAGAGCCACCAGACAGATTAAAGCCATGGGTGGGCTGGTTTTTGCCCACAGGCCATAAATTTGATACCTCTGGGTTAACCTATATATTTCATATCCATCATGTGTATTAAATTGTCCTGTGCTGATGCTACTGAATGGATTGAGCCATGTAACCAGCAATGGAGAGTAAAACATCTGTGAGGATAAAAACGTATATTCAACTTCCTCACCACTGAATGGTAGAAGTGCTTGAAAAATATGGCCTGGGGGATAATCTAACTTTTGGAGTCATTAAATGGTTGATATAGTTACACACAGATACATTTGCAATGGGTAACAGCAGCTAGTAGTAAAAAATTAGCTGAACTCTTGTGTTCAAAGCTTTTTCAGTTGTATTTTTAGACAAGAGATTACTTCAGCCACAGGTTCCCATGTAGATTATCAACAATTTATTTCAGTTTTAACTATGACCATTTCCTCATTTGTGCAAACTGCTGCATTGGCATTCTTAAACCATCAATGTTTGTAAAACTTTCTGCACAATTTTTGGCTGCTCCAGGAACAGCTCCAAAATTACTGCCCCCTTACCCCTCATTTTCTGGATCTTCTTTTTCCCAGGATTTTTTCCCCCTTCAGGTATTAACTCACAGTTTTCAAGAGTGGAATTCCTGAAATCAAATTTTGTTTCCTGCTGCCCTTTTGTGGCATTAGCATCATGTGTACACCCACCCCCAGCCCCCTGCCCCGCCTAATACCCCGAACAACAGACTTATTTTTAAGCATAGTTTTGATTGCATTACAACACTTTGTTTTAAACTTGATAATATTGCTGTGTTATAACACAGGGACAAAATGAGCAGCAAGCTTTAGTGTAGCTTTCTCCATGCAATTACCCATGAAGTTCCTTTCTTTTCATTTTCTTTTTTGTGGGTAGGTTTTGTTGTGTCATGCTTGTGCCATTTCCTCAATTTCCCCCTGCTTTTCTTCTCCTAAAGCTCCTGGTGTGTTTTCTATGACAATTCAGTCTTTTAAACATCTGTAAATAATGTAATTATATAATTGATTTGATAATAATGAAAACTCAACATGTGCAATGTTTCCATTTAGTGTGCGTCATAATTATTGAATAACACTGTTATGAATTGGTGTATCAATTATTACAAATGGAATACTATTTTCATTAGGATTTTGTGGGAATCTTCACAGGCCATTTTCTTAGTTGGCGATTAAGGAGGAGCTTTGAAATGGTGGCAATCATGCTGTTCCCCACAATACATCCACCTTTTTTCTACAATGATATGATGTTATAAAGGAGGTTCCTTTGCTGACGAAGTACAGAATGACACATTTAGTGTGCTTCATAATTATTGAATAACACTGTTATGAATTGGTGTATCCAGTTTAATGATTGCCAGCCATTTTCTTAGTTGGCAAGAAGTAGCGGGGAACCTTTGAAATGGGGGCAACCATGTAGCCTTTTTTTTTACAATGTTATGATGTTGTAACATCACATGAGCAAAAAAGGGATGTTCCTTTGCTGACGAAGTACATGACAAAATGGCTGTACAACCCCTTTTCAAAGAAAGAGCAGAACACATGGAGAAGGTCAGAACTGATTTCAAGAAAAAATTACCCTGAAATAAATGCCCTTTTGTGGAAGGGGTGTCACAAAGTCGGAGCTTTAGCTGGGGATTCAACTCGACAGGAAACAGCAGCGACACTGGGGTGCGGAAAAGGTCTATGTATCTGGGAATTTGTTTATTTATAACATTTCTATGTAGACTCAACTTTTCTTGAAGTGGCTTACAAAAAAAAATGCAATCCCGTCAGGAAACATTGACATTAATAGTGAGGGAACATGGTTCAATGGTAGAGCATCTGCTGCACATGCTGAAGATACCATGTTCAACCCCTGACATCTCCACCAAAAATGATCAGGTAGTAAGTGATATAAAAGACATGAAATCCTGGAGAGCCACTGCTAGCCAGAGTAAACAATACTGACCTTGATGAATTAACAGTCTGACCAACTGTCTAGGATTACTGGTCTGACTAAGGTCTAGGGCAGAGCCAGGACCATCCAGTTCATCCAAAAAACAGAAATTATCAAGTGAAAAGTATCTGGAAATATAAAATACAAATGAAAACTTAAGTGTACTTTTACCAGATCTATTTAAATGAATACAGGGTAATCTACAGGGAATCTATCATGCATTCAACTTGGAATAAAATCATTAACTTAGCCAAATATAAACCAAAACTCAATAAGGAACAGCAAAATAAGGCAAAGCACAAAAGAAAGCAGTGGACAAAGATCAAATTACATTGGTCAGATATTACCTCTTGTGAAAAGTCTGGGAAAGCCAAAATTTATTTGCCTGGCATAAAACTCAAATTATTCCTGCCAGGCAAATAAATGTAGGGAAGGATTTCTCCAGATGAGGTACCACAACAGAATAAGCTCTGTCTCTGCACCACAACTCCCACACACACACACACACGCTCACCTTACATTAGATGTGGGTCACACAAAACAGTGATCTTTGTTGAACTAATATGATGGTATATGTTTGTTAGGTTATCAGGTTGCACATTATCTTCTCAGAGGCATTAGGAAAGAACAAAGATCACATGCAGTAATTATTCTTTTACTGGAAACTGAGAAACATCTGAATCAAGTGGTAGCAATCAATTAAGCACTGTTATTTTGACATAGTTTCCATCCTTCCAGAACCCCTTTCATGCAGGGTGTCTTTGGTGTTTATTAATACACACAAGCAAAACTATTTATTACGTTAAAAGAAATATCAATGTGCATGTTGTGAAGCTATTAATATTACAACTATGTCCTGTGGTTTACTGCAGTTCTCATTGCAAATGTGTCCTTTGGTTTAGAGCTCCGCAATCATGCCCTGTGGTGTAATATGCATGCACTGAGAGGTTTATTTTAAGTGCAGTTGTTGGGCTTCCTGCCAAACCACTTTGTTTCATTAGGAAATGCCTCAGCAGTGATAATATCCTTACACCGAAGGACAAAGTCTTTGGCAATAACAAATAGGAGCAATATTGTTACAGATTCTCACACTTCTGTAAATCCACCCACCCCACACACACATAGAAAACTGTAGAAGAACATGTGGAAAATATTTTTCTATTTGTCTTCCACCTTTCTTCATCTTCATAACTGCTTTGAATTATGGTAACCTAACTCATATTTTTAAGGTGTGACCTGAATCAAAGGGGTGGTGATTTGCCAAATGCATTTATAGTTGAGGGGATAAGAACATAAAAGCCCTGCTGGATCAAGGCTCCATCCAGTTTAGTATCTTGTTTCTGAAAGTGGTCAGCCAGATACCTCTGAGAATATTAGAAGCAGACATAAACTCAGGAGTCATCTTCTGTTATTAGCCCCTAGTATCTAGTATTCAGAACCAAGCTGCCTATAGCCCTTGGTAGTTCTTGGTTATAGAAGAACATGCACTATAGAGGACAGATCAACCTCACTGATCTTCAAGTATTCTTTGAAGGTGTTAAACATACAGATCTGCCAGACATTATCTATTAGGACTTTCTGACACTATCTGTTAAGGGATAGGTCCTGTTTGTGAATGGACACAGGTTCAATGGGAAACAGAGAACAGAAATAAATAGTCAGTGTTTACAACAACAAGAAGTAAGCAGTGTGGTTTCCCAAGCATCTGAATTGGACTGGTGCTGTATAACTTATTTATAAATGATAGGAAGCAGTAGGGATGCCAGCCTCCAGGTGGGAAATGGAGACCCCATGGAATTACAGCTCATCCCCAAACTACAGAGATCAGTTACCCTGGAGAAAATGGATGCTTTTGCAGGCATTGTACTGCACTGAGGTTCCTGTCCTGCTCAGGCTCCATCACCAAATCTTCAGGAGTCTCCCCAGCCTGGAGCTAGCAAGCCCACCACCCCATACCCCACCAGTGACCTGACAACCCTAAGAAGAAGTGGTGAGCAATGAAGGAGATAAGTTTTCAGATGACACAAAATAATTCAGGATACTCAAAACCCAAGCAGACTGAACTTTAATATCTCTCCAAAACTAAGTGAATAGGTAATGACATGGCAAATGAGATTTGATGTAAGTGTAGAGTGATGCACTCAGCAACTAGTGAACGATTACACACGTACATGTTAACCATTTTATGACTGCCACATCAAGAGATGTCTTGTATGCACTGAAGTAGCCACCACAGCTCAGTATTCACAAAGAGAACTTTCATTCCCATTGCCAAAGGCCACCTCAGTGAAAGTAGGGTTGCCAGACCCCTTGTGGAGGCAGGGGTCCGCCGCTGCCAGGTGCCACCACCCTGATACTGATCAGCTGGCTAGTGGGGGGAACACCCCTCAAAAGAGGGATATCCATCTGAAATGCAGCAACTTGTCTATGTCACTGCCTACATGACCTAGAAGTTACATCATCACATCCAGGTCATTGGAGTGATGCTCTGATATTTGGGCAAAAACTCTATGATAGAACCCAAATTTACCATAGAGTTTTTGCCCAAATACCAGAGCATCGCCCCAATGTCCCAGAAGGGATGACGTCACTTCCAGGTCACATGGTCAGTGACGTAGACACATCACTGCATGTTAGATGGACCTCCCTGCTGCTTCCCATACCCAACAGTTGCCAGGAGGGACCTGGCAACCCTAAATGAAAGCAGTATGTATTATTCAGCTGCATATCACTATGTTATTATTCAATTCAAAGTGCTGATTACAACTTATATAACCTGGATCCATTGACCTGAATTATCTCCTCTTCCTGTATGAACCTATATGCTAGTTGGTCTGTCAATAAATGCTATTGCTACTTCCATTGTGCTGCCAAGTGAAGTCCTGCCTGGTGACATCCCATGCTTTTTCTGTTGCTGTTCCCGTTCTTTGTAATGGCTCTTCTGAGGAAGTTCTTAAAGCCGCTGTGCTGTCCAGGTTCATGAAATTATGCAAGACTGTCCAAATGGCTTTTACAGATTAATCTTGTTTAGGGTTTTCTGTGTTGGGGGGGGGGTTTCCCCCCTCTTATTTTTGTTCAGATGTTCTAGCATTTGGCCAGGGATGTTCTAGCATTTGGGCAAAATTCTATGGTTAAACCATAGAGTTTTGCCAAAATGCTACAGCATCCCCAGTGATGCTCTGACATCACTTCCAGGAGCACATAGAGTGGCCTCAGTGTGTTGCAGACACACACACACACCCCAGTAAGTCTCCCACAAGTTGCTAACCTTGTGCTGGCTACCCTATTGCTATGATATATTAAGCCTGGTAGATCATAAATTGTGCAGTTATGACATACTACAGGAAAAAAACACCACCACCAATACGTTAAGAAAAATGTCATATTTAGCTACAGACAACAGCTAAGTGGAATCTGAGGAGGGGGGAAATGTACTAGGTCCTAGGCCCTGACTTTGAAGTAAGCAGAGTGGATGCCTATTTGACTGTCCATTGCAGCATGTATTTTCCCTACTGGTTACATAAGTCAGGAAGCTGATAGAAGAGGAAGATGGAGCTGGAGAAGTCCTCGAGGCAATATGAGGAAGGCTGGGTCAGATGAGAGAGCAAGGGGGGTGGTGGGCAGCATTACATAATGAAAAGAGAAGGGAGCCTCAAGCTGGCATAGATTTGGAAGGTTTGTTCTTGTAGAATGATAATCATAAAAAGGCCAATGTATTTTGATTAAAATCTTCCTTGGGGCAATCTTATTTCATGTTATTTTTCTTCAAAGAGAAGTCTTTTGGGATCCTTTCTCTGAATTTTATAATTCTCATTCCACAAGAATAAGCTTCCCAATTCGATGTCAGCTTGATTCTTGCCTCTCTCTTCAGTTTTCCACCAGTGTGTGAGAGAGAAACAGAAGGCAAATGGTAGCATAGACAGCATAGTCAAGAGTAGCTTGGATGGGTGAGGGGAATTGGTATGCATGGTGCATTGAGGGGGCAGGGAAAGGGACACACAGGTAAAACTAGATTTAGGCCTGTCTAGGTTGCCCATATGTCTCCTACTATGAAATTTATATTATGCTAGCAAAGCATTTCAGGTCCTTGTTAATGAGGTCTGGGATTCATAGTACATAGATATTTGAAATCTGTAACTTCATTTTACAGGAAAAGAAAGAAACATCAGTGTAGTGATGGACTATGCCATTTTCATTTCTTCTTTGTTTCTGCCTCTTCTCATTGTGAATGATTTTATTTCCTACTTTCTTGGATTGAATTGTGTGTTTCACTTGTGCCATTTGTGTTTACTTTGTATGCATAATATTTATAGCACTGATTCACTGACATACATATCTTAGAAAGTTAAAAGTGTGTTCATTTTATGGGAAAAATCAGTGCAAGGAAATGGCAAATGGGAGGAAAATAAACACAAGTTCCATTTACCCAGTGAAGAAGCAAAATTTAAATGGGGACATTTGAACTGAACCAACAATCTTGCAAAATTTGATTGCATCCTTGCATCAGAGCCATGAAAAATACATAAAAATGTGTTAGGAAAGGAATAACTGATGTACTCAACAGCAGAGAATATTACTCCATTCCATGACTATAAGAAAAAGAATTGCCGTACTATATCAGATAAAGATCTACCTAGTTCACTATTCTTTTTTATTATATTTACATCCTGCACTTTGATGCTTCAAACCTATTCATTAAATCTCCATATTTTTTATTCCAGTGATGGCCAGCCAGATACCTCTAGAGGCACACAAGCAGTACTTGATGGTGATAGTCTTCCCCTCCCTTTTGTTCTCATGCATCTGGTGTTCAGAAGTATACTGCTTCTGGAGCTGGAGCTTTCCTTTAGGTATCATGGCTAGTAGTTGTGTCCCGCCACAGGCCAGGCAGCCACTGCGACGAGCCAAAACAGAGATGGAGGAGGGGCTGGAGGCAGTGGCAGCAGTGACAAGGCGCGGACCCAGGAGACTGGCGAGCCGCTAGTCTCAGCAACTCAGGAGGGGCCTTGGGTACTCCCCCCCCCCGTGCAGAAAGGGGGTCTGCCTCAGGGGGCCCCTGCAATGCAGGTCCGGGGATGGGAATGGTCGCCATATCCAGGGACCCCAGGGAGGATGCCAGAGCTCTTCTTCGACACTCGGCCTTCCTTATGGTCCAATTCTCACAGTCATACATGACTACTGGGAATGCCATTGCTTTGACCATGCGGACTTTTGTTGGCAGGGTGATGTCTCTACTTTTTATCATGCTGTTTAGGTTCGCCATTGCTTTCCTCCCAAGGAGCAGGTGTCTTTTAATTTTATTGCTGCAGTCACCGTCTGCAGTGATCTTGGATCCCAGGAACGTGAAGTCTGTCACTGCTTCCATGACTTTCCCTTCTATTTGCCAAGGAGTGATGGGGCCGGATTCCAACGTTTGTGCTCTCCTCTTTCACTGTCTTTTCACTTTCTGCCATTAGAGTGGTATTGTCATCATAACTGAGGTTGTTGAGGTTTTTCCTGGCAATCTTAATTCCAGTTTGTGATTCATCCAGGCTGGCATTTCGCATGACATACTCTGCATATAAATTAAATAAGCAGGGTGACAAAATACGTCCTTGTCATACTCCTTTTCCTATGATAAACCAATTAGTTGTTCCATATCCAGTTCTAACTGTCACTTCTTGACCCTTATACAGGTTTCTCAGAAGACACGTGAGGTGGTCTGGTACTCCCATCTCTTTAAGGACTTGCTATAGTTTGTTGCGATCCACACAATTAAAGGCTTTAGCTTAGTCAATGAAGTTTTTCTGGTACTCCCTTACTTTCTCCATAATCCAGCGAATGTTGGCAATTTGATCTCTAGTTCCTCTACCTCTTCGAAACCCAGCTTCTACTTCTGGCAGTTCTCTATCCATGTACTACTGAAGCCTAGCTTGTAGAATCTTGAGCATGACCTTGCTAGCATGTGAAATTAGTGCAATTGTACGATAGTTTGAAGGAGCTGCGGTGGCTCAAGTGGTTAAGACGCTGAACTGCAGGCTGTGGAAGGTCAGTAGTTCAGCAGTTCGAGACACGGGTGCTGCATGATGGAGTGAGTTCCCATCTCTAGTTCCAGCTCCTGCCAACCTAGCAGTTCGAAAGCAAGAAATTGCAAGTAGATAAATAGGTACAACTTCGGTGGGAAGGTAACAGTGTATCGTGCACCTTGGTGTTTAGTCATGCCGGCCACATGACCTCAGAAACGTCTTCGGACAGCGCTGGCTCTTCGACTTTGAAACAGAGATGAGCACCACAACCCTAGAGTCGGATTCGACTGGCTTTCGAGCAAGGGAACCTTTACCTTTACCTTTTACAATAGTTTGAACATGTCTTGGCATTGCTCTTCTTAGGGAATGGAATGTAAAGTCACCTTTTCCAATCTTGTGGCCACTGTTGCATTTTCCAAATTTCTTGGCATATTGAGTGCAGCACTTTTACAGCATCATCTTTTAAGACTTTGAATAGCTTAGCTGGGATACCACCACCTCTGCTAGCTTTATTTCTAAGGCCCATTTGACTTCACACTCCAGGATGTCTGGCTCGAGGTCAGTGATCACACTGTCGTAGTTGTCAAGGACACTGAGGTCCTTCTTGTATAGTTCTTCTGTGTATTCTTGCCATCTCTTCCTAATCTCTTCTTCTTCTGTTAGGTCTCTATCATTTTTGTCCTTTATCATGGCCAGCTTTGCACATAATGTTCCCTTGATTTCTCCAGTTTTCTTGAAGAGATCTCTGGTTCTTCCCATTCTATTGTTTCCCTCTATTACTTTGTATTGTTCATTCAGGAAAGCCACCTAATCTCTCCTTGCTGTTCTCTGGAAATCTGCATTCAGCTGGGTAAATCTTTCCTTGTCACCTTTGCCTTTCACTTTCCTTCTTTCCTCTGCTATTTGTAAAGCCTCATCAGACAGCCACTTTTGCTTTCTTGCATTTCTTTTTCTTTGGGATGGTGCTGATTGCTGCCTCCTGTACAATGTCACGAACCTCCATCCATAGTTCTTCAGGCACTCTGTCTATCTGTCCGATTCCCCATGCATTCGAAATAAATCCATGTTTGAAGAACAAAGTCAAATTTATTATAAAGCGATGGTTAGATCAGGAACACAGGAATTGTTAGGAATAACTACAAACCCCGGAGGGCAACATAATAAAGGAACTTGAACCCGTGTAGGACCAATGAGCCCAATTCCCGCTGGCGGGAATGCAGATAAAACGAGCACCCAATTCCTTGGGAACACAACGGTTCTACAACATAAACACAGGGCAGTTCTCAAGCTTCGAATACATAACAAGCCAAGCGATGCCACAACATAATTCCACCTCCAGCTGTTAACCTTGAGCAGTTCCGCAGATGCAGCAAGCAAGATAAAGTAAACACCTACAGATGGGGGGACGGGGAAGAAGGTTCAGAGGTTACAACGTAACATAGCAACTCCATGGCAGCTTGCTGACACTATCAAATCTAGTCCTTAAACCTATTCTTCACCTCCACTGTGTATTCATAAGGGATGTGATCTAGGTCAAACCTGAATGTCCTAGTGGTTTTCCCAACTTTCTTCAGTTTAAGCCTGAAATTTGCAATGAGTAGGTCATTATCTGAGTTATAGTCAGCTCCAGGTCTGAGCTTCTCCATCTTTGACTGCAAATGATATAATCAATCTGATTTCAGTGTTTCCCATCTGGTGATGTCCATGTGTAGAGTCGCCTCTTAGGTTGTTGGAAGAGGGTGTTTGCTATGACCAGCATGTTCTCTTGACAAAATTCTGCTAGCCTTTGCCCAACTTCATTTTGTTCTCCAAGGCCAAACTTGTACATTATTCTGGTTACATTTTGACTTCCTACTTTAGTATTCCAGTCCCCTATGATGATAAGGACATCTTTTTTGGTGTTAGTTCTAGGAGGTATTGTAGGTTTGGTGTAGTGGTTAAGTGCATGGACTCTAACCTGGGAGAACCAGAGTGGGATTCCCCACTCCTCCACTTGTAGCTGCTGGATGACCTTGGGCAAGCCGTAGTTCTGACAAGAGCTATTTTTGAAAGAGCAGTTCTTGAAAGAGCTCTGTCAGCCCCACCTACCTCGCAGGGTTTCTATTGTAGGGAGGGGAAGGGAAAGGAGTTTGTAAGCCGCTCTGAGACTCCGAGTGAAGGGTGGGGTATAAATCCAATCTCTTCCTCCTCCTCCTCCTTCTTCATAGAACCAGTCCACTGCAGCCTCTTCTGCATTAGTGGTTGGGGCATAGACTTGGATTACTGTGATGTTGAATGGTTTGCCTTGGATTCGGACCAAGATCATTCTGTCGTTTTTGAGATTGTATCCCATTATTGCCTTTTTCACTCTCTTGTTGACTATAAAAGCCACATAATTATTTCTATGGAATTCTTGGCAATAGTAGTATTTTTGACCACATCCAACTTACCTTGATTCATAGATCTTACATTACAGGTTCCTATGCAGTATTGTTCTTTGCAGCATCGGACTTTCCTTTCTTCATCAGACATATCCACAGCTGAGCGTCCTTTCGGCTTTGACCCAGCCGCTTCATTCTTTCTGGGGTTACTTGTACTTGCCCTCTGCTCTTCCCCAGTAGCATATTGGACACCTTCTTACCTGAGGGGCTCATCTTCCGGTGTCATATCTTTTAGCCTTTTGCTACTGTCCATGGGTGGGGTTTTTTGGCAAAGATATTGGAGTGCATTGCCATTTCCTTCTCTAGCGGGTCACTTTTTCTCCACTGTGGCCTTTCCATCCTGCGTGGCCCTCCGCAGCATAGCCCGCAGCCTCATCGAACCATGCAAGCCCTCTTGCCATGTCAAGGCAGTGTTAGGAGACCTGTATTTCCTGTGTTTGTATGATTTTGAAACCTCACAGTATAAAAGCAGGAGAAGCCTGCTTAGACACATATGACAGCTAATACCTCCTAGGAAAGTGATCGGGATGCAGTGGGCTCTATGCATCTTTTTAAACAGTGTCCTCGTGATTGGAGAAATTAGCTAAATGGTTAAATCTTAACCTTATTCTGTTCAATGGCTATCAGAAGAAGCAGAAGAAATTATGCAAAATGTTTATGCTCCAGTAAGGAATAAACAGCTTGTTTGCAAGTCTAATGAGAAGGTGTCCCTGTGAATTTAGTGTTTGGGCATGAATCAGAATGTTTAAAACTTGGGGAAGGAGGTATCATTTACTCTGTACTGCAGCATTTACATTCAAGGAAACAGTTTAGAGGCCCACATTTGAATGACCAGTTTGATGTTGTCTATTATGATAGACATTTTTTGTGTGCTTTTCAGTTTCTCATTTTCTCATTTGCCTTTATTTAGAAGGCACCATATTACTGGAAGTGCTAAAAAGGAACATTTGATGATGCCGGTAGAAGGGGGGGAGGAGAATAATAGCATATGGCCACCAAATAATGCAGTTTTTCACTGTATCAAAATACATGCAATCATTAATTACACAAAAAAATCCTGTATATAATTATAGAATCAATGGCTATGACAGCTACTGCACTGAATTAAAAAAAACCCCAACTTTACAATCCCACTGACAGAACTGAAATGTATTTCTTAAACCAGCTGGAAACAAAAGCTGCCTCTTCAGATTGTGAATCCCCACATAGAGCACCTAAGCACCATTTATAGGCCGAGTTCAGACTGGCAGTTTGGCCCGGCAGCCAAAAGTTTCAGGAGCATTTCAGTAGCGGATTAAAGGGGCGGGTTCACACAGGCACATCTGTCAGGCATCCCCTAACCATACTCAAGCTGTCTTGTGCCGCTTCCCTCCCGAGTTTAAAAAGTACCAGGTGTAAGTGGTAGCAAACCGTGCGTAGAGTGGGTTGATTCCGGTTCCCTGACATGTGAACGCAAGTGCTGCGAAGGCGGGAACAACCCGCAGTCATTGATAATAGGCATTGGCTGTTTCCGCGGCAGGCGCCCATGCACATAGGCGCATGCAGCAAAGCACAGAAACAGCCGCTAACAGCTTGCCAGGGGCAGGCTGACAGTGCAAACACTCCCTTGCACTTCCTCCACGATATCCGCTTCATTCACTGGAGTGTGAACGGGAATACCGCAAACAAGCCGTTCCGGGTCTGTTCCGGGTCTTCTTTGCCACGACTCCCTAGCACTTCAAATTGCCAGGCTGAACTCGGCCATACAGTGGGATACAGAGTCACTACTGGGAACATTGAAGTAGACATCCTGAGGGAGCATGGAATGTATCACATATGAAGAAAATAACAAAAAATCCAGTGGTCCCACATAAAAAATTAATACTTGCTTTTGACAAAGAATTTATTTCTTTCATTCATGTTCATAATGGGCTACTTTATAAATTTGCTGTAGGTGATATCACAGCATACATGACAGATGTATAATAGATAAGACAACATATCACAGCAAGAATAGCAGTTAGGCACAGTAAATCTGTATTTGCCCATTGTGGCATTCCAAAAGTAACAGTGAACCAAAAAAGTTAGAAATTCATGATCATTTCAAAAGGTGCTATGACTTTCATCTAGTATTATTGAACCCCAGTTATCCAAAAGCAAACTAGCTGAATAGGGTGTGAAAACAGTAAGAAAGAGTAGTAAGAGCCAGCTTGGTTGTAGTGGCTAGGTGCGGTGGACTCTAATACAGAGAACTGGGTTTGATTCCCCACTTCTCTACATGTAGCCAGCTGGGTGACATTGGGCCAGTCACTGTTCTCTCAGACCTCTCTCGACCCCACCTCCCTCACAAGTTGACTATTGTGGGGAGAGGAAGCGAAGGTGATTGTAAGCTGCTCTGAGATTCCTTAGGCTAGAGAAAAGCAGGGTATACAAACCTAATCTTCTTCTTCTTCTAAAAAGGAAAAGATTCCACATTTGATTTTTACCATTATTTATTAACTGATTAATTACAGAATGTTACCACTAGAATATAGAAATATAACTACAGAACAAAACAATCACAGGTGTATAAATGCATATATACTAAGTTTATTTATTTATTATTTATTCAATTTATACCCTGCCCTCTCCGCCAAAAAAATGTTCTGAAAGATTGGGAAAAACCTATTATGTCTACCTCAGTCTACCTGGCAGAGACTGAACAAGAGAGAGATCTTGGAGTTGTAGTAGATAACTCACTGAAAATGTTGAGACAGTGTGTGACTGCAATAAAAAAGGCCAATGCTATGCTGGGGATTATTAGGAAGGGTACTGAAAACAGATCAGCCAATATCATAATGCCCCTATATAAATCAATGGTGCGACGTCATTTGGAATACTGTGTGCAGTTCTGGTCACCACACCTTAAAAAGGATATTATAGCTTTGGAAAAAGTGCAGAAAAGGGCAACTCGAATAGGGCTGCCAAGTGGGGGCGGGCGGCAGGTAACCCCCTGCTTTGGAGGCCCGATTTCCGCCGCCACGGAATCGGGCCCCAGGGGGAACTCTGCCCCCCGAAGTGCAGGGTGGCTGTGTCACGAGAGCACACAATTTTTCCACCTTCAGTTTTAGTAATCCCATTCACCCCAGGCTACCTTTACTGTCCCCTTCACCCAGGGTAATATGTAATATTTAGTAGCTGGCAGCTGGGGGGGGGGGGATTGTCATGTTATTTTGCTGTACATATCACTCTTTTTGTGTTTATTTATGTTTATTGCAATTATCTCTCACTGGTGTGTTACTCAATATGGTGCAGGATAACACATGATCAGTAGCCATGTTGTAGTGGTCTTTTTAAAAAACAAGTGACAGGTTGGCTGATGGATCTCAATTTAGTGCTAGTGCACAGTATTGCTAGTGTGCCTGCACAAATTTTAAGAAAGGGGAAGGCAATGTGACAGCAGTGATGATGACATAGCTGACATCCCTCGCCCTCAAATTTTAAAACTGGATTGTGACCCAGTGCAAACAGAAAAATAACAAATTTAAAGCAGGAAATAGTATAGGGGAAAGGATCATATGTGGAGTGCTCAGTTCATAGCTGACTCCAAAACTTGGAGAGTGACTACACAGAAGATAAGGTGTACAGTCCGTGTGCAGAAAAGGCCACTGTGAAAATGTGTTTCCACACTGATTACTTCACAGCATCAACAGGATAGTTGCTATGGAAGATTACTAAAACTGTTTAAAAATTAAGAGATGTGATAGATGTCACTGTAAATTAGTAAGTCAGCAATGTCCTCAGTAGGATGATTGTTTCTAGAGAACAGGGAAGATATGATAATGGTTGACTCTGGCAATGCTGTGGATATAGTGTATCTAGATTTCAGTAAAGCATTCAACAAAGTTTCTCATGATATCCTTGAGGGTAAGCTGGTTAAGTGTGGGCTGGATGGTGCAACTGTTGGATGGATTCATGGTTGGTTGAAAAACTGTACCCAACGAGTACTCGTAAATGGCTCTGCGTCTACGTGGAGGGAAGTCTCGACTGGAGTCCTAGGCCTGGTGTTGTTCAATGTTTTTATAAATGACCTGGAGGAAGACATAGGGGGGAGGCTTATCAAATTTGCAAATGACACGAAGTTAGGTGGGATTGCTAATTCTGAAGAAGACAGAGTCAGGATTCAAAATGATCTAGATAGGCTGGAACAGTGGGCTGAGACAAATAAAATGAATTTCAATAGAGAGAAGTGCAAAGTCCTATACTTACGTACAAAAAAATCAAAGGCACAGATATAGAATGGGAGGGACTTGGCTTGACAGCAGCACATGTGAAAGGGATCTGGGTGTTCTGGTTGATCACAAGCGAAACATGAGCCTGCAGTGTGATGTGTCTGTGAAGAAAGCTAATGAAATCTTAGGATGCATTAACAGAAGCATTGTGTCCAGATCAAGGGAGGTGGTAATTCCACTCTATTCTGCTATGGTCAGGCCTCACCTGGAGTACTGTGTCCAGTTTTGGGCACCACATTTTAGGAAGGATGTTGACAAGCGCGAGCGTGTCCAGAAGAGGGCAACCAGGATAGTGAGAGGGTTGGAATCCAAGGCTTATGAGGAAAGGCTGAAAGAGTTGGGTATGTTTAGCCTGGGAAAGAGAAGGCTTAGAGGGGACATGATTGCAGTCTTCAAGTATTTGAAGGGATGTCATGTAGAAGATGGAGCAGATCTATTCTCTGTTGCTCCAGATTGCAAGACTAATTCTAATGGGTGGAAATTACAAGGGAGTTGTTACCGGCTAAATATCAGGAGAAACTTCCTAACTGTAAGAGTGGTTGAGCAGTGGAACAGACTACCTCGGGAGGTGGTGGATGCTCCTTCGCTGGATGTTTTCGAGCGGAGGCTGGACGACCATCTTTCGGGTATGTTGTAGGGCTATCTTTCGGCTATGCTCCTGCAGAGTGCAGGGGGTTGGACTAAATGACCTGCAAGGTCCCTTCCAACTCTAACATTCTATGATTCTATGATACACAGTGAGTAATACAGAACAAATTTCCCAAGGCAGCTAGAGACTAATTCCTGTGAATAGCCTTGATTGACAGACAATATGCAGAAAAGGCAAAACAGTCTGGCAAAAGTATTTGCAGGGACTGTAAACACTTACATTGTTTTCCTATCTGCTCCACTCATTTAAGAAAATAAAATATATTTTCAAGTAGTCTGTAGCCTAATGAAGGGGGGTGAATCTCTTGGCATAAATATCCAGAGCAATATTAGCTGAAAGATTTCTCTCAACTTATTGATTGACTTTCATAGGATCACGAATATGAGGATGGGTTTCTGATGGACTATGTGCTTTGATTTCATTACACTATCCCTCCCTCTCTCCCAATCTAGGAAGATGAGAAACTGTCTTTGATCTCTACATGTCAAACAAGTGTCTTTGATCTATATGCTGAAACCAGGCTAGGTGAGGCTAATCAACATCATTTGAGCATCTGTCCAGACCATTTCAGTGTTCCTCCTCTAAAATATGTCTCTTTTAACAGTTACAATCCATTTTGAAATCTACAGCTTGTATTTATTACTAGTCAATGCCTATCCATTTGTCTTTTGAACTTGTTTTCTTTTAACCAATAGAAGAAACTATGCTATAGTAATACACTGACATAAGAAAATCCAAATAGACCTATATGAGCATTCTTTCAGCCTTGGGCCATGTTTTGCTTCCTTGTTTGTGCTAAATTTATATCTAGATTAACAGCTGTGTATTTAGTCTGCCCCCCACCTCAAAAAAAGTAAATAAAAGCAAATAATCTCACCCAACAGCTGATAATAGTTCTTGTACAGATCAATGTCTGTGTTCTTTGACTGATATTTATAATGTGATACTGAACCTCATGTAGGATTGTCAGGTCCGACCTGGAAGTCAGCGGGTGTATCCAGGCTCCTTCATGGAATCTTCTGCTGCATGCACAAAGTGCACAGCATGATGACATCACCTAAAAGTTGCCAACGTTTGGGGGGGGGGGTGATGCTTTAGTTTTAAGGCAAAACTCTATGGTTTGTAGGTGATTTTACCATAGAATTTTGCCCAGAACTAAAGTGTCACATGCAGTGTCAGCAATGTGATGATGTCACTTCCAGGTGACATTATCACTTCACCTTTTGGGCCAGTTGGGGGCAGGATATCCCCCTGCCGGCAGTGGGGAAATACCCCCAAAAGCAGGGATTCCTCCACCCCCAGTGGAGGTCTGGCAACCCTAGCCTCATGAACTAGCTCCTAGGCATAGAGCAGGAGTAAAAAATTACCCAAATGGCTCTGTGAATGCCATCTGTGGTGACTTGCCAGCAGTGTTCCCTCTAAGCTGAGTTAGTGTGAGCGAGCGCAGTTATTTAGCCTCTGGCTCACACATTTTTGTCTAAGCTCAGGAAGGATGGTTCCAGAGCAAACTAATTTATGCAGTAGCCAAATCACTCACTCACAACTTTAATGCCAAAATAGAATTTTTGCTCACAAGACTCCACAGCTTAGAGGGAGCATTGCTTCAATACAATACAATACAATTACCTTTATTGGCCCACCCAGCGGTTCGAAAGCAATTAATATAAGTGAGTAGATGAATGGGTACCTGCCCTTAGGTGGCAGGGGGCACCCTCCCTGTACAGGGGTGTGGCAGGAAGCAGTAGAAGCGACTGCAGCAGCGGCGGTGACGGTGGAAATGGCGGCGATGGAGTGGCATAGCGTCGGAGCAGCAGAGCGAAGGCAAGCGGAGCGATGGAGGTGGAGACAGAGGTGGAGCTACAGAAGGATGTGGTGATGTGACGCAAGCGCAGCGGAGCCGTACGGATGTTAGCTGGGCTGTAAGTCGATACGACC
>NW_015161960.1:323742-339258 GCF_001447785.1 Gekko japonicus
GCCAAACACTACATGGACTGTGCACACACACCATAGGCTCAAAGAAAGCTGTACAAATCACCTGTTGTGACATTACACAGAGAAGGTGCCTGCACTAAGCCTTACATGTTAATGAGGTTTCAAATACACAGCTACCAGCCTGAGGGAGAAAAGCACACATCGCCATTATTGTCAGCAGAAACAACAACTTAAGGAAAAGCAGCCCCTATTGATGAACTGTTGAAAGACGCGTATTCCACATCTCTGCTTTACATCTGAATGAGCATTTCCTGACAGATGCGCATTTGATGACCAGGGAATGGCCGAGCTTCATCTGCACATCAAGGAGATTCCTTGACGCCAACTTTCACACTCGCCCAGATGCCATCCCTTGAGTTAGGATCTTAAATTACAATATTGCCCAACCCTTTAGGTGGCCACCCCTCACTGCACGCAACCAATAAGATTAGTTTTGGGACAGACTCACAGGTAGGTGGGTCCACAGACTGGCACAGATGCCACCCACCCAAAGATCCACCTATAAAAGACAAGGACCAGTCGCTTGGCCCTTACTAGCCGCCTTCCCCCGACACCCCCTGTCTGCTGTAACTCCTCTTTTGTCCAGCTTTCTATCCCAAACCCTTGAATCCACTTGATCTCTTAATCTGCAGTTAAGAGACCCACACAAGCTGGCTGGTTCTAGCTGTGTGTTAATCTCCCCTAGTATTCTACATTTCTGACCCTCCATTCTTCATTGGAACGGACAAGCTTCGGGACAGATAAGTATATTCCCCATCATCACACCTGTTAATGCAAACATGTCTATTTTTAATTCTGTATTTCTGAGGAATTTGATTGAATATGTGTGTGCTTCAGTATTGTTTGTATGTGATTTATATATTCTTAAGTAAAAGACAGATTATTTTGAACAACACCAGCCTCGTCTCCTTCTACTGGTAACCCTTGTAGTGGACTGGACACTGGCAAGAACCCAGATTAAAATTTGCCAACTGCTGTAGATAAAGCAGTTCGGCTAACAGTGATGATTCATGGCTCATGAACTGGGCACACCACAATATTAATATAAGTGAGTAGATGAATGGGTACAAGTCCTTAGGTGGCAGGGGGCACCCTCCCCGTATGGGTGTGTGTGGCAGGAGCAGTAGAAGCGACTGCAGCAGCGGCGGTGACGGTGGAAATGGCGGCGATGGAGTGGCATAGCGTCGGAGCAGCAGAGCGAAGGCAAGCGGAGCGATGGAGGCAGAGACAGAGGTGGAGCTACAGAAGGATGTGGTGATGTGACGCAAGCGCAGCGGAGCCGTACGGATGTTAGCTGGGCTGTAAGTCGATACGACCCACATACCAGACGAGCCCGCCGAAAGAAAGAAAAAGAAGTAGCCGCCGGACCGGACGGCCACACCAGGAACCAAGCACTGACACTGAAAGACCGCCCGGGAAGAACAACCAAGAAAAACAGAGATAAATAAATAAATAAATAAATAAATAAAATATAGGGAGCATTGCTTATTAGTCCCTGGGCCATGGCATCAGGTAATAATATAAACACATGGACTATGGTGTTGTATGACTGGTGAGTACATTTTCCCCATAGTTTTTCTTTACTAAGAAAAGCAACCATAAATAAATAAATAAATAAAATATAGGGAGCATTGCTTATTAGTCCCTGGGCCATGGCATCAGGTAATAATATAAACACATGGACTATGGTGTTGTATGACTGGTGAGTACATTTTCCCCATAGTTTTTCTTTACTAAGAAAAGCAACCTTTCATAAGAGTCATACATTTTCTTTTAAGAAATTATATATTTACATTGCTTAGATTCCATTTTTAAACAGCTTGTTTTTTAAATGGGGATTCATTTCTTATCCCGTGCCAGCGTGCCCCCACATGTTTCCTTAGGAACCTTTGGGAGAACCTTTGCTTCATAGAAATGTCTACTGGCGGCAGATATGTTCAGCTAGTGGGCCTGTGATTTCCTGACACTCGCATGATATTGTTTTCAAAACTGGTGGCTTGGGTCCACCAGACATTTCTGCTAATAAAAGAGATCTCCCTAAGCAGAGTGCAACATTCTTGCCTCCCCCTTCCCTTTGCAGCTCCAAATGTCCTTGTTGCTGCTTCTGAGGGACCCGGGGCCTCCAGCAACAGCATGAGGGGGAACTCAGACGTCTGCAGTAGGAAAGGGAATCATGGAAATTGCTCCCTTCTGTTTATGGAAAACCTCAACTGGATCCAGAATTGTGTTACATTGGCTACCTTCCAATAATCTCGCAAGAGCCCATTTTTGTTTCATATTCATTTAGGAACTAGCAGTTTACTAAATTTTAGCTTGCTGATTAGCCTTAGAACTATTTCTAGAACATATCTACTTGACTTTGCCAGAAAAAATAGTGACTTTGGTGTGAGGGGACAGAGGTTATGTGAATACAGTTTGTAGGCGTGTAGGCGCTGTACTCATGCTTGTGAAATCACGCAGTGGGGGTAGGACCAATATGTGCTCCTTTTCATTTTCCTTTTTTTGAAAAAAGCCAGGAAACCATTCCAGCTTGTATTGCTTTGTGATTTCATTCATTAACCACCCTAGCATTCTTATTTGATAATAGTATGGTCACGATTCCCAAAAAGTTTTGACTGGTTAGCATTGTTCATTAGATGCAATGTACCACACAGAATTCCTGTACTATGTCCCAAAACTATGCTACATTTCTACCTGGTTTTCTTGAAGACTTTATTCCTCTTAAGTTTCTTGTTGGGTGTTCTAGTCTTATGGGTGATATCTGCTCTGTGACATGCAGACTAACACTCCCCAATGTGTATTATAGATATTATATCTGGGGATATCAATATTCCATTGATTTTCACCATTCCACCAGCTTCCTAGTATGCCATATCTGTATCTATGTTCTTTTTGGTACCAACAACTTTGCAATCTTGGCACTGAGGCTTCTGTACTGCAGTCTTCTCCTGTACTGAGGTCCTGGTTGATATAAAATATAAGTTTGTCACTCCTACAGTAATAAAATAAGTTCCATATTATAACATGGAATGCCATTAAACCTGCAGTATTCATGCAAGGATGAACACATCATAAATTATCTTTTGGATGACAGTTTTTAATCACAGTGTGCTCCAGCATCCAAGTGATGTATTGGAATAGTACGAATATTAGGATGATTAACATGTGTTTAAAACTCTAAGGAAATCAAACAGTTACCACAGCTCTATTGGTCTAACGGTTTATCAACCTAACATCCATTTTAGTGAGTGTCTGTTACTCGCAGCAAACTGTCAATGCTCTTCTTCCAAATGATTAAATCACAGGTTTTTCCAATTGTCTTCTTGGCTGTAAGGTAACTCTTTATACCAGCTGTAATAATAAACTATCCAGTTTAGTAATACCAAATGTGGATGGTTAACAAAGTTATGCGAAATATGAGGTATGACAAAATGTAAACTGGCACTGAGCAGGAGCACTGTTAGGAGCTGCTAACTTCTCATGACTAAGTAAGAAAAAATCAGGCTTTGGATTGAGTAGTGCAATATCAGCCAAATGAACCTCTTTGCTTCAGAAGGTCATACCAACCCTTGAATAACTACTTTTATTAAATTTAATAATTCTCCACACAAAGATGAAACTTCCTAAAAGGATCACCATAACCCACCCTGAGTCCATTCGTGGGATGGGCAGGATATAAATGTGAAAAATAAATAAATAAATAGATTCCTGTGAGGAATACATGGTCTACAAAGATACTATGGGTAAGAGGAGTGGAATATCTATGTACTGGTTGTCGCACAAGTCTGACGATCCCCCCTCGCTGTCACTGGATCCCGAGCTGGGTGGGCGGCTCGCCACCGTGCCCCCCTCCCTTAGGGAACCTCAAAGGCCTCAGACATTGAGGAAGGGAGGAGGTTACGTCACCACCCTCCATTCTCCTCTACCTGGTCAGATAGTTCTCTCTCTCTGGATGCAACTTCTTCCTGTCTCCAGTTCATCCTCCTCGGCCTTTGCTCGTGCTCCCCCTTTTATTCCCTCTCTGTGCCACCTCCTCCCCTTTGTGCTTCCCCTTCCACCCACGCCCATTGGCTCCACCCCCCCTCCTTAGGCAGAGACACTGAGCTGTTGGTGCAGCTTCCTGGCTGCCTCCTTCCTCCAACAGCTGACGGGGTTTCGGCCATGCGCTCCTCCCTTTCCAGGACTCCTTGGGCTGGGGGTGTGTCCTCCCTCCTTCCTGAGCCTTCCTGTCTCAGTGGCCGGCATCCGGCGGCGGGGCCGTGGTGGGCCAGCGACGTTTCTCCAGGGCCAGGATGACATGGCATTGCTCTGGCGGTTCTGTCCCCTGCCCTGGTAGGTTCTCTGGGGCTTGGGGCTTGGGGTGTCTCTGGCGGGGAAGTCCCGAGCAGTGGTGACCACCCTCGGGACACAGGTTCAGAGAGCCCTATTCTAATTCCAGTGGCATGCCAATAATGCAGTAATATTGTTCTATGTAGCCTCCTTGGAACAGTAACAGAAAACAAATTGGATAGAGTTTTAAGCAGCAACTGGACTGAATGCATGCACACATCTGCCTACTGAAACTAACAAGAAACATGGCCAATGTGACTTGTGTTCTACTGTTCTGCCAACAGCTGAGGGCCAGACTGGTTGAGATGCTAGGAACAGCCCCATAGCTAGGGGTTTTGGGGGGAGGGGACCTTGGGGGGACCTACCACCTAATTAAATCAAAGGCTCCCGGGCAAGGGGGGTCTGCTTGGCGCACACCCACACAGCCCCCACTAGAGCCTTTCTCTGAGGTGAGCCAGAATTCCAATGTTAATAGACACTAAGGCTCCTCAGAGGTCTAGCAAAGCGGCTGTGTTTGTTTGTTTTTTAAAAAGTAGAGCGGGGATCAAGCTTCCTCCCTCACTCCTTCCCTGAGCTGACGATCTTTTCCGAAGCCTGGCAGAAAATCCAACAGGAGGCGTGAACTGCTGCAATCCAACAAATGTGTGTGTGACTCGTCAACCACTGATTGCTGCTGGGTCCTAAGGAGACTCAGCTCATCATAGATGAGCTCAAACAGGGAGATGCTGGCTCATATTCGTGAGGTGATCGATCAGGAGGTGAAGGGACCGGAGGGAGGGAGGGGGAGCTGAGGCTCAGGGGAGGGGCCTGCAAAAACAGCTGTGGGGGGAAGGCCCCATGGGCCCCATGTTAGATACGGGCCTGGCTAGGAGAATGGATCTCCTAAATATTTTATAGATAAATATTTTATAGAGTAACATCCTCCCTTAATTGTGTAAAGATCACAATGTGAAAGGAAAGGGGTCCCGCCTTTTCCCTGATGCCATTTCTGACATGAGATACCTCACAGAGCTGCTGTTTGTCTCATTTAGAGGAATCACACATGTAACATACTAGCATCCTGTATGCTGTCACCCAAAGTGTATGCCACAGTTTCAAGTCTATATGAGGGATTTCTGGCCCATTGTTACTCATTATGTTTCATGGCAAATCCTAGTCCAACACTCTAATCACTATTTCATGCTGGGCTGGATCTACATTTAAAACTCCTGTTTCAGAAGCTATTGTTATCCACTGTAACCTGGTTTACATATAGTTCTCAGGATGAGCCTCGTCCTGCCATCCTGATTTCTAGAAAGTTTTAATTCATCTGAGAGCTGGCAGCCTGTCTAGTTGGCCACACTGCAGTTGTTCCTCTTCAGTAAAGTCATAACCACGAATACTAACTCTAACTGTTGTTTTAAAAATTGCAAATAAAAGTGAAAAAGCACTTATGTTTAAGTCTCACTGTTAGTCTCCTATAAAATGCTATCATTGTTTGCCTGCCTTGACCAAGTCTTTATGAAGTACTAGGGGCAAGGCCCGTTGCAGGAAGAGGCAATGAGCCCTAGGGAGAGTGGTCGCCATGGGCCAAGGTGGCTGGGCTGCCTCCCCCAAGCAGAGCCAGGGTGCGGCAGGCATGGGAAGTGCTGCACGGCTGGCTCCTCCCATGGCCAAGCCCAGCCAGGACTGGTGGAAGGCCCCCCCAATGCAGGGCCTGCAGCCTGGGCAGGGGAGGCCGGGCCTGGGGAGGGAAGCATGGCACAGCTGCGCCCCCCCCCCAGAGCCCAGCCGGGGTTGGCGGAGCCCCCGCAATGCATGGCCCACAGCCTGGCTGGCGGAGGCCACGCCGGGCAAGGGAAGCCTGGCGTGGCCGCCAGAGAGAGGCTTTGCAGCGTGGAAGGTGGCTGGCCTCGCCCCCCCAAAGCAGGGCCCATCACCTTGCCAGGCGAGGGCACACCGGGCAGGGGAAGTGCGGCATGGCTGCCCCCCTCCCATAGCCTAGCCGGGGCCAGCAGAGCCCCCCCCCCCAACGCTGGCGCCACAGCATTCCAGCGTATCGAGCTGGATTCTCAGGCCAAGCAGCCACAGCTGAGTGCAACAGGCAGCACCCTGGCCCTTCTGAGTAGGGCAGATGCAGCCAGTGGATTTTTCAACACCCCCCTCCGATGCCACCAGAGCTCTTTGGAGAGGAGTTCACTAGCTTCCAGCTATTGGTGGAAGTGGCCTTGCAGAAAGCAGGCAAGGTTGACTCGGAGAGGTTGAGCAGGCAGCTCCCCCTCTCATGTGGCCGCGCGAGAGAGGCCTCGCAGCGAGGAAGGTGGGTGGCTGTGCCCCCCAGGCAGGGTCCGCCAGCTCCCCGGGTGAGGCCATGCTAGGCAGTGGAAGCGCAGCACCACCACCTACCACCTCCCCAAGGCCAGCGGACACTACTCTCCCAAAGAAGAGTCCGCCTCCTCCCCGTGGCCTCCTGAGTCCTCCCTGGCTCGCTTGCCTCGGCGAGCGGGCCAGGGAGGATCCAGGCCATGCATCCCCTTTGGTGGCTCCCTTCACACTGACGGCGAGAGGCCCACCACTGGCTGTGTGGGCAGGAGCACCCACCCAACGCAGGCAGAGGATTACCGGACGTTCGGAGTGGCAGTACATGCGGCCAACCTATTTTGGTGCGCATTTAACGTTGTGGGACCAAAACGCAATTATATATAAGGAGGGATGCTTATGCTTGATGTTAGAATCCCTGATGTGTTGTAACTGATATGTGTGTCCATGTACCCAGGTTTATGGTCTATGCAGTGCAGCAGACAGAGCTGCTAAGAGAGGGAGATTAGACAAAGTTTCAAGGTCACCCTGGGAGCCCATGGAGCTCAGCATGTTTGCTTGCATGTTGTTTTGGTTGAGTTGTGGAAATGTGAGGAAGATTCTAGCGGGGAAACTTTGTCTGGGTAACTGTGGTGGCTCTCAGTCGCTATGGCTATAGGTAATTTTGACTGGGTGGGTGGGAGACAAAAGAGGTTAGTGATACCTTGGAATAGATATGTATCCCAGTAACAGGTACTTATCATACATATATATATAGACCTTCATTGGCATAACACAGCAGCAAAGAGAACAATGAAACAAATAGAAAATAAATAGCACGAAGTAATAGATTATAACAATTTACACCATGCTGCACCAACAGGTACTTATCAAGGTGTGTCAGAAAGGAATAAGATTTACTCCAGTAGCTGTGCACTTATGATCATATTGGCATACATGGGATTTGGGAGTTTGGGAAGGCTTCACAGGTACACTTATTTAATGAAAAATGAGTATGTACTCAAACAGGCTAAATTGCGTGTTTATTACCTTTACTGTCTCCTTTTGCAATGCTAAAACCAAAGATCCTGCAGATCTCAGAGGTTCCAGTGGGACAAAGCTATTGGATGGGCAGGAGAAGCAACAATAATAAAAGCAGTAGGCAGGGAACATCCAGAATTGTTGATTTGCTGGTGAGAGGGAGAGGGAGATGACTCATGCACATGCATGAGTGCATCCAATAAGTAAATTAGATGTTTCTTGCTGTAGACCAGCTCCTGTCCCATCCACCCTACAGCCTGTCAACTGAAGTTTTCAGATAGGCAGCCAGTGATAAAAACTGATGGAATAAAAAGCAAGCTGATGGTGCCATCACGCTTGCAATGTGATCTTCAGTGTAAAAATTAGAGTATATATAGAGTTCAAAGGGAAACTGCATTTAAGAGTGTAGGCCATGCAGACCACTGGACCCACTTATAGCAACAATTTCCTATTTCAACTCAAACATTGACCTTGAGGGGCTGTAAAAATTACCGGAAAAGAAGACTGAAAAGGATTGAACAGTAGCAAATGTTGCTTTTGGAAATAATTGCTGTTTCACATAGGAAAGAGTACATATTGACCATACATACAATTTTGGGGGGGGGTTTAAATTTGCTGTACGTTCTTGGTAATTATTTAGCAGACTGAAAGAAAAATAGAAAATTACATAAGGCCTTTGTGTGTCTGTGCTTTGTAGGTTGAATATTAATTTAGGAATAGTAACAAAATCCAGACATCCTGGAATGTGAAGTTAAATGGGCCTTAGAAAGCATTACTAACAACAAAGCTAGTGGAGGTGATGGTATTCCAGCTGAGCTATTCAAAGTCTTAGAAGATGATGCTGTTAAAGTGCTGCACTCCATTTGCCAGCAAATTTGGAAAACGCAACAGTGGCCACAGGATTGGAAAAGATCAGTATACATTCCAATCCCAAAGAAGGGCAACGCCAAGGAATGTTCAAACTATCGCACAATTGCACTCATATCACATGCTAGCAAGGTCATGCTCAAGATCCTACAAGCTAGGCTTCAACAGTACGTGGATAGAGAACTACCAGAAGTACAAGCTGGGTTTCGAAGAGGTAGAGGAACTAGAGATCAAATTGCCAACATTCGCTGGATTATGGAGAAAGCAAGAGAGTACCAGAAAAATATCTACTTCTGCTTCATTGACTATGCTAAAGCTTTTGACTGTGTGGATCACAACAAACTATGGCAGGTCCTTAAAGAGATGGGAGTACCAGACCACCTCACATGTCTCTTGAGAAACCTGTATAAGGGCCAAGAAGCGACAGTTAGAACCGGATATGGAACAACTGATTGGTTTAGCATAGGAAAAGGAGTACGACAAGGATGTATATTGTCGCCTTGCTTATTTAATATATATGCAGAGTACATCATGCGAAATGCTGGCCTGGATGAATCACAAGCGGGAATTAAGATTGCTGGGGAAAAGATCAACAACCTCAGATATGCAGACGATACCACTCTAATGGCAGAAAGTGAAGAGGACCTAAAGAGCCTCTTGCTCAGGGTAAAAGAGGAGAGCGCAAAAGTGGGCTTGAAGCTCAACATCAAAAAAACTAAGATCATGGCATCCGGCCCCATCACTCCTTGGCAAATAGAAGGGGAAGTCGTGGAAGTAGTGACAGACTTCACATTCCTGGGATCCCAGATCACCATAGACTGTGACAGCAGCCATGAAATTAAAAGATTTCCTTGGGAGGAAAGTGATGGCGAACCTAAACAGCATGATAAAAAGTAGAGACATCACCCTGCCAACAAAAGTCCGCATGGTCAAAGCAATGGTATTCCCAGTAGTCATGTATGGCTGTGAGAGTTGGACTATAAGGAAGGCCGAGCGCCGAAGAATAGATTCTTTTGAACTATGGTGCTGGAGGAGACTCTTGAGAGTCCCTTGGACTGCAAGAAGAACAAATCAGTCAATCCTCAAAGAAATCAACCCTGACTGTTCCCTGGAAGGCCAGATATTTTGGCCACCAAATGAGAAGGGAGCACTCACTGGAGAAGACCCTGATGCTGGGAAAGATCGAAGGTCAAAGAAGACGGGGACGGCAAAGGATGAGATGGTTAGACAGTGTCATCGATGCAACGAACACGAAATTGAGCCAACTTCAGAGGATGGCGGAAGACAGGAGGGCCTGGCGGGAGATGATCCATGGGGTCGCGAAGAGTTGGACTCGACTGTGCGACTGAACAACAACAACAACAACAACAAAATCAGTATGCAAGGAAAGGTGGGATAATTGTGTAGATATGATGCCTCACAGAGTCCAAATGTGTGGACGGGGATGCTTTACTGGCCCCTGTGTATGTCATTTCAGAAATATACATTTTTTTTTCTTTCATGGCTCATGGGACTTGAAGTGGGAGTGGATAGAAAGGAAGGCATACGAAAAACTTCTACCAGATCCACAGAAATTACTCTTGGCCCTTGGTGTCTAATTCCATGCTCTTAGGTTTCCATAAACCACTTAATGTAACTATATATTACCAGTTGATTTCCATTCTGCAGGTTTAGTTCAAAGTACAATGCCAGTTGTCAGCAATTTCCAAGCTGCTGTAGATAAAAATTAAACAAACCATGCAAAAAAAAATTCTGTTTTGAAGGTGGGGAGAGCAGAATAAGTTGTGGGGGAGAGCAAATAAATAAATTAAATTAATAAAGGTGATCATTCCCTATCAGTTGTCATATCTGAAATTCAGGATGCATGACTTTCTATCCCAAAATAGCCTGAAGGCCAAAAACTTGTACCCAGCTTAGGGCTCAATAATCATGTGTTCCCTGATAAAAAAAAACCTATATAGAACCATGTTGCTTATAGTTTTATCAGCATGTGTTGTCATATCTCTATAGTATGTTATTACATTAACAATACAGTGCTTCAGTCTTACTGTAATTATCTAAGTGTATTTTGAAATTCTTTAATCAAAATATATTTTTAGAAGACGCAATCCAATGCTAAGCAGAGGAGGTGGTAGAAAGTGCTGTCAAGTCACAGCTGGCTTATGGCAACCACATAAGGTTTTCCAAGGCAAGATATATCCATAGGTGGTTTGCCATTGCCTGCCTATGTGTAGTGATTCTGGTATTCCATGGTGGTCTGCCATCCAGATACTAACCAGGGCCAACCCTGTTTAGCTTCTGATATCAAACGAGATCGGGATAGCCTGGGCCACCCTAAATCCTTTGAAGTCAGAGGGTTGGAAGTGTATAACTGTTCAGGATTGTCCTGTTAGCAATGTAATTGACTACGCTTTAGTGAACTCTTAACATTTATTAATATATGCTTCCTTTTGTAGCCAGAACAGATGAACTCATAATACTATAGGATTCTGACTAATTGGCAAAGAAAAATAAAATATTAAAGCAACAAACTGCTTTTAAAACTCTCCAAAATACTTTCCCAGTAGCATTTTTCTAAGCCATCTACTAACTAATAATGGTGTTGAGCAGTATTAAACTTTTACAATGACAAAAGTCCTAACCCTTGATTACCAGCACTTTTACATTCACTATAAATGGAAACTATCTCTAGGATTTTGAAAGCCACCCAAGGGATTTGAAACCAATTATTTATACTATTAAAGCAGAGTGAGAATTAGGCACCTAATTCCCTTAGTTGCCTTTCATACTGTCAGCATATACTAGTCCACCTGGAAATTTTTAAAGTGCTAGTTTTATTAAATCCCTTTAATCATTATTTAGTTCAATTAGTTGTGTTCGCTTCTTTAAGAGGAAAAAAAATCTGCTATGCCTTTGGCTGCCAACAACATCATGACCTTAAATATAGCAAACAGCAACACAAGAAAGATTTCTAGTTTATTGATGCCAAACTGTGCCTGCCTTGGAAGACATTATGAGTAATTAAACTATAGGTTGCGATCACACACCCAGAAAAACTGGGGGGGGGGGAGGGAGGCTATTTCCTTTGGAGGAATTTGACCCACGGTTGCACGATCACACCTCCCTGTGAAGCTGCGGGTGCAGTCTGTCAGTGTGGGATCAGATGCAACTGTGGGTGAGTCGGGGGGGGAGGTTGCGCAATTCCCCCCCCCCCCCCACTTTACTGGGGGTTTGGGGGATCAACTGAGGGATTGATGAATCGCACCTCTGCACCAAGGGCTCCCTGTGGAGTGTGCAATGATGTTCATACTGCGAAGTGGGGGGGACAACAGCACGGAGTCAGGATGACCTGATCAGACTATTCCAATGCCATGAGAGCACGCTGGAGCGATCAGACATGGGAAAATCCATTTGTGGCCCATTGCAACCTGTTAACTACCAGATCTTCCCTGGTGTCTTTTAACTCTGCTTCTGTGGTGGAACAGAACAGGTTGCTGACGACTGCAGGGGACTTCCCAGATGTTGTTGTCTGATTGCGCCCTTTAAAGCTGCCCATCATTTGCACCTATGTCGGGTCTTAATTGTGTGTATGATTGCAGCCATAGTTATAATGTTTATATAACTTTTTAGACTTTATAAAATTGCAAAAAAAAATTCAGCATTCTCAATTATACAATAATTATAACTATCCTTATAGGAAATTTAATAGTTGATATAAATTACAGAGGTACAGCCTGCAATAATGTCTTGTTACTTTAAGAAAGTGATGTTCATCATGCAGCTGCATGGAATTAACTAGTAGAATCTTTATAGAGTCTGGATACAGCTAGTTGTGGGAAGCATTTGCCAGCCAGAAAATGAAGGCTTATAGCCGGGTGAAAGAAGGACTGGTTTGCTACTACTATAATAAATAGTGCTTAGGAGAGCATGTTGTTGTTGTTCAGTCGCACAGTCGAGTCCAACTCTTTACGACCCCATGGACCAGCTCCCTCCAGGCCCTCTGGTCTTCCGCCATCCTCTGAAGTTTGCTCAACTTCATGTTCGTTGCATCGATGACACTGTCTAACCATCTCATCCTTTGCCGTCCCCGTCTTCTTTCCCAGCATCAAGGTCTTCTCCAGCAAAATCCAGGAGACTTTTTCGCACCTTAAACACTTATTATGAAACCAGAAGTAAGTTTTCTAAAAATTAAATTATTAAATCATTATAAGTTTGAAATAACTAATTTCCATGCAGCTACATGTGAATTTTCATTGATTATGGTTTATTCCAGGATATTATGAAAGAAATTACAATACTGAGCTGGATTAAGAAGCTGACACCTCCTTAACATATAGGATTACATCTGAGGAAGACTGTAAAGTTGAAATTAGTTCATAACCGGGTACTCATAATGTTGGACCATTTTGGACTTTTTTTACAATATTGTGTAATTGAGAATGCTGAAAAAACGTTTTGCAATTTTATAAAGTCTAAAAAGTTATATAAATCTTCTTAATAGTGTTCATATCACAGGGTTTGCTTGTGTGTTTTTCCTGTGGGATACCTGTGATCCCTTTTGTTTTGTGATAGGTTGTGGTCTTAAAGGGATTTTTAGTTGCAGACCCACACAACTCAGCTGTTAGGTTTAAATGGCCCAAACAGCTGAACCAGACCAGACAAAAGTCTGGCAAATGTTCTGGGAAGGCACCTTCCCTGAACTTAGGTTCAGGGGTCCAAATTGGATTACGTTCGTGCTGAATTTTGGCTCCTGAGCCAGTTCATGCTCATCCTCAATAGATACAACTGTTAGGAATGCCTTATTTGGCATTGACTAAAATAACCACTGTGTGAACAGCTCTGCAATATGAGGCAGGAAAAGAAACTCCTGTTTCCCTAAGCATTGTTAGGCACTGCATTACTTACTGCCCTTTGCAGCCAAAGGGATATTGCAGTTGATATAAGGAAGCCACTGTACTTGTGATCAATAGAGCAAAATATTCGGCCAAGTACTAGAAGGAGGAATTTAGATCATTTGGATGTGTTCGTGTTAAAAAGGCAGTTGTGCATGCTTGTTCTCAGCTTTCTCACAAGTTTCCCCTCACCTCTATAGAACAGACTGTCACCATTACCACATTCTTTGATTTTTAAAAATATTTCACAGTGATTTATTTACACATGTGTATGTTCATACATCTGCTTGGCATTTGTGGTCAACACACACTCCACAATGTAGTCCTTATAAATGATGTATCCTATGCAGCTGCAAAGAGGGGACAAACTACATGATTACACCAATTATCAAGAAAGTTCTGTATGTTGACTGCACAGGTAGAAATACTGCCGCAAGTGGCAAATGCTTATTTACCAAGGCATGACCCATCTATAACTCTGGAGCGTCCAATGGACTTATGCGGGTGGGGGGAGATTCTAAAGGGCTACTGAGCAGGCATAGAGCTACTCAACAGGCACCCAGTTTAAATGTTGAGATAAACTGAGAAGTGATATAATCCAGGTTCAGATCACATGAAAATGATCAGCATTCATATCTAAATTCTCAGCATCCCTGAATTGAAGACATTCTGATGTCCTAGCAAACATACTACCCAATTCTAATGCCAGTTTACTCAGATGCAAGACCTCTAATCTATAGGAGATGCAAACAATATACATTTACAGAGTAGTAAATATTATTGAAATCAATAGGATTTAAACAACCCTTAAGCATAAGGTCTTTACGATCAGAATTTTATTCTGTTGCCATGGATGAAAGAATAATGTAGGTATGAATACACTACTTTATTTCCCCCTAATATTCCATAGCTCTGTTGCTTTAGCAGATGAGTATGCTTTTTAAAAAGTAACGTTTTGGAGATTTATGAAGGGTCATCACTCTGAATGCTAAGGAAGGAACACTTAAAAAGTGACAGTTGGGCAATATTACACAGAGATAAAGTCCATGTTAATTTCAGCAAGAGTTAGGACACCTAGTTAAATTGTATAGAACATCTTCGAGTTATCTGTTCCATGCACTTAGGTCAAATTATGGGGTTAATGTATTGTAACAGCACATAAATGACATGATTTCACCCAGCATGTTTTATTGTTCCACATTGTTTTAGGTTGTTGTGAATTTGCATTTTTAAATACCCAATGAAATACTGGGCACAGTTTCTGATAAGCTACTAGCTCCATCATTTTTGATATCTAGTGAAGATATTTCTCTACTTGATCGGTTTTACAATATTATAGTCCACACTGAACTAATAGCAATAAAATCCAAACTGCCATAAGCTTGATAGCTAGTTCTTAAATTACTTTATATAAGACAGGTTATCTCATGTCTGGAGGAACTCTGGGAAACTAATTAATTGAAGAAAATTCACCCTACCAAGGTCAGTTCAAGAACATTATTGCGTTATGTACTTTGGGTAGCAGAGAAAACAAGCCTTTTTGCTATGGAAAACTTAGGCCTGGAGCATCAAATTAAAACCAGTCTTAAAAAGTGTTAAAACTGGAATATCTTAAATCAGCAAATGTCCCTAGATCTAGTAATTTCTGTTTAAAGGCACTGGTGAAAAGGAACACCATCCTACAAGACTAGCAAAAACAAGTGAAGTATTGGCATAATATTATGCCATTATTTTGTGAGGTCAGGCTTTCACATTGGAGAGAGGCAGACCTATTGCATAGGAGATCAATTGGAGCATATTCCATGCCAGGTACGACCCTCCCTGTTTCTCCTAGCAACATAGTTATTTCTTTCCCTTGCTTATGTTGCATTTCTAATGTATACATCTTTTTCTTTCAACTGGTTTTTTTGCCAACCTACTGCAAGGGAATGAGGATTTATTGAAAGCAGGGAATGAGGATTTAACTTCTCTTCCCCTGAAAGCCTCTTCCCCCATTCATTGTTCCTCCTGACACAAGGAAGCATTCATCCAATACTGTGGCTTGGAAACAAGTGGCTAGGGAGGCCAGCAATAAGAGGAAGGCATCAGTAGG
>NW_015161960.1:339582-363660 GCF_001447785.1 Gekko japonicus
TTCTGGGTTGGAGCCCGACCTGCCACCCAACATCAGATAGAGCTGGGTGTCATCTGCATATTGGTGACAACCCAGCCCATACCTCCTAGCAATCTGGGCGAGGGGGCGCATGTAGATGTTAAACAACATCGGGGAAAACACTGCCCCCTGAGGCACACCACACTCAAGTGGGTGCCTCTGGGACTGCTGTTCCCCTATCGCCACCCTCTGTCCCCAACCTTGGAGAAAAGAGGCAAGCCATTGAAGAGCGAGCCCCTGTATCCCCAAATTGGCAAGATGGTGGGTCAGCAACTGGTAGTCGACCGTATCAAACGCGGCCGACAGATCTAACAACAACAGTGCCGCCACACCACCTCGATCCAGATGCCTCCGGAGGTCATCAGTAAGGGCAACCAGCACCGTCTCCGTCTCATGGCCAGGGTGAAAACCGGACTGGAGTGGATCTAGGACAGAAGCATCATCCAGAAAGCTCTGAAGCTGTGTCGCCACTGCCCTCTCAATCAATTTGCCCAAATAGGGCAAATTAGACACCGACCGGTAGTTGGCCAATTCAGCCGGGTCTAAAGTTGTTTTTTTTTCAGGAGAGGGCAGACCATTGCATCCTTAAGTGCCTCAGGGAACCGTCCCTCCAAGAGGGACTTGTTGACAATCTCCCTTATGGCACCTCGAAACCCCTCGTGGCCCACCTTAATGAGTCAGGAAGGGCACAGATCCAGGCAGCATGTGGTTGGATGCACAGATACGAGCAATCTGTCAACTTCCTCCACACTGAGCGGATCAAAACATTCTAAACCCTGTGAAGACGTGCAAGGGGCCTCAAGTTCACTCACTGTTTCAACTATGGCGGGGAAGTCATGGCGGAGCACCAAGGCTTTATCCGTGAAATAGCTCGCAAAAGCCTCACAGCCAATATCCAATTCCCTACTATTTTGTCTGCCTTGTAGCAGAACTGTCAAGGACCGAATTGTTCTAAACAATTGGGCTGAGCGTGAGCTTGCGGACGCAATCGTGGCTGCATAGAATTCTCTCTTAGCAGCTTTGACTGCCATCTCATAGGATCTCATAAACGTCCTATAGGATGTTCTTGATGCTTCGTTGCGGGCACGCCGCCACTGTCTCTCCAGCCGTCTTAGTTCCCGCTTCATAAGCCGCAACCCCTGGGTATACCAGGGGGCCAGCCTAGTGCGAGAGCGCAGAGGACGCCGGGGAACAGTCTCATTGATGGCTGTGGAGAGCCGGTCATACCAGTCCCCCACAAGCTCATCTAATGAGCCGCCAGGAGGCATCGGATCCCGCAGAGCCCTCTGAAGCTGTACAAGGTCCATTTGGCTCCGCGGGCGAACTAAAATCCGCTCACCACCTAAACAGGGTCGGGGTGGGACATTCAGACGAGCCTTCAGGGCATAGTGGTCCGACCATGGTACTGCCCTTGCAGTAATCCGGTCCACTGTAATCCCCGCAGCGAAGATCAAATCGAGTGTGTGCCCGGCCTGGTGCGTGGGGGTCGATACAAATTGGGAGAGCCCCAGTGCCGCCATGGACGAAACCAGGTCCGCAGCCCGGCTGGAGGTCGTGTCATCGGCATGGTCGTTGAAGTCACCCAAGACCAAAGGCCTGGGGTGCTCCAGCGCCCAGCCTGATACGGCCTCCAGCAGGGACAGCAGGCTACTGGCCGGTGCATTAGGCCATTGGTACACTAGCCAGATAGCCAAGCTCTCCTCGGTCTCCAGTTCAGCCCTAAACACCCATGCAGCACTTGGAATTAAATGTTCACAGTAGTCTGATGACTGAATGAGGGCACAGAGTAAGCTGCAGAATCTAGTCTGAGATCCAAAGGATGATACAGGGAAGTTCTGCACTTTCACCTCCCTCTTATTGCCACAAAAGCTGCTCCAGAAAGCAAATGAGCCTCCACAGCAGCCTTTGACATAAGGTGAGCTACTGTAATCACAAGAGGGACTCTCTACTGGCAATGGTGGAGGTATCTTTCCTTGTACTATATCTCTATCCATCCATCCATTCAGTGAAACTAAAATTAGTAAAGGTTCAGTGAGAGAAACTAATATAAGTTCTAAGGCAAAGAATTCTTTAGAAAAGGCCACAATTGCTATAGTGTGAATAGCTAGTAAATCACAAAGTTGTGTCACATTAGAATCACTGTAATTTAATTTTGGTTTAAATTTAAAATGGTCCGAAACTATCATAAGTTCTCTCCCACCACTGTAGTGGAGACCAAGAGCAAATAAGGTGCTGTGGCAGGATTTCTGAATTTCATGTTGAAACATGGACAAAGCACCTAGCACAATGTTAGTTAATTTCCTAAAATTAGAAGGTTCTGCCCAAACTGGCATGCTTATTGCTGGCCTTCCATGTTATCCAAACAATGAGCTGGCATTGCATTGCAATGCTGGACCATGATTAAATGGTGTCTGTATTGTGTGTGTAAAGTGCTGTCAAATCCCAGCCAATTTATGGTGACCCCAGCAAGGGGCTTTCAAGGCAAGGAGGAACAGTGGTAGTTTGTCATTGCCTTCCTCCTGGGAGGTCTCCTTTCCAAGTACCAACCCTGCTTAGCTTCCAAAATCTGATTTTCAATGATCTATTTTCTATGCTTTTTAAACATTACCTTCCCCCTGACTTGGAATGTTATTATGGTTGCTCATGGGTCGTGTTCCCTCAGGAGTGCCACTCAAGTGTACCATTATAATCTGTAATAGTTTTGCTGTGACTGTTGATGTATGCTTTCCTGAGTCAATGGCTCAGAACAGTTGGCTGGTGGCGGCCACTAATTTTTAAGACATCATGCCCTGATGGTTATGTTGAGAGGCTGGAGGAGATGAGTCTCCCCAGCTGACGAGAGGAGGAAGATGCATGTCTTTCTATGTGTGATTAAAACAAAGTTGTGCAGATTAAAACAAAGTTAAGTCACTTTGACAGATTCAAAATCCTTGGTGGAATGATTAATGAAAAAAGAAAGAGAAGAACGGTGTGAAAACATTCATTTTGGGTGGGGATGACAGGCTCCATTCACAACAATATCTACTGGCAGTCAGAATGAAGGATCCTGTTAAGCTTTATTAATTTATAAAGAAGAGATTCCTTCTTCTGGTTTGCCATAGGCAGGAAATCAAATAATAGAGCATAATGCAAACCATTCACAACTGTTAGAAGTGCAGTTTTTAAACACTTCACATAATGGGCTGCATTTTAATAGATTTAAAAAGATGCCTTACTCTCAGGACTCAAAAAATGAAAACAATGTAATATACACATAGGTAAAAGTGCGGTAAGACACAGTCCTTTTATAAAGGCACCCTCCTGAAGAATTCCATTTTATGACAATCCTATTCCCTTTATAAAAATGTCTCCCTGAACTGTTCTGGTTTACACATTCTGTACAATTACTGAAATATGGGAGCTTCATTTTGTTTTTCCTAAGCAGAACATGATGATGCAGGTATACCTGGAAATGGCTGGCAAACAGTATTTTATATTTTCCAAGAGATCATCTCAAGAAATAGAGACTCAACAGAATCTGGGGGAGGGGGGTTATACTAGCCCTCAAAAGGAATTATTTGACTATTTAAATAGCGATTTAAATATGTTCTTACTTCTCCCAGATATTTTTGGGAGGGCTTCTAATGTCCTGGCCCCACTGCTGTACCTCCTGATGGCACTGGTATTTCTGGCCACTGTGTGACACAGAGTGTTGGACTGGATGGGCCTTTGGCCTGATCCAACATTGGCGTCTCTTATGTTCTTATGTTCTTATGTTCCCCAGCTGACGAGAGGAGAAAGATGCATGTCTTTCTATGTGTGATTAAAACAAAGTTGTGCAGATTAAAACAAAGTTAAGTCACTTTGACAGATTCAAAATCCTTGGTGGAATGATTAATGAAAAAAGAAAGAGAAGAACGGTGTGAAAACATTCATTTTGGGTGGGGATGACAGGCTCCATTCACAACAATATCTACTGGCAGTCAGAATGAAGGATCCTGTTAAGCTTTATTAATTTATAAAGAAGAGATTCCTTCTTCTGGTTTGCCATAGGAAGGAAATCAAATAATAGAGCATAATGCAAACCATTCACAACTGGTAAAAGTGCAGTTTTTAAACACTTCACATAATGGGCTGCATTTTAATAGATTTAAAAAGATGCCTTACTCTGAGGACTCAAAAAATGAAAACAATGTAATATACACATAGGTAAAAGTGCGGTAAGACACAGTCCTTTTATAAAGGCACCCTCCTGAAGAATTCCATTTTATGACAATCCTATTCCCTTTATAAAAATGTCTCCCTGAACTGTTCTGGTTTACACATTCTGTACAATTACTGAAATATGGGAGCTTCATTTTGTTTTTCCTAAGCAGAACATGATGATGCAGGTATACCTGGAAATGGCTGGCAAACAGTATTTTATATTTTCCAAGAGATCATCTCAAGAAATAGAGACTCAACAGAATCTGGGGGAGGGGGGTTATACTAGCCCTCAAAAGGAATTATTTGACTATTTAAATAGCGATTTAAATATGTTCTTACTTCTCCCAGATATTTTGCCTCAGGAACAAAGAATGGCCAAGGCCCACAAGGGACTGGTTTCTGTTATGTCAAAACTGAATTCCTCCAGTAACAAGACAACTGTACCCACCTAAACAAAGGTACACCATCCTAAGCTCATTGACATCAATGTATTTAGAAGGGTGTAAGCCTGCTTTGGATGACACTGTAACTGTACTGTTTATTTTAGCCCCACATTCCTCCCCAATGGAAGAACATTGCTCTTCCCTCTTCCATTTTATTCTCACAATAACAAATCTGTGAGATAGGTTAGCCTGAGAGTGATGAGCCAAGGTCACCCAGTGACCTTTCATGACAGAGTAGGGATCTGAACCTGCATGTCTCGGATTCCAGCCCAATACTCTAACCACTACACCAGGGGTGTCAAACATAAGGTTCTTATGTGGCCCATGAGCAACTAGTACAAGGGAAGGAATGAGAGACTGCTCGGGGAAGAGTGGGCAAAGCCACTCTGATTGTGGCTTCATCATGACAGTCAATCAACATGGGAGCATCTGCCTAGTGCTGCCCCACTGGCTCTCCAGTCTGTCCATATGGGTTTTCATTTGCACCCCCCCTCCCAGCCCACGAGACCCTGCAGTGAGGATATACCAACTCAAAGCGTACCAGCTGCTGTTCTTTATACAGTTTATATCTCTGGAACCTGTCATTACACAAACTGACATTTATGTCACATCCAGCCTGAAAAGTACTGAGTTCGCCGCATGGAGGACTCAGACAATGACATGCGTTTGCACACGTTTATTGTACTTAACACTGAACTGCAAAATGGCCCTACAAGGCCAACTATATACACACCCACCCAGCACACCCACAGTCCCATTGGAGGGTTTGAATTTCCCACCAAAGTTCCTATTGGTTCATGCTGGAGGAACTAGGATCCTAAATTCCTATTGTCTGGAGGAACTAAGCTCTTGCCTGTAGCCTGTAGTACATAACACAGCCCTTGTAACAAATGAGTTTGACACTTCTGCACTACACCATCTATCTTTATAGGAGACTGTGTTAGAATTGGTTGGGTGAGTATTGTTTCCTTTATTTTTAGAAGTTAGACTGAATTATATGTTAAAAGATATTATTCAGAAAGGAAGAGAACATAAATTATTATTTTTTTCCAGAAAGTGTTTTATAAAATGCCCTCTAGGTGCATATTATGTCCCATTTAATGAATGTCATTATGTTTGTAAAAAAAAAAAAATCATTACTAAACTTCTTTTAAGTAAGACATCATTTACTTGGGAAACAGCAAACAGACCATTGATACCATTAATGCCCCAAAGCTTTAAAAATGCTCAAAGTTTGTGCTCAAATTATACATAATATGTGAGACCCAGTGTGGTGTAGTATAATATGAGAGCCACTGTGGTGTAGTGGTTAAGAGTGGTGGACTCTAATCTGGAGAACCAGGTTTGATTCCCCACTCTTCCACATGAAGCCAGCTGGGTGACCTTGGGTCAGTCACAGTTCTCTCACAACTCTCTCAGCCCCACCTACCTCACAGGTTGTCTGTTATGGGGAAAGGAAGAGAAGGCAAGTGTAAGATGCTCTGAGACACCTTCAGGTAGTGAAAAGCAGGGTATAAAAACAACCAACTCCTCCTCCTCCTTCTTTTAATAGATAGTTTGCTTTGGCTTTCCCTATACCCAGAAAAGATTAGCTTTTACTTTCTCTATACACAGAGGTTATTTTTTCAGGCAGTAATCACTGTAGCTGATTATATACTGGGACCCAGACCCACTAGGGTCCTGTTTGTGGCATCGTGGGGAGGAGTGAGAGCAGGGGCAGCCATGGCTACCCCTTGCTAGATGGAAGGGGTGGGCCAGGGTCACGTGCAGGAAACTGGGGGATCACCTGACCTGATGCCAGCCCTATCAGCTATCTCTGGGGTCTTCAGAGGGGTGGAGACAGCCAACGGCTACTTAGGGCGCCGCATTGTCCCCGCTCACCATCTTTAGCCATCTGACAGCTTGGCCTACCCTCCAGGCTCTTTAGTAGGTGTTTTGCAATGGGTTGCATGTAGTTAATTTTTTCGTGCCACAACTTGTTATCAGCAAGGGGCTGGATCCATTCTCAGGAAAGTCAGCCTGTGTGCCAATTTCCTGAGTGTGGGGATCCCCAAAGTGATCTTAATGTGAGCAGCAACTGATACACCCAGCCCTGGGGTATGTCTGGGGATTACCCTCATGGTCAGGTGGCATCTGCCCTAGTGGGATCCGAAACCTGCTACCCCAAGGTGACCAGCGGATCATTGACTGGCAGGCAGACCAGTTGATGAACTGGATCCTTATCCCATGCTTTGCCAAGGCTTGCTACAGCTGTAACCAATAAAGTTGGTTTGTTCCACTCTTTCTGAAAAAATGGTGTACCTGTGTGTTATTTCAACTGAAACTGTAAATTAGACTAGTCTTTGTGGCTATAGATGAACTTTGGTCTTGGGTGCCCACCTTGGCCCCTCCCCTTGGTTCTGGAGCCAAAAAAAGTCCCAAATGGTATTTCCTTTTATGTGCTATATAACATTGATGTGTATATTTTTATTTAAAGTGGATAGGAGTTCTAACTATATTTCTTCCAGTCCTGCTTTGCAATATTAACAGTGCAATTCTAAGTACATAACTTCAATGGACCTGGAATTGTGTAGCTCTGCTTAGAATGGCACTATCTGTCAAGGCTACAGTGTTAGTGACAGCATCAATCTCTGTTAGCAGATGGGGGCTGGAGATGACCAAAACTGTTTTTTGCAGTTCTGTTACTAGATTTAAGGATGTTTTCTGGTTGCAATATTTGCATGTGTTTGCCTCATCTAGTGGTGTCATCATATACCAGCCAATCGTTTAAATTTCTGACAGTGCAATCCTAAACAGAATTACACCTTTCTAGACCCATTGACCTAAATGTAATTGCTTAGGATGAGAGTGTTAATATCACAAACAAACACATAGATATATTTCTTTGAACATGCTTTGAGAAAACATAGAACGAAATGATCCAGTTGTGAATTGAGAGAGACAGGGGGAATTCACTTATCACTAGTTAACACAAACTAACTGAGCCTTAATTATTCTGAAGAGTTTTAGACCATAGTGGTATGCATGTCATTGTGTCATATAGATAAAGTCAGGATCCTGATCTTCATAACAGAGAACTTCAAGGGTATCATAATTATTACAGATTAATCTAATTTAGCCTAAATTAAATTGTGTGATCTTTTGTTTTCATCCTAATTGCTGTCTGAAGCAATATTGTGAATCTATCCCAGCCTCTCACACAAGCTCTCTATATTCTTTCTCCTCCTCTTATGTATGTAACTGACAGTTACAGCCTTGACTGGAACATAATGATACTGCTACTCAGAAGGAAACATTGCTGGCATTGCTTGTCCCCCCCCCCCCAGTTTAGAGACAAGTTACTACAATTTCAATAAAAATGACAATATATAAATTGGATTCCATGATCCATGGATGCAAGGACATTTCCTGTTTCCTCACAGTCCCTTTTGACTCTGGAAAGTTGATTTACAGGGCAATGGAACCTATGTGAACTAATACCCATATGGGTTGAGGAGCACACTGAGGAGAAGGAAGGGGGCGAAATCCCCTCTTCCCTATTCTGCAAGCATCAGCTACATCAGTCCAAGAGGCAGGAGAGTAGTTCTGATCTTTCCCCATCCACAATAGAGTCCCCTGACACGTATTAGTCTATGTGTGTCCCAGCATCCAGGGTATCAACTTTCTCAGGCGCAAAAGGGACTGCAGTGCTGAAGAGAATGTGGGAATGATCCACAATGATCTGCTGATGGATCATGGAACCTAACATATCACTACTTATATTGTGAAATTTCTATATGGCTAGATTGGTGTTTGATAAACCACATTCAGGACCACTAAAGCTGTGATCCCTAAACTTGAAGTATCCATATATTAAGAGAACATTTCCTCACTTTTATTCTACTCGAAGCTTGAAAGAATATTTTCCGGTGTAATAACTATCTTTTGTTGTATCTGTGTACCTATGAATGTATCTGTGAAGCTTCAAAAAATTTAGTTCCATGCGAAGGCTAACAGGGATTAGAGGGTAAAATCAAAAAGTGTAGCCTGTCTGGTAACAGGAAAATATAGTCATTAAAGACCAAAATACTCATAATGCCATATATAGATATCACTTATCATGAAGTTATTATAGCATGTGGATTGGTTTGAATTGCAAGTGAACCTTTAAATATATTTAGCTGAATTCTTTCCATTCTTCACTGTCTTCATGTATACACACACAAGGTGTCAGTTCCCTCACTTGGGGTTCCTAAAAGGCTGACATCCAGATAAAAGCAATTTTGTGTAAAATTATTTGAACTAACAAGGAAGCAGCCAGAGATATCACAAGCTAACAGGCAAAATGGGGGGAAGAGAAAGGAAAACAACCAACAGCTTATTCGAATACCACCTGAGTCTCTGGAGCAGTAGTTTTCACTGGCCTGATGATACCCTCAGCATCATTGTCATTTACCATCACCCAGGTTACATGTTACACTGACTGTATGAGACCCCATGACAGTTCTGCCTGTTGAGAGATTTGAAGCCATCCCACCAAAAGGTCCAGGCAGTTGGAGGAGATATATATCTTAAATATGAAGGAGGTGCTGCTGGCAGCCTTTGTCCCTCTGTTGTGTATCTCTCCTTATCAGTTTCTTTGTGGCTAATTGTCCTCTCCCATTTCCTATGGAAAACGAACAATTAAAAGAAAATACACTCAGAGATAAATGGAGAAAGCTAGCCAGTCTCTCCTGATTCTGTGGGTTTTTTATGTTACTCCCTTTCCCTTTGACTTTCCCTGTCTCCAAGGGAACCTTCACCAACGTTCTTTGCATTCTTCACAAGCAGATGTGCCATGTGATGCGGTTATTCTCTCATAACATCTCAGGACTGCTCATTCTCCACAACAAGGACTTTCAAACTGCTTTTTCAGGTCTGTGGCAGGCATATTGAAATCCATAGCAAAACATTTTGGGGTGAGAAGTACAAAAAGTGAGAGATGGGAATCAGTGCAGAACAACAAAATTAAATATCAATATATTTTAATTCTGAAAAATAGTGTTGAGATTTTTTTTAAAAAAAAAACCCTGCAAAATGGCCAAGTTAGGGGGGAATTAGATGGGAATCAGTGCAGAACAACAAAATCTAAATATCAATATATTTTAATTCTGAACAATAGTGTTGAGATTTTTTTTAAAAACCCTGCAAAGTGGCCAGGTTAGGGGGGAAGTTTCTGCAAACCAAGGGAACCCAACAGAGAATGCTGACTGAGATCTCACAAAATCTTACAAGCACAAGTTCATTGTGGGGTTACCGAGCAACTGAGGCAGTGGAGCCTAGGCCTAAGAAGGAGATCTGTGACTGCAGGTATGGGATAAGCAGTACAAGGAGAGGAAGAGAAAGTTGAGAGCAGGGCAGAGAGAGAGAGTGCAGGGTGTGGAAAGGGCCAAGGAGAAACAGAGCAGAGAAGAGGGAGAAAAGAGAAAGAGGGAAGAGCTGGGACAAGAGAAGAGCGGAGAAAGGGCTGGAAGAAGAAGTAGAAAATCTGGTGTGGGAGAGAAAGAAAAGAAAGGGCTAGGGATAGAGGAAGATGGTGTCAGTGTGGAAGGAGGGGGTTTTCCTCCTCTGTGTATTTCACAGATTCCCAGTTTGTAGTAATCTCACATGCTTAAACAATATTAATTGTATTATTTAGGATTGCCAAACCCCAGGTGGTGGCTGGAGATCTTTCACTATTACAAATGATCGCCAGGCAAGAGAGATCAGTTCACCTGGAGAAAATGGCCACTTTGGAAAGTGGACTCTATAGCATTTAAGTCCTGCCCCTCTCCAAATATCCCATTTAAGTTCCTCCCCTCCCCAAATCCCGCCCCTTTCAGGTTCCACCCCCAAAATCTCTGGGTATTTCCCAACCTGGAGCTGGCAACCCTAGTATTACTAGAAGCTTCATTAAATGTGAGCTTCTCAGATTAACAGTCCCTTTGCATTCCTTATCAGAATGCTTGAGAGCAGAGCTAGAGTACTTTGTTAATTAGCAACTAGGCAGAATACTATTGGCATATTTTCCTTATGTCTCCACAACTAAACGGGCTGGAAACTTATTGCTGAAAATTGAAAATTCAATGAAGGGTTCTGGAATATATCTCTGAGGGGGCAGTACTTTGGTAGACGACCCTATCTCTATGGCTGCATTCGACACAAGATTTTACATATAGATCTGTGAACTTTAGCAGGATCAAGCCTCTTCTTTTACCTCACTCAGCATGCATTCCCAAAATGCTGTTGAAATACAGAAGGTCACCACCTCTTTCTGTATACTGCAGCTATATCTGCAGTACATTCAGAAAAAGGAGCCTATCACACACCACCTTACTTGCCAAAACATTTTTTCTTCCCATCCTCCCATCCCCACCTCCCTTTGAATTTCTACAAATGTCTCTCCTCCAGTAGGGCAGACTGCCTTACGAGCTGCATAAGCCTTCACTAATTTATCAGCCTCCTCTGAGTCTTTCGTTCTGAATACTAGAATTCCCTGTGGAGGCTAAATCCATAGGAACACCAAGCTATGATGTCTTTGAAATGCTGAATCAAAATTTTGTTAAAAGCCCCGGGAGCCTGCCAAGAATCAAATATGAAGTCTGATGAATTACCTCCTCACTTTATGCAGTAATGTCAAAGGTTCTTAACTTCAGGGGTTCCAGCTTTAAAAGACGTAATAGCAGCAAAACTCAGATGCAACAATAGATGTGCTGATAAAATGAATCCAATGGATTTCTTGGGGATTTACTGCTCTTTCATCTCTTATTTCTTTTGCCCTTGGTGGTTTAGGTTTTCCTCTTTAATAATATTGTGTTCCTTTATAATGCTGCATTTGTTTGGGGTGGTTCCCTCCAAATTACTGTTGCCACTATTAATAAACAACCTAATTTTATACTAATGTAAATATCTACTAGTCAATACTTTGAATCAATATATTCATAGACTAAGCTATATACTTATTAGAACAAATGATAATATTTCCTGGTTATTAACCTGAAGATTAAAATGGTTGGAAGATTCTTGGTGGGTCACTGTCTTCAAGAAACCATTATAGTGGGTCTGCATATAAAGTTCAAAAGAAGGGCCTAAGGAATCTTGCTCAAATATTCACAATGTGTGCAAATGAAAGACAGGAGGTTGTGGGGAGCTTGCAGACTTCTAAAATAAAACTGAATCTCATCATAATGCCAGTGAAATCAGTGGTTTGTATTTGCCTTTCCAAGAACATGCTGTACAATGAACTGTAAATATTTAATTACTAGGAAAAAGGCCCGTTGTGGAAATAAATACGACCTCTAGAAAGAGGATCTGGGCAGTTGCCCTGGCCTTGGACACTCACTGTCAATTTGCTGTGGCGACCTCAGCAGGGTATAATGACACTGAGTTCACCATTTTCTCCAGAGGAACTGATCTCTGCTACCTAAAGAACAGTTGTAATTTTGAGTGATCTCCAGCCCTCACCTGGTGATTGGCAATGATGGTTCCCCAGAAGGGAATAGTTGGTTTGGAGGGTGGAGTCTATGGCTTTGTACCTGCCTGAGGTCCCACGCCTCCTGAAACCTCACCCTCTCCAGGCTCTATCCCTCACTTCTCCAGGAATTTCCCACCTGGAGTTGGCAACCCTATCTCCTTCCCAGCCAATCATCAACCTACATTTATTTCCCCCTCACTCTTCAGCTTTCCACCCCCCACACACCTGCAGCCTCTCCCATGCTCTGAAGCCCTGACTGCTACGTCACATAAGGATACAGAGCCCACCATTTTCTCCAGGGGAACTGATCTTTGCCATCTAGAAAGCAGTTGTAATTCTGAGGGATCTCCAGCCCTCACCTGAAGATTGGACACATTTTATCTCAGAACAGAAAACTGTTTAGAATGTTAGAGGCAAAAGCCAATCAAGTTGCATATGCAAATGACCTCTGTGTTCCGAGGCAAAGGCCAATGAGGTTGCGTATGCAAATAACCTCTGTGATCTGACTGGCTATGGGTGGGAGAGGAACAGCAAAATGTTTAGAATGTTGGAGGCAAGGACTCAGGCAAAGCAGCCAGTGGATAGGGAGACCCTCTGAATGACAGATCAGAGAGCGAACTGATTTTGGAGCATGTGGAATGTTCTAGAGAAGTGCCACTACCATTCGGCTTTTATTTATAAGGGAGATATGGTGGTATAAAGATAATTCTGTTTTTCATATGATCATTGGCATTAGGTTGGAATCAGCAATCCATCAGCAGAAGGTGCTGGGGGGCGTGGATCTTTCCTATGTTCCTCTCCCCCTAGCAGTCCTTTCCAATCACTGGAAAGTTCATTTCCATGGTCATGGGATCTGCATGGACCTACAGCCATGTACATTGGGAGAGTGCAGTGATGAGGGGGAAGGTGGTGATATTGCCCTTTCTGTCTCTTCCATCAGCAGAAGCAGACCTTTGCTGACAAAGAGGAGGAAGGAAATGATGTCACCTTGTTTTCTCAGGTCTACACTGTGAATTGTGAGAGCAGGAGGAGGTGATGGGTGGGGGCTGGAAGTTAGAGGCTGATGGCAGGACACCTCAAACTGACTGGCAGACTCGCTCATCTCTTGGGGGGGCATTCATTCTGGGTCATCTTCCTTTTGAGTAACTAGCTATAACATCATAAGTATAACTGCATCTCAAAGCATCTATGACAAAATAAAGTTCTACAAAAATAATATGACCTGCCATTAAAGTATACAATTCCTTTTTATCCATACATAGTCTAATCTAGATGACTAAATGCATTCCAATGGTTTTTAAAGTCTTTCTTGAGGAAAGCCTCTTAAAATAAATTTTTCAGTATGAAAAAAAATATTAGTAATGCTGTTTGCAGTCCGAAAGTAATGAAATACATAGCGTTTTTGATTATTATATTATTCTGGTTCAATTGTACCTGAACAGTTTGGTGCAATAACCCTCTTGTGATTTCTGCACATTAAGCTGCTGTTAACAACTCAAAACTGCATAAGACCAGAAGTTAAATGAATTATTTGTATCAGTCTTCAATGTAAAAGATATGGTATGTTTACCTGCCCTAGAGCAGCTGTTTTCAGGAATGGTGCCTGAAGGGTTAAGTAAAACTGTGGAGACAAGCAATAAAGTTGCAAGCTAATTGACTTTGTTGTTTTTTTAAAAAAGCCACTGATTTCAGAGGGCATACACCTGAAGGTTCTAAAGGAAGCTGTTAGTAGGAAGTCTCCTAAAAACAATATGCAGCTTGTCACCCACCCCCCAATGGAGAGAGGGAAAGAAGAAAAAGAAAAAGAGCAGGCTCCTTCCACAGCCACTCACACCTGGCCTGTTCAGGACTCAGACTGCCAGCTCATAGTGACAGCCATTCACACAGGTTCTGTCCATGGCTTGAGCCTCCAGCTATCTAGGGCTCAGGCAGCCATGTTCCAGTGACATCTCTCAGTCCCGCCTGCCTCACATGGGGCAGGGGCTGCAATATTCTTGGCCCTGGCAGGGGGCTGACAGGCAGGCCCAGCAGGGGATGGCACTGATTCTGGGGCCCCATTGTGGACTTTTCCCCAGGGCCCCAGAATCAGTAAGACTACCCCTGGTCATAACAGAAGATTGCAAAGAACCAAATATATATATATTTTTAAAGGAGCACAGAAGAATAAATTATAGTGTTTTCCCCAGGGCCCCAGAATCAGTAAGACCACAGAAGATAGCACAGAAGAATAAATTATAGTCTAGTTAACCTATTTTTTCTGGATAAATTAATGAAAACAGTTACTAAAGACAGAATTAGAACGAAGTCCAGTGGCACTTTTAAGACCAACAAAGTTTCATTTTGGGTATAAGCTTTCGTGTGTATGCACACTTCATCAGATACATTGAAACAATTTCCTCAAGTATTACATATAAGTAGTGAGAGGGTGTGGGGGGAGTTAGTTGCCAGGAAGGGCTAGTTAGAGTCATGACGCATAAGTAACTGGGCGATTATAGCTAAAATTGGATTAAAGCAGTTGTCAAGGCCTGTGAATGGCAGCAAATTAGCATACAAATACAAGAGTTAACAAACAAGTTTGACTCCAGTGGCACCTCCAAGACCAACAAAGTTCAGTTCTGGGTATAAGGGAGAACTGAGTGACTTAGTATGTGTAGTGAGATAAGAACCCAATATCTCTGTTAAGTCCTGGGGGTTCCATTCTCCTGAATGTTGTAATAACTTGTAATTCAGCAATCTCCTGTTCCAGTCTTTTTCTGAAATTTCTTTGCAGTAAAATAGCTAATTTGAGATCCCCCATTGAGTGCCCTGGGAGGTTGAAATGTTCTACAGGTTTCTCAGTTCTGTGAATCTTGATGTCAGATTTGTGTCCATTTATCCTGACAAAGGGTTTGACCTATTCACCATATGTAGAAAACACAAGGGCATTGTTGGCATTTAATGGCATATACAATGTTAGAGGTTGAACAAGTGAATAAGCCTGAGATGGTGTAGCTGATGTTGTTAGGTCCAGTGATTGTGTTGTTTGGGTGTATGTGGCAGCAAAGTTGGCATCTGGGTTTATTGCAAGCCCTGGTACCAGTGTCCATGATCAAATTAGATGTTGCATTATTGTTGTGGGTGAGGAGTTGTCTGAGATTGGGTGGCTGTCTATGTGCAGGAAAAGGTTTGCCCCCCAGTACTTGTGAAAGAGAACTGTCATTATCCAGTAGAAGTTGTAAGTTGCTGATGGTGCATTGAACTGTTCTGAGAGCTGTATATGACCACTAGTGGTGTTCTGTTCTTGCCTCTTTGGGGCCTGTTTTGCAACAGGTTTTGTCTGAGAAACTAAGCCCTACTCAGAAAGAATCAGATTATCTTCTTCATTATTTTGCTTGTTTGTTTGATAACATTTCATACATTTTTGTGAAATGGAGAGGGACATTTGGTCCATTGTTCATGTGTTTTCAGATCTGACAATATTTAGGTAATTTTCTTAAAGCTGGGGGTTGTTAACCACCCTGGGCTCCCAGGAAGAAAGGCAAGAAATGTTTTTTTAAATAATGCTGCTTCCATGGTCTTTTGACGTTCTTTGTGTTAAACATATGGATAAGTACTAGCTGGTAGACACTATGCACTTGGCCAGCCAAAAGGCTTTTGACAAAGGTGTTCGCCAAAGCCCCCAAAGTAAATTTTACAGTCATTAAAAAAGAAGAAAGGTCATCCAATAGACAGGTCAAATGACAGGATGCAGAAGGGATGAGTTATTCCAGTGAGGGGATTAAGCAATGTGGTCTTCCAGGATTAGGACCACCGCTTTTAAAAAGATATGTTCATGGTTTATCTAAAATCTTGGATAGTAGTGAAATGGTCAGGTTTGCAGATGACACCAAATTATCCAGGATACTGAAACACTAAGTAGACTGTGAAGAGCTCCAAGATGGTATCTTCAAATTGGGTCAATGGGCAATAGTATGGCAAATGAGGTTCGGTACAAGAAAGTGTAAAGTGATGCACATTGGAGCAGTATCGCCTAACTTCATGTACGCATTGATTCTGTCTGAACCGGTAGTGAGACCAGGAAAGAGATTTTGGTATTGTGATGAATATCTCAATGAAAATGTTGACTCAGTGTGCAGCAGTGATAAAAAAGCAATTTCTACACTACAGATGAAGAAAGGTATTGAAAATAAAACAGCCAGTATCATAGTGCCATTGTTCTGGTTGCCCAGTCTCAAAAAGGATGCCATCGAACTAGAATAGCTGCTGAAAATAATAACCAAAATGATCAAGGCAGTAAAACAGCTTCCTAGTGAGTGAAGGCAAGGAAGCTTGGGGCCTTTCAGTTAAGAAAAAAAAAGGCAAGAAGTGAGGGACAATAAGAGAGGTTTATAAAAGTATGGATGGTGTGAAAAAAGTGGATAGAGGAAAACTTTCTCCTAAAATACTAGAACTGAAGTGCACCAAATGAAACTGATGAATGGGAGATTCAAGACAGATAAAACAATGTACTTCTTCACACAATGCACTTGAGGAATTCACTGCCAGGTGATATACTGATGGCCACTGGCTTAGATGGTTTTGGCAGTTAATATTTTATTGAATTCATGAATAACAAACAATAACAACATATAGATTAGTAGTTAACATTCATTAGTAATATGCTCAAAGTTTACCTGTATCGTTTGAGTATGTAAATGGTAGGTGAAGTACAACAAAAATACTTAATCTAAGTTTCCTATGAATAGGAAACTACTACTTACAGGTAGCTGTAAGGATAGCTGTGAATGCCAGTTGGGAGGGGCAGCCATAGGGCAGAAGCTTTGGTCTTCTGGAACATCTTGTTGGTCACTGAAGAAAACAAACCCTTGAGTGGATGGTCTAATGAAGCAGATCTCCTATTCAGTTTTTAGTACAGGCATTGTTTTTTTCTGGACAGTTGGCAATCCTACAGGTTACCCTAATCATTTTCCTGGTTGTTTTGGTTATATGGCTCTTTACTTGGACTTAAATGTCTTCTGTGTGCACTGTAAGCTTAATTGTGAGATTCAAGAAGATCAGTAGCTTATTAGACAAACTGTGCATTATTCCCTCCCTTCTGGTTACATCATTATATTAGATTATCAAATTTCATATTCTTAAATACTGTCCTCAAAGAATCATGCATAAATATGAAACTGTATATCAAAATACTCTAATGGAAGGGTTTTTTTTTTAAGATCCAGGAAGCTTTAAACTATCAGAATATCGCCACTTGTCCTCCAGGTTGCCACAATAGCCCTTCTCAAACATCCCATGGCTTTTGGTCTCTCTATTTTTGAAGTAATTTTCAAAGTAAAATTACTCCAATTCCCACAAGTGCTGTTCTACTTAACAGTCTGTCAATATTTTCCTGATAAACCCTAGGGGCTTAAAGAACAGCCATAAAAATTCATTCCAGGGAGAACTTGGTGCTTAAAGTCCTACACCATAAGCTTTTTTTTTCCAGCCTCAAATCAGGTAAAATCTGTCTACTACAGCTTCAAAAGAATACAAAAAGGCCTTTGTTAGTTTCAGATGTTTCTAGTGCTTGCATGCTAAAAAAAACCTGTAGAATTCTACTATTACATATTATAAATACTAGATTACTAATCATAACTAGCTAATAAAGAACCAGATTTTAAATAGTTCCTTTGCTATGAGAGTGTCAAGCATATTGTATTGCATACACATTCCAATGAATGGAGGGGAATTTGGAGGCAGGGATGCTTAATTACACACCAGTCTGCCTTGGGTCATCCTTGTGTATAGCAATTATGGGAGCTGAACCTGCAACAAGCTATGTGTCTGTATCCAGACGGTTCCAATGTAGCTGATAGTGGGTATTTTATATTGAGACTTACTCCTTTAGTGTCTCTGGGTGCCTTATATGAAAGTGTAACAGAGAAATTTTGTATTCAGGTCTTATAGTCACTACAGATGCAACTGCCAACTGTATGCAGGCAGAAAGCCTAGGCAATGTATCCACTATAGGTCATTCAAATGATGCATATCACTGCTCATATGCAAAGAGAGGCAAATGCTCATTTAACAGCATTTAACAATTTAACAAACAGACTATGACCCTGGGGAAAACCGAGTTACCTAACTGCACAGGTGCAAAAGGACATGTAACTTATCTTCTGGTCCTTTATTGGACCACTTCAGCCAACTCTCCTTGGAAGATGTAGACAGGATCCTGGCAGCTGTTAGGTCCACCACATGCCTCCTTGACCCATGCCCATTCTGGCTGGTTAATGCCTGTGGGAACAGTGTGCCGGACCCCTTGGAGGAGATCATTAACTTGTCTGTTTCAACAGGGACTTTCCCAGTGCGGTTGAAGGAGGCCATGGTGCATCTGCTCTTGAAGAAGCCATCATTAGACCCTGTGGTCTTAGCCAACTCTGACCTGCCTTGATCCAGTGTCTAACTTGCCATTCCTGGGTAAGGTAGTTGAAAGGGCAGCAGCTGAGCAACTTCAGGTTTTCCTGGATGAAGCATCTATCCTGGATCCATTCCAGTCCAACTTCTGCCCTGGTCATGGGATGGAGACAGCACTGGTCGCCCTCACAAATGACCTCCAGAGACAGCTGGATTGGGGCAGGTTGGAGCTGCTGTTGCTTTTAGATATGGTGGCAGCATTCAACATGGTTCAACCAGGATAGATGCTTCATCCAGGATCTGTTGATTCACTGCCTCGCTGACATAGGAATTAGGAGGACTGCCCTACAATGGTTTTCCTCCTTTCTTCATGGTCGGGGACAGAGGGTGGCACTTGGTGAGATGGTCTCCCAGCAATACCCACTGGAATGTGGTGTGCTGCAAGGGGCGATCCTATCACTAGGCTTGCCAAGTCCCCCTGGGTGGCGGGGAAATCCCCGCCCCAGAGGCCCGTTCCCCGCCGCCGGTGGATCGGGCTCCAGGGGGACCCCCACCCCCAAAGCACGCGACGGGCATGTCACCTGGAAGTGACGCGACCACGCCGGGCATGCTGGGGGCGGGGCCACAGTCATCTGAGGGAAAACTCTATGGTTTGCCCTCGGATGGTTGTGGCCCCGCCCTCAGCGTGCCTGGCGTGGTCATGTCACTTCCGGGTGACGGGGTTGTGGTGCGTGCGCGTGCACTCCCGGAGCAACGCTGGAGTCCCCCGCTCCAGTGCCGATCCGACTTGAGAACCCTACCTATCACCCATACAATTGGCCCCTTATCTCTCCACTTTCAGGTTGGATTGCTGTAACTCACTCTACGCAGGCTTCCCCTTTAACCTGACCAGGAAACTCCAGCTGTTGAAAAATGTGGTGGCTCGCCTGCTGACTGCAACAGCTATGTGGGTGCCTATTCAGCTGGTGTTCTTCCAGTTGCACGGGCTACCAATTGAGTACTGGATCCATTTCAAGGTGTTGATATTAACCTTTAAAGCCCTGAGCGGGACTGCCTCTCCCCATATACCCCCTGGAGAGCCTTGCACTCCACTGATCAACATCTACTGGTTATTCCTGGCCCAGAGGATGGCCACTTAGCCTCAACCAGGGCCAGGGTCTTTTCTGGAATCAAGAACCAAAAGGGTGAGAAGAAAGTCCAATGGAGGGCCAATATTAAAAACCTAGTTAATACTTATAATATACAAAAATACAAGTATTTATTAGAAAGACAGTTAAAAACATACATAAGGGCCCAATGAAAGCCTCGTAAAAAAGTATAGCCTAAACATAAGGGCCAATACATATGACCTGACATGTTTCTGCCCTATTGGGGCCTTCTTCAGAGGTCAAACAATATTGAGATACACATAACTTAAAATACATATTTCAATAAGATAACCAATAAGTGAATATTGGACCAGGAAGAGGAAGGTTAAGCAGCAAGATCTAGAGACACATGACAAAGATGCTTGTGAGGCCTCAAAAGTGAAAGTCATGTGTCCGGTGCCAAATGCACAGTTGCTGAATTAGAACATCTTCCAATTTAGGTCCAAAAACACATATGTGGCTATCAAAGTCAGAGCTAGAGTGTCCTCAAGCAAATAGTCCTGGTATTATATGAGCTTGGTGTGACTCCAGTTACCATCAGTCTGGCTTATAGGAGGTCTGAACTGTTATATTTAATTCACCATCTTTTAATTGTTTAATGGGTTTAGCTGTTTTAAGAATTAATTATATTACCTGGTTTTAGTTGTTCATGTACTTTATTGTTACCTACCCTGAGACCATTTTGGGAGGGGCGGGATATACATTTAACTAAAAAATAAATTAAAAATAACTTTTAAAAATCTAATAAGGCACGACTGAGCCATGACCCTGTGACACAAGAAGCTACTGTGCAGCTGCAAAGCCATAACTTGACATGGCATTTGAGTCAGACATCAAACAGCAACACTGAGGCAATCTTGTAAGGGAATTTTGACTCTCATGTAAACAAGGAGTTTGATCAAAGTAAATGTGGCTGGCAATCACGTTTTTGTGTTCAAAACCCTCAGCATCTGCTTGGAAGTAGATCTTTCTTTCCTTCTCTTTTCCCCAGCTAGTTCACCCCACACACATGCACTTGCACAAATACTGGAAGGACACTAATGGTAGTACCTGAAGAACAGTGAGACATGCAACATTAGGGTGGGTGCAGGGAGAATGAGGAATCCCCCTCCACTGTCTTTCCTGAGGGAAGCCAGCCCTACAAATGAAACAAAACCTTGTGAAAGATTACTTCATCTAATTTCCCTTTCTTGTTGTGGTATGACCTAGGCACATCCAGACCCAAAGGACTGGTTTGTTTTTTTAAAGGACTCAGCTGCTAATGACTGGGAAGATGTGAGGTAGACTGGGCAAAAGAGGTGTGAATGTTTCTTTGAGTGCGGCAGAAAGCTGACAAATTTTGCACATAAGATTAAGCACTGTCATAGACTTCATGAGTAATAAGCAGAAAAGTTTTAAGATGCTGAATTCTTTCTCACACCTTTATATGACTTAAAAAAAGCATAACTAATTTAGTGCAGAATTTACAGTAAAGTATTCTTTGAAGTAGCATAGCTCTGGTAGGCAGGGTGCACATTACATTAATAATTTGAATTATGGCAATTACAAAATAGAGCTGAGATTAGCACATTTTTTTCCTAGGTTGCAGAAATCATTTTATTATAGTATATATTAGAAATGAAATATTAGTATTTCATACTGGCTGTTTTCCCTCACCTGGCATAAACATTGCAAGTGCATGGTTGAGATAATGTAGTAAACGGTTCCCCAATGTGACACCACTCATTGCCATGGTACCTGGCAATTCTATCCCAGTACCTCTTAAGCTTTTCAAAAAGTGAAGGGGGTCACTGTAAGGCAGGACTTGTTACTGGTTGGTCTCATGCAAACAAAAGGGTTTTCCATGGCTGCAGTAGCAGCTGCAACCACTGGAGGTTCAGGAGGACTAGCAAATGCCCAGGATTGTGGTTTCATTTTCTCTCCAACTTTCTTTTTATTCCCTGTTTTCTTTCTCTCCCCCTCTCCCCCTCAGGCTCTTCCTCATTTCTTTTTTATTCCCCTTCTGCAATTCTTTTACAAAGTGAGGATGAAGGTATTCTGTTTATCTCTCTCTCCTGCAGAAGCCATTTTTGGGTTTGGTTCCACCTCCTGCAGAATCCTTCTGGGGTGTCTCTCATCTGTGTGTCTCAAAATTTCAAAGATGTCCACAGGGGGGAAAAATGTTGGGGACCACTGACGAAGGAATAGAGCCCGTCTTCAGTGATCTTGAACCTCTTTTATTTACACCAACCTAGTTCTCATAAATAGCAGATCAGATTGTAAACCTTCACCACATCTGTTTCACAGAATATTGTGGGGGTGGAGCACAAATGGTTGAATGCCCTTCAGTTCACTAGGGCTGCAGTCACACACACTAAATAATCCACTTTCGATGTTTACAGAGTTGTTATAAGGGTAAAATAGAGGAGAGGATACTGATGTATGCTACTCTATAATCCTTGAAAGAATGTTGGGATAAAAATGTTCTAAATACATACTAAATAACTGTATGGAGGATCACATATCATGTGAGCTCTTCCCTGCAGTCTAAAATTATGCACCCTAGGTACAGATTTGCTACCTCATCTGCTGTCTGTGTGATGAGAACAGGACTTGGATTTTGTCTAGTAATGACAAATAGCCTGCAAATAGCCAGATTCAACATAGTTTATTGAAAGAGACAGAACACACCAACATGGCTGCCACAGCTATGTTCAAGTACAGGTGAAAGAAAAGCCCCTGTGTTTACTGGACATTGTTTGGCAGAGGGAGGGGATAGAGTGGGACTGTGTTGTGGACTGGCCAAGCCCAGCAGAGCAAAGGGACACTGAAGACTCCTCTGAGGAAGAGTCAGCCAGCAGACCTGACCTCAACCCACAGCCAGTGGCAGAGGTGTTGAAGGAGGAGGCAGTGTCTGAAGGGCCAGACATAGATCCTCAGCCAGGAACCAGTGCACTGGCCCCTCAGCCCCCCAGCCCTGAGCTGGCAACAGAGAACCAGTTGCTTGTCAGTTCACACACTCCCCATCACCAGAACCTTGGGCATGCTGTAGGAAGAGGACAAGGAGAGACCTGCAAGACAGAAGGCATAGTGGTTGCCTGGCAGCACAGCACCAGCTCAGCACCGACAGTGAGGATGAGCACTTGCAGGAGCAGTACTGACACAGCTTGCATATGCATGACACAGTATAGGCTGCTGAGCAGCATGGTGCTTAAAAGCAATAGAAAATTGAGTAGCTGTGTGGAAGCAACTCATCTGATAGTTACTGACCTTGCAGCTTCTGCTCTGGATTATCCTCTATGTCTCTAACCCTGGCCTGTAGCTTGTTCATATTCTTGCTCTTAGATTGCCCTTTGGATTTGTAGCTGTGAGTGTTATCTACTTCATGCCTGAACCTTGGAATTGGATTTTGACACCTGGGCTGTCCCTGGAATTGCTCTACAAACACTGATGCCTGGATACTATATCTGTGTTCCTTCTTGGAGGATGTCGGCCATCAGGATAGACTGGACAGTACTGATTCAGCCAACAGAGAGAAGCTCACTGTGCCCCAGAAAGAGTGATGACATAATTGGCTATGTCCCAAATTGGCTATCACCTCTCCCTTCTCTGAACATCACTACTGGTTTACTGATCAATAACTGGTTACCTTTACAGGTCAAACAAAAGTAATGGCTATTTTGATATTGCAAGATAGGGAACATTATAATATGGGAGTTATATAAAGAATCGTAGCCTGTTTTCACTTCATTGTACTATGAGGATTCTTTGTTAACAAATTAAGACCAGTAATTTAAAACAGATAAGTCTGAGCTTGCCTGAGCGGCTCAGAAAAAAAAACAGTTTTCAGTGAAAATGTCAGAGCCCCAAAATCTTTTAACATTTTGAAGTCTGTAGATAGATCTGCTGGGGTTTCAAGCACATGATACATTACATGACTGTAGAAGCAAATTCTCAAAATGATTTAAACTGCCCACTCTTTTTCCTGGGTTCTTATTACCTTTTGGGATATGGGTGTCTGACACAGTGATTTCTCTCATGATGGAACTCTTTATTTTTTTCCCAGTTCTTTTGGGCACACAGAAGGTTTCCATCATCATATGCTCTAGGACATGGACAGCCTCTTCTGGTAGATTTTTGCATTGTTGGGTGGAGCCATGCCATTCACTCATAAGAATTCCAGTTGGACCAACAAACCCAATACTCAATAGTCATCCAAACTAACGGAAGCCCCTATAAATACTGCAGGGAGGTCAGCAACATTAGGAAATACAGACATGTTAGGAAATAATTCTAATGAAAATAATGGACTATAGAAGAAAATAAGTAGCAGATAGTGACAACGTGATGCCTAGATTTAGAAGAAGAAGAAGAAGAAGAAGAAGAAGAAGAAGAAGAAGAAGAAGAAGAAGAAGAAGAAGAAGAAGAAGAAGAGGAGGAGGAGGAGGAGGAGGAGGAG
>NW_015161960.1:363735-381979 GCF_001447785.1 Gekko japonicus
TGACAAGAAGAAGAAGAAGAAGAGGAAGAGGAGGAGGAGGAGATTGGATTTATACCCCACCCTTCACTACCCAAAGGTATCTCAGAGTGGCTTACAAACTCCTTTCCCTTCCCCTCCCCACAACAGACACTCTGTGAGGTAGGTGGGGCTGAGAGAGCTCTTGTCATGCTTTTCAAGAACAGCTCTTATCAGAACCATGGCTTGTCCAAGGTCATCCAGCCAGGTGCAAGTGGAGGAGTGGGGAATCAAACCCGGTTCTCCCAGATTAGAGTCCACACACTTAACCACTACACAAAACAGGCTCTCAGTATGTTTCATAACCTAACAATTCTATGCCATATTAGCATGAAAACATTATTATTTTTCCTCATTTGGCTTTTAAAATGGGGGAGTTGTCTTCATTAATGCTGTGGTGGAACGGAGCTCCCGGCCTCCCAGCCAAGCCGCTGGTGGTCCCGGGGCTGTTTTGCCACCCCGGAGGAGGCTGGGGCAGCAACAGATGCATGACGCTGTGTGTCATGATGTGGGCGGGGAGGCGGAACTGGCTCGGTTAAACGGCCAGGCTCTGCTCTCACCCAAACAGTCGCAGACTTGTGCTCACCCACCCTCCCGCCTTGTTCTTAATATAGGCTTTTGCCCTCAAAGGTTTTCCCAACACTGGGAGGAGCTTCGCTTCCTCTCTCTGTTCTACAATTCCATTGTAGGAATTGCCCACTGGTTGGGCCAGGACTCCCAGCTTCACTTTCCAAGTTATGAGGCCTTGCCTTTGTCTCTTCTGCTACCCAGGGCCTGGTTACCATGGGGACAGTTTACTGGCTTGTGATCCACTGGGGGAACAGCCACTTGCCCACTGACTGCCTTTCCCCAGCACTCATTTTAAAATAGCATGTCCAAGATGGTGGAAGTTTATGTAGGGTTGCAAGACCCCCCGCCAGGGCCAGGAGACCCCCACATCTGCAGGGTGAAATCCCACCCTCAACTGGCCCAAAAAGTGACTTGATGACATCACCTGGAAGTGACATCATTGAGTCACTAATGTTGGGAGGTGATGCTCTAGTTTTTGAGCAAAACTCTATGGTAAAATTGCCTATAAAACCATAGAGTCTTGCCCAAAAACTAGAGCATCACCCCCCTGATGTCAGTGACACGATTATATCACTTCCCGGTGACATCATTCTGGGTGATGCAGTAGAAGATCCAGGAACAGACCTGGGATCCCCCCCCCACCAGCTACCAGGTAGGACCTGGCAACACTTGGTCTATGAGAGCCACTTTGATATAGTGGTTAGGAGCGTGGACTCTAATCTGGGAGAACTGGGTTTGATTCCCCGCTCCTCCACATGCAACTGCTGGTGTGACCTTGGGTTAGTTACAAGTTATTTCAGAGCTGTTCTCTCATGAGCAGTTCTTGAAAGAGCTTTCTCAGCCCCCCTACCTCACATGGTGTCTGTTGTGGGGAGGGCAAGGGAAAGGAGACTGTAAACCACTCTGAGACTCCTTCAGGTAGTAAAGGGCAGGGTATAAATCCAATCTCTTCTTCTCTTCTCCATGTGGCCCAGAGAACCACTACCAGGACCAAAAGTTATAAAGCATTTATTAAAACGAAAATGCCCACAAGGATACTTTTATCACAGCACCAGACTGAGCAAGGGATTCAAAATAAAAGGGTAAAATGCAATTCCTCTGTCCCTCCCTCTATACATGCCTTGCAGGCTCCTTCATTTAGAAAGTTACAGATATTCTACAGGGTTACCATTACCTTTAAGCCTCTTTCAGGTATGCAGGCCAGCACATGGCAATGGCTGCCTCAGTGGAATCAGCACCAAAGAACCTCTCCTCCTTGCTCCCAGGTTTTTTTTTTATCATTTCTTATGCCTTTCACCGAGCATATCAGACTGGGTCAAAGAAGCTTTTCCTGAAGTCTCCAGGAGCTTCTTCCGGAAGTCCTTCTGGTTCTTAATTCCTCCAAATCTCTGTTCCCTGCAGCTGGGGGTGGGGGGACTTGACCTTCCCATCATCTCTTGCTAGACCTATTAGCATTTCTAAAAGAGTGGCTGAGGTGAGGCTGGAAAACAACTGAATTGACTTCCCTCCTCTTGCCTATTCTCTGCCCAGAGAGAAAACTTTTAAAAACTCACGGTGAAGGCTTTGCTCAGTTCAAACCTCCCCCCCTCCCAAAAAAAATGCATTTCTTCACAAATGCATATAAATGTATGCAGCGTTGTTCCCATTCTGTTACTGGCAAGCTCTGTGGAGTGGGATGCTATATTCCTCCAACCCAGCTGATCGAAAACCACTCTTGCCTATATGCTTCTGGGTGCAATTTCTTCCTCTTGCTTTTTGGTACAGTGATAAAAAGTAGAGGGAGAGAGAGGCGAGCCTTTCCATCAGCTAGAGAGGGGCTGCAAACAACCCGTTTGACAGACTTTCCAGGTACACACTCTTCTTTGCTTTCTGGCTCAGGCAGAAAACATGGAAGGAGAGAGAGAGGAATATCTCCCGCCAGAGGGGTCATTCTGACCTGTGATCTCTGTCCTAGAAGGGAGGCAAGGATAGATGCTGTGGGTGTTGTGGTAATGTAGCCCATGGGAGCTTTCATGTATAGCCTTCTTTTTTTAAGGGGGGTCATCTTACATTTAAGAACATCTTCCTTTGGGGTAGATATTCTAATGATTGCAAAAGCTGCACTCTATATATGTATATGTGTGTGTGTGTGTGTGTTCCTTTTATAACCCATAATAAAATGTTCCAACAGTATTTAAGGTGAACATAATTTTGATGCTATTTAGGATTGCCAGATCACCCCTGGCCACTGGTGGGAGATGGGGGTAGAGTTGGGAAACTTCTGGAGATTTGGGGATGGAGCCTGGGAAGGACAGGGACTTCAGTGGGGTACAATGCCATAGGGTCCACCCTCCAGTGCATCCATTTTCTCTTGGGGATCTGATCTCTGTAGTCTGGAGATGAGCTGCAATTCCAGGGGATCCCCAGGCCCCACCTGGAGTCTGGCATCCCTAGCTAATTATACCTTCAGTCAGTCAGTCAGTCCTGGATATTTGGGGGTAGAGTTTGGGGAGGAAATTCAGCAGGGATGTGGATGTGAGTCCACCCTCCAAAGCAGCCATTTTCTCCAGGGGAACTGATCTCTGTAGTCTGGAGACCAGTTGTAATTCCAGGAGAACTCCAGCCACCACCTGGAGGTCAGCAACTTGAATAAGGGGAGAACGTTTGAGAATTGGCAGAATTAGTCCTCTCCCCCCACCCCCACCCCCAAATAGGTCTTTGGACGTATGTAATCGAATACATGCCAGAAGATATTGTAGCCTCTGACAATAATCCTTAGTTTTTAAAAAAATCAGAATAATCCTTATCTTTCAAAAATATTCATGCCTGAGATCCTAAAGAAATGGTTTCACTGTTTCAGCCTTTGAAAGGCATCTGTGAGCAACTGTAAGGATGATTAAAAAGTGGTGACAATTCACTGCAAAATGATATGTCCAAAGTTTAAACTGAAAAGATCTAATTAAAGATACAAAAAGCATTTTCAAAACTAAAATAGAGTTCACTGCGTACTATGGCATAAGGAAAGGAGAACGTGTGACCAACATTTGCTATGTAAATTATCTCTAAGCCATGCTAAATCAATGAGTTTTGTTCTGTAGATGCTCATTCCAGGTTGCTCCCTGTAATGACCTCAATTATACATGTCTTCATTGTGAAATTATGATTGCCGTTGGTGGGCTGCAAATGACAGTGGAGAAAAGATTTCCATGATAAAATAGCACAAGTAGTAATACCTGACTGAATTAGCATGCAGAGCATGCTACTGACTGAAGTCAATGTACTTCCTGTTAAAGATCCTCTGATTTCTTAAAATTTTTGTTAAGGAAACAAGAGAAGGAGTGAAATAGGCAAGGGTGTCTGGACTTTATTAAGAGTTGAAAACTTAACAAGGAAGGATTAAATGACTGAAGACAAGGATGCTGGTTTCAAAGATACCATATGGGATGTCATATCATATTTAAATGCAATAGGACTTTTCTTTTTTCTTCCTTTCTTTTTCTTTTTGGTGAGTATTTGTGTGTGTGCCTAAAATTCATGTTTGACTTCTGGTGACCCCTAGTAGGGCTTGGACGTTTCAGAGAGGTGGATTGCTATTGCCTGCCTCTTCGTCCTAGCCCTGGTATTCCTTGGAGGCCTCCCATCCAAGTACTTGCCAGGGTCTGCCCTGCTTAACTTCAGGGATCCATTGAGATCAGGCTTGCCTGGGCTATCCAGACCAGGGCAGGATTTTTCAAAACTATAATATTTAAGTGGAAATTCTCGACATAAGTAAGAATGAACTTTGAATGTTTTCTCCCCAGCCTCCCTGTTCCAGTATGTTGTTGTTCAGTTGCACAGTCGAGTCCAACTCTTCGCGACCCCATGGCCCACATCACGCCAGGCCCTCCTGTCTTCCATTGTGCTTTGGAGTTTGCTTAATTTCATGTTCGTTGCCTCAATAACACTGTCTAACCATCTCATCCTTTGCCATCTCCTTCTTCTTTGACCTTCAATCTTTCCCAGCATCAGGGTCTTCTCCAGTGAGTGCTCCCTTCTCATTTGGTGGCCAGAATATTTGAGCTTCAGCCTCAGTATCTGGACTTCCAGGGAACAGTCAGGATTGATTACTTTTAGGATTGACTGATTTGATCTCCTTGCAGTCCAAGGGACTCTCAAGAGTCTTCTCCAGCACCATAATTCAAAAGAATCTATTCTTCAGCGCTCGGCCTTCCTTATAGTCCAACTCTCACAGCCATACATGACTACTGGGAATACCATTGCTTTGACCATGCGGACTTTTGTTGGCAGGGTGATGTCTCTACTTTTTATCATGCTGTTTAGGTTCGCCATCGCTTTCCTCCCAAGGAGCAGGCGTCTTTTAATTTCATGACTACTGTCACAGTCTGCAGTGATCTGGGATCCCAGGAACGTGAAGTCTGTCACTACTTCCACAGCTTCCCCTTCTATTTGCCAAGGAGTGATGGGGCCGGATGCCATGATCTTAGTTTTTTTGATGTTGAGCTTCAAGCCCACTTTTGCGCTCTCCTCTTTTACCCTGAGCAAGAGGCTCTTGAGGTCCTCTTCACTTTCTGCCATCAGAGTGGTATCGTCTGCATATCTGAGGTTGTTGATCTTTTCCCCAGCAATCTTAATTCCCGCTTGTGATTCATCCAGGCCAGCATTTCGCATGATGTACTCTGCATATATATTAAATAAGCAAGGCGACAATATACATCCTTGTCGTACTCCTTTTCCTATGCTGAACCAATCAGTTGTTCCATATCCGGTTCTAACTGTCGCTTCTTGGCCCTTATACAGGTTTCTCAAGAGACATGTGAGGTGGTCTGGTACTCCCATCTCTTTAAGGCCCTGCCATAGTTTGTTGTGATCCACACAGTCAAAAGCTTTAGCATAGTCAATGAAGCAGAAGTAGATATTTTTCTGGTACTCTCTTGCTTTCTCCATAATCCAGCGAATGTTGGAAATTTGATCTCTAGTTCCTCTACCTCTTCGAAACCCAGCTTGTACTTCTGGTAGTTCTCTATCCACGTACTGTTGAAGCCTAGCTTGTAGGATCTTGAGCATGACCTTGCTAGCGTGTGATATGAGTGCAATTGTGCGATAGTTTGAACATTCCTTGGCATTGCCCTTCTTTGGGATTGGAATGTATACTGACCTTTTCCAATCCTGTGGCCACTGTTGCGTTTTCCAAATTTGCTGGCAAATGGAGTGCAGAACTTTAACAGCATCATCTTCTAAGACTTTGAATAGCTCAACTGGAATACCATCACCTCCACTAGCTTTGTTGTTAGTAATGCTTTCTAAGGCCCATTTAACTTCACATTCCAGGATGTCTGGCTCGAGGTCAGTGATTATACCGTCGTGGTTGTCAAGGACATCGAGGTCTTTCTTGTATAGTTCTTCTGTGTATTCTTGCCATCTTTTCCTAATCTCTTCTGCTTCTGTTAGGTCCCTACCGTTTTTGTCCTTTATCATGGCCAGCTTTGCATGGAACGCTCCCTTGATTTCTCCAATTTTCTTGAAGAGATCTCTAGTCCTTCCCATTCTATTGTTTTCTTCTATTACTTTGCACTGTTCATTCAGGAAGGCCTCCTTATCTCTCCTTGCTGTTCTCTGGAAATCTGCGTTCAGTTGGGTAAATCTTTCCTTTTCGCCTTTGCCTTTCGCTTTCCTTCTTTCCTCTGCTATTTGTAAAGCCTCATCAGAAAGCCACTTTGCTTTCTTACATTTCTTTTTCTTTGGGATGGTGGTGATTGCTGCCTCCTGTACGATGTCACGAACCTCTGTCCATAGTTCTTCAGGCACTCTATCTATCAAATCCAGACCCTTGAATCTATTCTTCACCTCTACTGTATATTCATCAGGGATGCGATCTAGGTCAAACCTGAATGGCCTCGTGGTTTTCCCAATTTTCTTCAGTTTAAGTCTGAATTTTGCAATGAGTAGCTCATGATCTGAACCACAGTCAGCTCCAGGTCTTGTTTTTACTGACTGGATAGAGCTTCTCCATCTTTGACTGCAAATTATATAGTCAATCTGATTTCGGTGTTGCCCATCTGGTGATGTCCATGTGTAGAGTCGCCTCTTAGGTTGTTGGAAAAGGGTGTTCGCTATGACCAGTGTGTTCTCTTGACAAAACTCTGTTAACCTTTGCCCTGCTTCATTTTGCTTTCCAAGGCCAAACTTGTCTGTTATTCCAGTTACCTTTTGACTTCCTACTTTAGCATTCCAGTCCCCTATGATGATGAGGACATCATTTTTTGGTGTTAGTTCTAGGAGGTGTTGTAGGTCTTCATAGAACCGGTCCACTTCAGCCTCTTCTGCATCAGTGGTTGGGGCATAGACTTGGATTACTGTGATGTTGAATGGTTTGCCTTGGAATCGGACAGAAATCATTCTGTCATTTTTGAGATTGTATCCCAGTACTGCCTTTTGCACTCTCTTGTTGACTATAAAGGCCACACCATTTTTTCTACGAGATTCCTGGCCACAGTAGTAGATATAATGGTCTTCTGAGTTAAATTCGCCCATTCCTGTCCACTTTAGTTCACTGATTCCTAGGATATCGATGTTCAGTCTTGCCATCTCATTTTTGACCACGTCAAGCTTACCTTGATTCATAGATCTTACATTCCAGGTTCCTATGCAGTATTGTTCTTTGCAGCATCGGACTTTCCTTTCACCATCAGACACATCCACAACTGAGCGTCCTTTCGGCTTTGGCCCAGCCGCTTCACTCTTTCTGGGGTTACTTGTACTTGTCCTCTGCTCTTCCTCAGTAGCATATTGGACACCTTCCGACCTGAGGGGCTCATCTTCCGGCGTCATATCTTTTAGCCTTTTGATACTGTCCATGGGGTTTTCTTGGCAAAAATACTGGAGTGGGTTGCCATTTCCTTCTCCAGGTGGATCACGCTTGGTCTGAGTTCTCTGCTGTGGCCTGTCCGTCTTGGGTGGCCCTTCACGGCATAGCCCACAGCTTCATTGAACTGCGCAAGCCCCCTCGCCACGACAAGGCAGTGATCCATGAGGGGCCACAAGTGATGGGCCACTACATAAAAGTGCCTAACATCTGGTGACACTCTGGACAAAACTCTATGGTAGAATTAGCTTCAAACCATAGAGTTTTGCCCCCAAAACAGAGTGTAGCCCCCACGATGTCACCAATATGTGTATGTCACTTTCGGGTGATGTAGGCACGTCACTGACATCCCTGACGTGTACGTCACCTGGAGGGGGCATAGGAACGTCACGCTTCTTCCCTCCCCTCTCTTCGAGCCTCCTTGTAAGTCCACCGCCGGCTTGTGGGCCAGACTTGGCAACCCTACTTTTCTCGTAGGGCTTGGTCCCCAGGCCCCTGATCATCCTTGATCCCGGTCAAACGAGCGGGATGATCCACTGCCAAAAGGAGGCAAATTAGAGCCGGAGCAAAAAGAACCGCGGGAGTGCAATCTGACGTGCCCCCACGGCTCTATGCTCTGGCAGCTGATCAAATGTTGTGCAGCAAACCGGCAGTAGCACAGTTGTGCGCATGCGTGGGATGGGGAACGGCGCTGGCTGCGACGGGCTACCAGCGCTTCCCCGACCAGACGCCTGGAGTTGCCGCACATCATCCGGAAGGTAGTGCTCTGTTGCTAGTACCTTTTAAATGTGCATTTTCGGGCCGAAGGGACGGATCGGGGATGGGTGCGTGATGCTTCCCAGATGTTGCGGTGTGCTTGATGCGCCCCCGATCTGTCCCTCTTGCGGGGCAAATCCTCCTGTGTGACCGGGGCCCTCATTGCTCTCTTCTGTTTGGAGGCTAAGGCCTTCTACGGCTGTTACCTGACAGTCAGTTCTAAAGATTTTGGCAGGGACAATCATAGATATAGGGAATTCAAATGTAACCCCTCTGATCCCATTATCTACAAAGCAAGCTGGCACCGAAAGTTTCAAGGACATTCCTCTGGGAATAAGGCTTCTTCAGAAGAATTACGCTTCTAAGATAGTGCAGTCACACACTCCACACTCACATACCCCGACCTAAGAAATTGCTCCCTCCAGCATCTATGGCAAATTGAGCAGAGCAAGGTTTGACAATTTCATCAGGACTTTGTCTCTTCAGAAGTGAAATCATCCTGGTTATTCAGAGCTAAATTACTTTGTGTGTGGTGAAATTTCTGACAGCTGTTGTTAAATTATATGACAACTTCCATAGTAACTTTTAGGCTCTCCTATTGTGGTATGAGGGTTTGCTATTTATGATTCTGGTTGCGAAAACAGACATTAAGAATAGGGATGGGGGCACAAACCTCATAACAAACCTAAATTCATCATGAAAATCACCCAGTTCATGGTTCAACAGGTAGCACTGGCCACCAATAAGAGAACTCATGGGGGAGGTCTGCTGCAAGTTTGATGTCCCTGGCTTGTGGGGGTTCTGTTCTATACACTCCTGGACCTGCAGCTGTGATTTCCCCAGAAAGCACTTTCCTGAGAGCAATGCACCTTTTCTTGGTTTCCAACTTTCCAGCCCCCTTCTGCATTAGACTTCCCCCCGTTTTGCATTTTGGACACTAAGATCCTCGCCTTTCATGCCTCTGGCCACTCACTTCCCTGGCTTAGCATTATCAGCTGCCCTTGCTGCACCTGGCTCTCATCTTGGTTTTCCTACTTTCCACCTTCCCTCTTGTGCCAGACCTCCCCCTTTGGTGTAGTGGTTAAGTGCATGGACTCTAATCTGAGAAAACCAAGTTTGATTCTCCACTCCTCCTTTCAAAGCTGCTGGATGATGCTGGGCAACCCATAGTTCAGTCAGAGCTGTTCTTGAAAGAGCAGTCCTCGAAAGAGCTCTCCCAGTCCCACCTACCTTACAGGGTGTCTGTTGTGGGGAGGGGAAAGGAAAGGAGTTTGTAAGCTGCTCTGAGACGCCGAGTGAAGGGTGGGATATAAATCCAATCTCTTCTTCTCTTATCTCCTTCTTCTTTTGCATTTTGGACCCTAGGGAGCCATTCCACCACATCACAAACCTCACAAACAGGAAGGTTTCATGAAGGTTTGTGGTTTGTGTGGCCCCACAAACCTTGATTTTTCCAGTTTGTGCCCATCCCCAATTAAGAACTAAGTAAGGTTCAATATAAATATAAAACCTTTATGCTTTACTACAAAACAATCCTCAAAAGCTTGTATGGAAGATATGCTGAAAGATTTTAAAAGTGTTTCACAGAATACAAATCAGTGCAAGAAACAGGATTAAGGAAATGTTTAATAACATAGAATCCAGTGATTGTACTCTTACTTTACATCTTTTCAAAAGAAAGCAAACCTTACTAAAGCTACAAAATGTTAAATGTTGTTCTAATTACTAGTTTTTATCCTATAAGTGCATTCCAAATACAGTAGCATTTTCATTTTAAAAAATACTTGTACATTAACACCAAATAGTTGTAATGATAATCTCTATAACCAGTGTTAAAAATGGCAGCATAATGTGAAGAAATACTCAAAATATGCTGTCAGAATTTGAGGTTGTTTAGCCCTTCTCCATCACAGGCTTGTAATTTAGTAAGTTTCAGTTTAGTACAAACCATACCCACTATTAAACTGAACTAGCAAACACTGATCTGTAGTTAGCCACCAAACCAGGACTGTGAAATGTAGTTTGAAGCTGGTTTGCAATTCAGTCCTTGATTCCAAAGGCCATTTGGGAGGAAGATATGAAGTAATTAAAACAGCAGACAGCTGCTGAATGTATGAAGAGTACTTTTTATTCACCAGAAGTACCCACAACAAGCCCCAGTCATCTTGCAGATAGGGGTAAATGCTTTCAGGATAGAAGACAACTTCAGGAAGGACAGTTCCTGATACTTTTAATTGAAAAAACAAAGCACTTGCCTTGCCTTTAATTCTATTGATCTTTAAAATCTAAATTTCATCATGTTTATCCAATTTGTTTGACACTCTGGATGATGATGGCTTCTCACCTACGAACAGTCAGAACCCTTTATGTATCCATATTCATGCTTTTTCAACTGGCTAAATCTGATGATACCATCAGTATCCTGGAATCTGTATTTTAGTATGTTCATTTAAACTCATCCAGCTTCATAAGACCTTAGTGACAAAGCTCTTTCCGACTGTTATGTGAATTCCATCCAAGTGAATTCTATCCATTCAGAGACTATCAAAATGCCACTGGAAAGAGCTTAGAGGCAGTAGAGGAGGTGTGATCAGATTATCCAGTGATTCAATCCCTAATCAGAGTTTCTCTTAAAGGCTAACCAGACTTGACATTCGCAAAGAAGAAGTAGATATTCTTCACTGTTGCTGTCCTTATGAACCCAAGCCTTTAGACTTGGATAGCTGCAACACTCTGTGAAGTAGTATTTTTTAAATGGCTTTCTGGCATGTGTTGCTTGCTTAGTTCATCCCCTTCAGCAACATTTCGTAAAGCACTGCTATTGTCCAAATGAACAAAAGTACTCCATCATTCAATGTGGCAAAAATATTCCCTCTAGAAAATGTCAGCTTTGAAGGGAAACTGCTTGATCCAAGGTCTGATTACTCTTGTTATTTAATCAGGATGAGACTCCTGCAGCCTCCAACCAAGTTTTTTTTTTAAAGTTCAGTGATGTCAAGGTTTATTTCTCTATTTTTAACAAAAGAGAAAACACATCGCTCTGCCACTTCCCTCATGGTGCTTGCTTTTCTGTGAGCAACATTCAGCCTCTGCTAAACTGAAATTGCAGGCACGCAGAGTATGTGGATTCAAGAGATGTCAGCCCTCCTGGAATCAATGCACTTGCTGTCTCATTTGTTTGGCATCCAAAGACTGGACTAATATAGCACCCAAGAGGTGTGAGATACTCCCCTCCCTTTCATCTTAATGGGCTATTAACTTGAAAGCTCAGTTTGGCACATTTAAATGTGACATCCTCCAAGGCCTTGTTTTTGCCAGAGCCTCGGTGACTGAGCCAAGAAAAGATATCCAGGGAATGATAAAACTGTAAACGTTTCAATTTTGACAATGCCTCCTGATTGCTCTACCACTCCTCGCTGTCTCTCCTTGAAATGCTTAATAACAACTCTCCCCCCACTGACAATAACTCCACCATCACATGCCTTACCTGTCTGTGTAGGCACACTGTTTGTTTTCATCCTCTATAATGGTCCACTAGGAAAATTATAATGATGCAGTTGTGGGGTGTTTTGGTTGTGTTTTTTTAAAGTAGAAAATGTACTATTGTCAGGATGCTGTGTAGTGTTATTTTCCCCATTCAAAATGTAATGTTACAGGGAGAAGGAGAAACATTTCAATGGCAAAATATCATTTCATAAAAAACAGTTTTATCATGGTTATCACCCAGAAAAAAAGATCAGTCATTCTATAAAGCTTATGTAAGGATCTGCAGGTATCTTTCCCAATATATTTGGATGGCACTGCTCTCTCAATCTGCCCCCCACCATGTATCTCATCCCAAATTACCACCTTTTCTCTGTATCACCTGTGCTTTCAACAGGTGACCAGCAGATAGTTTCTTCAGTCACTTTCCCCCTATTTTTACATCATCATGTTCTCTCTCCATCATACTCTCTGTCCAATTCTGTTGTGAGTGGATGAAGACTTGTTTTTCTTTTTCTTTTTGGCATTCCCTCAGTGATCCCTCCTTCCTGACCAATTTTTAATTTCTTTTTTATGCCTTTGTACATATTTTATCTCTATTATTGTTTGTTTTAATAATGTGTTTGGGGTGACTTAAATAGTTTTAAATTGTGATTTTTGTCATATATTTTTAAATATAGTAAATTGTCCGCCACCTGGTGACCCTTGTGAGGGCAGAAAGGCAGGATATAAATTTTGTAGATCATGGTGATGATGAAGAAGAAGAAGTAGATGTGGTAGGTCAAAGCCCTGAGATGGGAGTAGACAGGGTCACTTGAAAACTCTGATTCTACCCCTGACACCCAAACCTCAAAGCATGCAATGACATATGTAGACATGGTGACTCCAAGCCCTGAGTCCACCCTGACAGCCAAACACAAACCAGTGTGCAATGATGTGTGCTGACATGGTAGCTGGAAACCTTGAGAAGGAAGTGGAGGTGGTGGGTAGCTTGAAAGCCCTGAGAAGGAAGTAGACATGATGGCTTGAAGCCCTGAGAAGGAAGTAGATGTGGTGGGTCAAACCCCTGAAACAGAAGTAGAAATGGTGGGTCAAAGCCTTGACAAGGAAGTAGATGTGGTGACTTGAGAGCCCTGAGAAGGAAATTGATGTGGTGCTTCAAAAGCCGTGACAAGAAAATAAATGGGCTGGCTCAAAAGCCCTGAGAAGGAAGTTGATGTGGTGGCTTGAAAGCCCTGAGTCCACCCCGGCACCCAAATCCCAAAGTATGACCACTCCACCCAGGGCTGAAACATGCAGCCAGTACCTGAAAGACAGATAGAAAGGCAAGTAGCTCCAGACTTTTGTTAGGGCCTCCCCTAAAGTACCCCCACAGCAGCAGGGGATACTTTAATGTGTGTACTCAGCTGAGGCACCCACTAGCTAGGGCAGAACAAGACAGGTACAGAGCACACCATGAATGGGGGTGTTTAGTCAACTCTACACCTTGGTCCAGAGCGCATCCATTCATCACCTTGAATATTTCTACTCCATGGATAAGTAGAAACAGGTGAAGCTGGTAGAGCCACTCATCAATTCTAAAAAGATTGGTTAGGGAGTTCAGAAGGGCAGACCAGGCATCCCCAGAGTTTCGATGGGAGCTCCCAAAAGTACTCCCATGGCAGCTGAGAGGGTATAATGAATGTGGGCACTCTGCCGAGGAACCCACTAGCTAGGGTGGAAACAGACAGATGTAGAGCACACCCAATCTGGGGTATTTTGTTTGACTTTGCATCTGGGTCCAGAGGACACTCAATCCACTCACAGCCCCCCCCCATGGCAGAAACATGCAGCCAGTATCCAAAAAATGGATGGAAAGGCAAGCACCTGCAGATTTTGGATGGAGGCTCCCCAAAGTGCCCCCACAGCAGCAAGGATGGTATAAGGGTACTCTGGGTGGGTGTGGAAATGTTTCCACAGGTTGGACTGTAAATGGGGCACTATGATTTGAGCAGGTGGGACTAGGCACAGCTGGTTTCTGGCACCAAGCTGGGAGGTGAAAGAGGGGGGTGTACTTGGGACTTGGGAGGAGAAGATGCTTCCTCCCCCCCCAATCTCTGAACCACTGTTGTCAGAGGATTCCTCTCCAAAGAGATCAACAACTGCTGGTGCCTGGATGTTGCTAACACCTCTGTTTTATTTTGGAAAAGCCTCAAGGACAGCTGGGGCAGAACTGCAGTGGGTGGGTTTTATGCCTGAGGACAGGGGCCTCTGGCTCTCTTTCGCCCTCATGGTGTTCACTAAGCCCCTGTGCTTGATATTAGAGTGGGAACAGGATGCCAGTCTGATCCCTGCTTCCAGACACCTCCCAAACCCCGATGGCAGACAGCACAGCAGATCACTACCAGCACCCAATAGCAAAGCTCTTGTGCTCGGCCTGAGTGCAGGACCAAGATGCCAGTCTGATCACTGATTCCAGAAACCTCCCAAACTCTGATGGCAGGCATCAGAGGAGATCACTAGCCGGGGGGCACCTAATAAGGCACCTAATAAGCCCCTGTGCTCGGCCTGAGTGTAGGAACAAGATGCCAATCCGATGCCTGATTCAAGAAACCTCCCAACCCCCAATGGGAGATAGCAGACATGATCACTAGTGGAGGGGGGAATAAAGCCACTCAATAGCTAAGCCCCTATACTCAGCATAAGTGCAGGAATAAGATGCCAATCCAATGCCTGAATCAAGAAACCTCCCAAACCCCAACAGCAGATAGCAGATGAGATCACTAGCAGAAGGAGGGTGGGTAAGTTATAGAAAGGCACCCAATAGCTAAGTGAGCACAGGAAGAACAAACCAAGATCCCTGGTTCCAGAACACTCCCAAAACCACACAACAGAAAGTAGACCAGATCATTAGCAGGAGAGGTGGCGGGGGGGGGGGTAGAGAGGCACCCAATAACTAAGTCCCTGTGCTCAGCATGAGTGCAGGAAGAGCAGAACCAGATATCTGGATCCAGAAGATTCTCAACCCCCCACAGCAGAGAGCAGAGCCAATCACTAGTGGGGGGGAGAAGGCACAGTAGATAAGCCCCTGTGCTGCAATTCAGAGCCCAGAGTCCACTGCACCCTAATCCCAAACCCCAAAAAACAAACAGGAGACCAATAAAATAGAAAGCAAACAATGAATCAGCTCTGCTAGCTCTGTGCCTCTCTTTCGCTTCACCAGACAACAAAGGAAGGGTAGAGAGAAGAGTTCACTCAATATATAGACTTCTGAGCCCATAGATCACAATGGGAACTCTGTTATTGGCAGCGAGCAGTGCCTGTTAAGCTTCAGAAGGCTCCTATTGGTGTTTCCAAGGATGAAGAATTCCATTCCCATTGTTGCCTTGGAGTTTTGTAAACAGTTTAATCGATCGGCACCGGTCTGTCTCCACCCATTAACTGCTATGAACCACACTAAAAGTATGTGGAAATTTGTGATGGTAGAGCCTCCATGGACATCATTTTACAGACCACAAACCAGCCAAAATTCATGAAGAATTTTAGTTTGTGAGCCAGTTTGTGCCCATGCATATTCATACCTAGGGACTATACCTAGGCATATTCATACCTAGGGACTCATTCACCTTCTCAACCTACAACATAATACATGCCATCAGATGCCAGCAACTCCATTCTGCTATCTACATAGGTTCTTAGCTTGTATACGTTTGAGATCTGCATAGAAATGTCACAGACATTTGGTTAGATACAGCACAGTGTTTCCACAGACATAAGGACCTCCTCCCGTGGAATACAACTTTTACGTCTCCTGTGGCAGCTTGAAATACTTCGCCAAATCCTGTTCCTCGAAAGAGCAGGATGGGGGGGGGGGGCATTTCAGGCTGCCCCAGGGGAGGGGAGCTGCAAATGTCATGTTCCCCAGACACAGATCCATGTATGTATAGAAAATGACATTGGATTCAACTGTCTGGAATTGAATAGCATTTAGTAGCCTTTTGAGTCCCCATCTACAATGGTTTTCTCTATAATCTTGTATCTATACTAATTAATGATACATTTCATTTCAGGCTGCCACAGGAGAGGGGAGCTGCAAATGTCATGTTCCCCAGACACAGATCCATGTATGTATAGAAAATGACATTGGATTCAACTGTCTGGAATTGAATAGCATTTAGTAGCCTTTTGAGTCCCCATCTACAATGGTTTTCTCTATAATCTTGTATCTATACTAATTAATGATACATTTTATGCATCTGATTAAGTGAAGCCTAGTTCCTAAATCTGTTAGTATTTAAAGTGCCACAAGGGGGCCATTTGTTTTTACTAATGGCTACCCTCAGGAATTAGTGTCACTACATTTGTATGGCAATTTGCCTTAAGAGCATTGTCCAGAAATTGAGTTTCATTGATCCATTTTTAGACCAAGCTAGACATCTCCTTGTTTCAGTGATTAGGGTTTGGAACCTCTATCTTACTTCCACTTATTCAGTGTTGCCCTCCGTTATGTATCACATTCTTCTGCCACTAGACATTTTACATTAAGTCAAGACCACCTTCTTTCAATAAGGAGAAAGCACCTAGCACCAAAGGAATATGCTCTGCAACAAAGGAATGTCTCTGAATCATAGCTATGCAAGCCAACCTTAGGTTTTCTCAGTTTTTCCAAACTAGTTTGAATGTGCTCCACCCTGGGGTCCTCTTTACTTTGATCCAGGGCACAACTCATGATTCATCCTGAATTGCCCTGAGGAATATGTAGCAGGATAAAAAGTGACCAAGACAAAAAAGGATGCCCTGGGATTATGTAATTGTTTTCCCTCAATGTGATTGGCTTGCTCTTCTTGTAGTTTCTAAGTATCCCATTTTATCATTTTATCCCTCAATGCAAAGGGGTGCTATAACATATCCATCGACATGGATCAATTATTCTCATTTCAGTAGTTCTCATTTCTGGCACTCTGCTGTTTTCCCAGGCCATCTTGCCATACCAGTTTGGTGTACATGCATAGCAAATGCCTTTGTGGGAAGAGCAGAGACCACACCTTAAAAAGGATATTATAGCTTTGGAAAAGGTGCAGAAAAGGGCAACTCGAATGATAAAAGGGTTGGAACACTTTCCCTATGAGGAAAGGTTAAAGCGCTTAGGGCTCTTTAGCTTGGAGAAACGACGACTGGGGGGTGACTTGACAAGCCAACCTTAGGTTTTCTCAGTTTTTCCAAACTAGTTTGAATGTGCTCCACCCTGGGGTCCTCTTTACTTTGATCCAGGGCACAACTCATGATTCATCCTGAGTTGCCCTGAGGAATATGTAGCAGGATAAAAAGTGACCAAGACAAAAAAGGATGCCCTGGGATTATGTAATTGTTTTCCTTCAATGGGATTGGCTTGCTCTTCTTGTAGTTTCTAAGTTTCCCATTTTATCATTTTATCCCTCAATGCAGAGGTCCATATGCTTATCTATATGGAGCAGAGGGGCTCTGGGGCAAGTGATGCTCTGTCTTCTTGGTGCTTGGGGGGGGTCAACAGTGGGAGGGCTTCTAATGTCCTGGCCCCACTGGTGGACCTCCTGATGGCACTGGTATTTCTGGCCACTGTGTGATACAGAGTGTTGGACTGGATGGGCCTTTGGCCTGATCCAACATTGGCATCTCTTATGTTCTTATGTTCTTACTTTTAATGACCTCCAACCTCATTTCCCATTGGCAGAAGGCATCAGCCTAGCCAATCCTGTCCAATGTCTCATTTGAACCGCCAAAGTGGCTAGGTCATAGGGTTGCCAGGTTCCCTTCATTCTCCGGTGGGAGAATTTGAGGGGCATTCTGGGTGTGGGCAGGGATGCCCCCAAGCCCCAACCCAAGTCCCACCCCCAAGAGCAACCAACTGCCCAGCCACCCCTCTTCCTCTCCTCTTGCCCAATTTAAAGGGCTTCAACTGGTCAGTGGGGACCACGTGGCCCGCCAGCCATCTGGACGGCCCTTTAAATCCAGCAGGAGGTAGAGGGAGATCACAGGCACAGGCTCTGCTTGTAAAAAGACTCTGGGGTAGAGGCCACAGTGAGCGGGTCTGGGAAAATCAGTCCGACAGTGATTGTTATACTGCTGTGAAGGGTAGAGGCCACAGTGAGCGGGTCTGGGGAAATCAGTCCCACAGTGATTGTTATATTGCTGTGAATGCATTTCTTTCCAGAATCCTGGGGCAAAGGGAGATTTTGTTTTAGTTCTCATCATACTGCCTATCCATGTGAATTTATTTGCACAATTCCATGAAATACTCAAGAAAAATAAGATGACCCCTCAAACATTACCTTTAAACAAGACTAGGTAATCCTGATGGGGCATTTGAAAGAAAGCTATCCATGAATTTTCTACAGAATGCCAAGGGAAGGATCAGAATACTATTTTGCCCAGTTTTCATCAACAGCATACTATAATGTGCCTGTTTATTTACACTGTGTAAATTATGCAAACCAAATAAGTTAGGTCAGATGTTTGCTGTAGAAGTTTTTAATTGGTACTGATCCAGGAGCACTTAGAGGTGTCTCAGCTTTGGTGTTGTGCCGATAAGAGCTATAGAAATTGTGTTTTTATTCATTCCTG
>NW_015161960.1:382047-410388 GCF_001447785.1 Gekko japonicus
GCTAGTCTCAGAAAAACTTGTAGATAAAATTTTATTGCATTTAGTTTGTCCTACAGTCTATTTAATATGAATTCGATTTCTGTAGGGTGGAAATGAGAATGGATGATATTACTGTCTTTCTCTAAATAGCTGGGAGGTAGTCTGACAACCAAGAAGCATGAAATAAAGGATTAGGCTGTAATCTAGGTTTGCTGAAGTGTATCCTATTTCACATTGTTGTTCTAAAGTTGACCTTTTTTACAGTTCATATCTTAGCTATTGCTGAAACCTCTCCAATCAATCAGTGAAAAGGCCAGATTCATTGTGTACATGATAATAATTACTTTTTGCTATTACTTTCACAGAGGTGGTTCAACTCACACTTCCTGAAGATCAAATGGTTAGCATGACCACAGTAACCGTAGGGCTGAGCACTGTATTGACCTGTGCTATCCGTGGACCTCTGAGGCCTCCAATCATCTGGAAACGCAATGGAGTCATGTTGAATTTTTTAGATTTGGAAGATATCAATGTAAGTCTTCAGTTAACTTGTGCAATTTTATTGTGTAGGAAACTTAAAGTGATTTTTAATGGGCAATCAGCAGGCAAAGCCAATCAATGCAAAGAACTTACTTAATGAAAAACTGATTTTAAACTCTCAGAGAATGACCAGTATATTTTAAACATTTTTCTTCGGGGAAAGTTCTCTTTCAGTAGCTCCAAAATGTTATACACATTATGCCAGCAAATACCTATCCCAAACATAAGATTTGCAGTTAAGTGCCCCCACTCAACTACTGATTTTTCCTTTCAAGTGCCCCCTGTCATTAGTGTTACAAGGGGAACAGATAAAATATGGTATCTAACATCTGTCATATTTTTAAAAAACTGTTGCCTATTGTGTTAGTATTTGAATACCATACTGGAATAAGACATCTAATCTTGTTATTTTTAGGGGGGGGGAAGATGCAGACAAACAAGGTAAAGAGTCAGAATCCTTCTCAATTTCCAGTCACTGTACCCCTTAAAAAACTTATTCTGATCAGATTCTGTGATTCTGGAATGTTAGTTCCAGATAGTCAGTCTTTCTTTAAAATACATTGATAATTTCTTGATAAAGACCCTTTGGTTTCCTTAGCACTAGAGACTATTATCTCAAATGCAATCAGAGAGGATCCTAATGATCCAACAGTTACAAATCTATGTAAAGTAACAGAACTATAGACGGTTCTCATTATTCATTCACAGCTTTAATTTGTCTAGACTTAAGCAATGACTATTTTTACCATAGCTGTAAATCTTACTTCATCATGTTTCACCCATAAAGAAATTGAATTGGCTAAACTGCAGCTATTATTACAAATAAATTATACCACTGCTGATGAAGGTGGACTAGAAGACCTTTTTAGTTTGTTACAGACTTCCAGGACTGCTGATATAAAATGACTGGAGTACACTTGTCTTTTAGCTCTTTGAGAACTCACCCTAAAAGGACAGAGCAAATGTGAAACTGGTATGTTACAGAAGGAAAGAAATCAAGAGGTGCACTGCAGTCACTGATTAAAAGAACCACTTTATTAAAGGGACATAGCATAACATCCTAGCTAATATCACCAGTATGAAAAAGGCGGCTGTACCATTATTGAGATTTCTAGGGTAAGATTGCCAGCTCTGAGTAGGGGATTCTTGGAGATTTGGGGGTACAGCCTGGAAAAGGCAGGGTTTGAGGAGGGAGGGACCTCAGCAGGGTATAATGCCATAGGTTCCACTCTCCAAAGCAGCCATTTTCACTAGAGGAACTGATCTCTATAGTCTGAAGATCAATTGTAATTCTAGATCTCCAGGCTCCACCTGGAGGTTGGAAACCTTAGGAGTTTAGTCTAGACAGCCAGTCAAGATGCCTCCCAGTTGACAAATCATCTTAACCTGAAGCGGCACCAGGCCCGTAGCCAGGATTTTTTAAATTCAGGGGGCCTTTAAATAAGTCGGGGTGCACCCCTGCACACATTGAATGGTGGGTGGGGAGAGCTGTAGCTGGAGGAGGAGGAGGAGGAGCAGCCACCATTCCCGAAACCACTGACTTTGATATCTCCAGATTGCTACCCTCCTCCTCAGCTGTGTCTGTGGATTCCTTTCACTTGTTCATCCCTCATGCCAGACCAGGAAGCATGAGAAGCCTCCCTCTAAGGGAGAGGCGCTGCTGCCAGTCCAGCTTCCCAACTTGGGCCCAAGGAAGAAAGAAAGGAGGAAACAAGAAAGGCAACCAACCAGACAGAGAGAGGGGGGGGAGGGAGGGAGGGAGGGAGCCAAAGTGGACTTTTCCTTCCATTGAGGATTTCCTGTTGGCTCTCCTCAGCTGGCCTCCAAGTGCTGCCTCTGACTGAATGACAGGGCAGGGAGAGCTGGAGCAAACGCACGGGTTCCCTCCGCCAGCGGCTGCTTGCCTTTTGGCTGCATCACAGCCCTGGTATTCCTTGGACGTCTCCCATCCAAGTAATCCTGCTTAACTTCCGAGATCTGATGAGACTGGGTTTGCATGGGCTATCCAGGTCAGGGCAGCTCCATTTAGACCAATGAGCTGAAGCCCAGGGTTCTCCTTTGCTCAACGTATTCCCTGGGTGAAATGTATTGCATGTAGAGTTGCCAGCTCTCAGGTCTGGGCAGGGGGTCCCCCACTTTTGGGTGCTACAATCTGCCCCGGTTGGTGGGAAAAGCCCCACCCTTAAGCCCCATCCCCAAGACTGACCACCCACCAGGCCACCCCCTCCCTCCCCTCCTGCCAGATTTAAAGGGCTTCATCTAATCGGCAGGGACCATGTGGCCCATTGAGCAGCTGGAGGAGGGTGGTCTTTATATCTAGTAGGAGGGTGGGAGAGGGGCAGTCAGCATGCTCAGATGACAAAAAGACCCCATAAAGTGTCTTTTTGCAAGTGGGATGGGGACTGCGGTGTGTGGGGCTGGGAAAAATCAGCAGCCCCCACCCTGTTCACAAAAAGACCCTTTGAAGGCTATCTTTTGAGCCAGGTGTATGGTCCACGACTCCCCCTCTCCCTCCCTCCTGCTAGATTTAAAGAGCCCTCCAGCTGATCAGTGGGCCACGTGGTGTCCGCCAATCAGCTGAAGCCCTTTAAATCTGGCAGGAGGGGAGGGAGATGGGTAGCTGGGTGGGTGGTCACTCTTGGGGGCAGGGCTTGGGGCATCCCCGCTCACCCACGAAATGCCCCCCCCAAATCCCCATGCCGCAGTGGTGAGAGGACCTGGCAACCCTAATTGCATGCCTGCCCTTACTGGCTGGGAAAGGACTTCATGGGCGCCCTGTTTCTCTCTTGCATTTTCCAGTACTGCGAGGCCTGAAGCCAAATGCTAGATCTTGTAAAACTTTGCATAGCAGTCCTGGAGCCTCACAGACTGAGGTACAAACAATGTGTGTCTTCTTTTTCCCCTGGCAACCTCACTAGCTGCAGCAGACAACTAGCAGACATCTTGATCTAGACTCTACAGCAAATCACAGAATATCATTTTCGTTTTAAAATCATTTTCAACTTCACTGCACAATGGCATCAGGCTATGTTTTGGCCTCCTTTTTAATTTACTTTTTGAAAAGTAGTTAAGGCTACAGTGTGGATTTTATCTCATTCAAGATTAGAGCAGTTAATATTTTTCCCAGCTTCTAAAATGTCTGTAGAAAGACAGGTACAATACGAACAACAAACTTGGAATTATAATCATTTTAATAGTGACAACCACTCCTAGCCAATGATTTCTTAGATGTGACCAACCAAATAAGTTTTAATTGTTCTTATTCTGCAAGTAGTTATTCTTTAATGTTCCTTATATTTGATGTTTCAAAATGACTATTGTGTAGTTTCAGTAAATCATAACACTGTGCAGAAGTTTATATCTTTCCACTTATTATACTTCTTTTTAAAAGTCCTAATAGTTTAAGTTCAGCTCTATTGATTTTATAATCAGAGATTCCTTTTGGATGCAACATAGATAACATGTCATCAGCATATAGACTGATTTTAAATGTATTCTGGCTAATTTATCTCTAATACATTCTGTATACTTCAGTGAGTAAAACTATAAATACTGCTTAGCAAATAGCACAGCTGAGAAAGAACATCCCTGACATGTCTATCTCAACATCTCAGTGCTTTAAAAAAGATTTTAAATATTCCTTTCTGTTTCTAATGCAGGTTTTTCAGCTTGTGTTCAGTTGTGTTGGATGTAAAATAATATAGGAAACAGCCATTTTTAATGTGTATAATGTTCCCTGGTAATCTGTTAGTTGTGAATGAGCTATTTGGGTGGCCTTTCCTTGTTCACATGATCTTGAAGATGGTACAGTTTCAAAGCCACACATTGTTGCTGATACCATTTGCCTTACAGCAGCAATTCCCAGACTGTGGGCCAGAGCACACCACTGTATAGAGCTGTGCCACATCCTTCAGTCTGTCTGCCATTATATGTAGAGTGAGAACATCTTGAGAAAGAAAATAAGGACATGCAGGGATCTTCTGGTGCAGGTGAATGGCTTGGATCCTGTAGTATTGAATGGGACTTCCTCACCTCCCTTCTCCTGCTGCAGACCAAAATACACACCCTAAAGTGTTGCGGGGGGGGGGCAGGGGAGATGCAGAAGCAGCATGAGGAATGGGCTGGGGTCTATAGTACAAGGGGGAAATGGTCCAAAAAATCCCACCTTCAGAAATCTGCATGGGATACAATCTGACAGCCATGAGCAAAGTCCAAAGCAATTGCTGTTGCCCAGAAAGCACAGTTCTGTCCCCAGTTCTGACTTACTGGACAAAGGCAGAGCCAGACAGCAACAGACAGCGTTAACTGGGCTACAGGCAGATACAATGGTATCACCTACTGTTCTGTGAATTCTAGAATTTAAAACTGACTACAGCTTTAATCCAGCAAAAAAACCCACACCTGTATATTGTTAATCAATCAATGTATTATAATAATTAACATAATAACCTAATTAATAAAAAAAGATCAGCACTACCTTATGGTCAAAGCAATGGTATTCCCAGTAGTCATGTATGGCTGCGAGAGTTGGACTATAAGGAAGGCCGAGCGCCGAAGAATAGATTCTTTTGAACTATGGTGCTGGAGAAGACTCTTGAGAGTCCCTTGGACTGCAAGAAGATCAAATCAGTCAATCCTAAAAGAAATCAACCCTGACTGTTCCCTGGAAGGCCAGATAATGAAACTGAAGCTCAAATACTTTGGCCACCAAATGAGAAGGGAGCACTCACTGGAGAAGACCCTGATGCTGGGGAAGATTGAAGGTCAAAGAAGACGGGAACGGCAGAGGATGAGATGGTTAGACAGTGTCATCGATGCAATGAACATGAAATTGAGCCAACTTCAGAGGACGGCGGAAGACAGGAGGGCCTGACGGGAGCTGGTCCATGGGGTCGCGAAGAGTCGGACTCGACTGTGTGACTGAACAACAACAAAAACCTCTCACCCTCCCCTAGCCAAGTTTTCATGATACATGCCAGGTCAGCTCTCTACATTAGGATTAAATCCTGGATGGCTGCTTTTTTCCCCTGTGACAGACCTGGTATTCACCATGATTTTATAGTTTGGCAGGCTGTGGATGTGGTTACCAACATCACTTTTGATAGTCACGCCCCAAAGTTGGGGGCTCTTACACTAGTGTGGCTCAAGTCAATTAGTCACACCAACTGGCAGGAGGCAGAGTAGCAAGAGAAAATATAGCTTTATTAATAAAGGGAACCCTCTCAGCTCAGTGTCAAGCTGAAGAGCTCAAATGAGTAACATTGGGTTACAACTTTTATACCCTCTGATGATCCTTCCATTATGATATGTTGAGACCTCTCTTATGACATTAACCAGGCATGCTCAGTTGAGTTTTCTTTGTTTAAGATATGGAGCGTGTGTACTCATAATCTCTTTGTTCTCCTTGGCACATGCAGGGGTCTTTTGGGGCCGTAGCGCGCCAGAGCAGTGTTCCGGCAGCCCAGGAGCTGGCGCAAATGGTGGCGTGGCAAACCCCACCCCCAACTCCCCACGCCAAAGCACTGGGGCTGGGGGAAAGCCCGAAGAGCCCTGCCGCCAGGTGCCCCGGGCCCGTGCCAAAGCGCTGGGGTCGGGAGCAGGCCCAGAGAGCCCCGCAGCCGGGTCTCCTGGGCCTGCACAGAAGTGCTGGGGTCAGGGGAAGCCCAGAGAGCCCTGCAACTGGGTTCCCTGCACCAGAGCACTGAGGCCGGGGGAAGCCCAGAGATCCCCGCAGCTGGGTCCCCCGGGCCCGCGCAGGAGCGCTGGGGCCAGGGGAAGCCCGGAGATTCCCACAGCCAGGTCCCCCGGGCCCATGCAGGAGCACTGGGGTTGGGGGCAGGCCCGGAGAGCCCCACAGCTGGGTCCCCCGGGCCCATACTGAAGCGGTAAGTAAGGGATCGAGGGTGGGTGGGAGTGGCGGGGGCTTGATGGGGGGTGGGAGAGCCTCCCTCGCTCCATCTCTTTGCCATCTTTCCCTCCTTTCCTTTCCCTCTCCCTTTCCCTCCTTCTTCCCTTCTCTCCCTCTTTCTTTCCCGCCTTCTTCTCTTCTCTTTTTTCCTCCTTTCCCCTTTCCCCTCCTTCTTTCCTTCTCTTTCTTTCCTTCTCTCTTTTTATCCCCTTTCCTTCCTTCTTTCCTTCTCTTTCTTTCTCTGTTTCCTTCCTTCTTTCCTTCTCTCTTTCTCTCTCTCTTTCCTTCCCTCTTTCCTCCTTCTGTGGCCCAACTCTAGTAAGACACTGACATCATTTAGGCATGCTCAGTTCAGTTCCTTTTGATCAGTCAGTCATCTCTTTGCTCCCCCCCCCCCGCAGGCCAGCTGGGGAAGGGAAGGGGAGGCTTTTGAAGATGCCCCCCCTTTTGCTTCCCCTTCTGACATCACTTCCGGTGATGTCAGGGGTCATTGCACATGCTAATAGCCTAGTAGCTCATTAGCATATCATATGCTAATGAGCTCCTGCAGCTCTTTTTCTACGAAAAGACCCCTGGGCACATGCATACAAGAACCATGTTTATCAGTGATAAAAATGTTTCAAACTTTGTTTCAAAGTCATATTCCCAGACACTGAGATATCAATTAGTGAACAAAGTATTACTATAAGTTCCCATGTACAAAACAAGTTTTCAACTCCTAGCCAAATATGGCTTTTGATAAAGATGTTGCCACTAGCTTCTACCACTGTCTGGGTCTGGTCTTCAGACATTTCAAGATTACATTCAGTTTAAACAAAGTATTATTACATGTCTTTGAAGTCTAGATACAAAATGTTGCTAGCTCATGTCCATAGTTTTACTTTTAACATTTGGATAACATTCAAAGTATCTTTATAAGGTAGAACATTGTTGTCTTCGGCCAACAAAGAGACCTTTTGCTGAAGCAAGAACTTGGCACAAAAGATACAACATTTGTATCCTCCAAGATAGCCCCTTCCATAGGAATATGTTTACAGCTTCAGCTTTGAAGTCAAAATAGCAATATATTGTCTTACAGATTAATTATAGTTATTAATACATTTCATTTAATCAATCACTAAATAGTAAGCTACATGAAGATAGTCTAAGGCATATGCTCTTGGAAGATCCCCCCCTCCCTGTGGAATATACCATGCATCTATATTTAAGGCAAGACAATCTTTTATGGCACCCAAAATCTGTAATGTGTAACATTTTGCAGAACAATGGGGCACTTGCAAAAACAGGCGCATTATCTGTTCAAAGATGTACTTGCCAGCTTCAGCTTTTAATGATGGCTGGCTTTAAACAATGTAAAACCATTAGCTATAAGTCCTGGCTTTTAAGCATTTTGATTATATATCAGTGTTCCTCTAAATAACTAGACAGAATAATTTCTCTTTAACCATAGACACACAAATACTTAAAACTCTTATTAATAAACTTACTTCTTTAACTCATTAGAACACATGGGGGGTGTTCTCTTTCAAACAGCTCAAAAGAGAAGCGGCATTTCTCCTGTGAGACAGGCCACTCCAAACTCCATTGGCAACATTTTTAGCAGATAGAGAGAACTATACTGTCTCCCAATGCATTCGTTCGTGTCTGGCGGGGCCAGCTTTCTTAGCACGGAGGGGGGGAGGTTTATTCTGTTTAAAATGAGGATTGCCTTTACTTCTTTAACAATCCATTATTAATAAAATCATTATTAATAAATTATAGGCGAGTGGGCTTGTCCCACAAAGGAAAAGGGGGGGGGACCTGCAAATACAAGCTATTTGGGCATCTGTTCCTTATGGATTTCAAAGCCATTGACATTAGCTCTGAAGATATTGTTGCCAATACGCTAAAGGCGCTTCAGGGTCTTTGTGTGGCTAGCCAATAAACCACACAGTAAAAACAATCACCCAGGCAGTAAAGGGTAATAAAAAGTATTTATTCGAATAAAGGAACTCCCCTACAGCTTAATTCAGCCTGGGAAGTTCAACGAGTGGATACAAAAAAACCCAGACTTCTGCTCTTTGGCTGAACTTCTCAGGTTGAAGTAATAAACTCTGTCAGTTCAGTAAATCACATTTGATTTTATACAGACATTTATACCTGCATCTTGCATATAAGCATCTCTTAAAGCATTTTCTAAACTCATTTTAACTAATAAGTATACAAAACATGAAAATATATCTTTATAATATCATTCTAAAACACTAAACCCTTTTATGTGACTTCTTTACATATTTAAAATAGCTTGTATCATTAAACTCTCATAGACATCTTCAACTCACTTTTTAGATTTCATTTTGGTCCTCTGGAATATTTTATACAATTATTTTAAAGAATATTTAGCACATTTAAATTGAATATTTCATCAAAATGTGTAATTCCATTTTAACCCAAAAGGAGACACTGTTTCACCATACGAATGTTGTGCCTTTAATTGGTTTTTGTAATTGGAGCCAAAAGTCATAATTTAAGGTTTCACCTGTGTCTTCTAATTGTTTTTATGACATCATCTGCCACACTCCCTTTAAACTTAAAAGCACAGTATAGTGTAAATCACCTTTGTTTTTGTCTTCTTGGAAACTCTTTCAACTTAGTTTTTCTAATTGACCAGTTCACATCTCAAGCTGGCCAGAGTCCATCACACCTGGCATAATGGTTTCTCTTTCTTAGGCAAGCAGTCTTTTGTCTCGAGCTAACACACAAAATATTGAATTATTCAGCTTTAGCTTTCTGCAAACATCTTAAAGCATTAACTGGTCTTACATATAATCATAAAGTCTTAAAACACACACAGGGATTTCTTCTATTACAATGCATACTAACTATTTAAACACAGCTTCCAGTTATAACTGTTAAAATGCAGAGTAGGATTACTATGTAACACTCAGGGAAACTTAACATGAAGTTAGTGCATGTATATTTTATAGGCATTGCTTACAGGATTTAATAATCCAATAGGTTAGAATATACAAACATGATCTAGATTTTTTCTCATTTGTCTATATTGAGAGATGTTTTAGAGCAAAAAGCTTTTTAAAGCTCTTCACCTTAGCCTGGCTCAGGTCATCCTGACCTGGCTTGGCATAAACAAGCAGGACATCTGTATTTCAAAAGGCTTCACATAGCTATAAATCCAGAACTTTCAGACAAGTTTTCAAAGTTGGCAGAACATCACAACATACTCCTTTTTCTCTCATTAAACCAAGTGGTGAAAATATGCCAATTAAAAATAAGTAATGGTTGCAGCACTTTCAGGACTCTAAAGCCGGGTGTTAATTTCTCCAGGAGAGACCCAGAGAGTTTTATTCCAAAGATTTCCTTTAAAGCAGGCAATAATCAATAAAAAATTCATTTGGGCACCTCTAGCGCCCTCTACAATATTAATGTCAACTAAGCAAAGTTAGCAATAATATACTCAGGCCTCTGGATTTGGCTTACACTTTGGCTGGCAGAAGAGCCAAAAAGGGCAACAGTGCACAATTGTCTACTTTCATTTCCCTTTACCTGGCCTGTTCTTCTCCCAACACCATATCTCCTCCTACCCCATACAATATGAATTGTGGCATTTCTGGTAGTGGAAAGTGCCATCAGGTCACAGCTGATTCATGGAGACCCAGTAGGGTTTTCAAGGCAAGGGACAAACAGAGGTGGTTTGTCATTGCCTGCTTCAGTGTAGTGACCCTGGACTTCTTTGGTGGTCTCTCACCCAAGTACTAATCAGGGCTGACCACACTTAGCTTCCAGGCTCTGATGAAATAGCCCAGGACATACAGGTCAGGCATAGCATTTCTACAAGCATGAAAATCCATAATACAGGTAGGCATGTTGTCACCAAACAGACATACAAGTGAAAAAAAATGAGGAGTGAAAAGGTAATCTGAAAATTGTTATGCTTGTGCCAACTGAGTTAAATGGAAAGGAAGAAGAGCAGAAGCCGTGAGAAATAGTGTGTCCAAGGTGTTCAAAGAAGAACTCTAAGAAATAAAAACATGTCCTTCAAGAAAAAGCCTAGAATCTCAACTGATAAGCTCTTGTAATGCTCTTGTACATCCTATTTCTAGGCTTTCAACCCCCTATCCGGTGGGGCAGAGGTTTCCCCAGTTCGAGAACTCGCCCCCCGTTTTTTTAATAATCTGCACCGGGAGACAAAATGGCAACTGCTGGTGATACTCTAGCAGTTCTTCCCTCCTAAACTCTGTGATAGAAGGCTAGAGCGTCACCTCTTCTGGAGGACTCAGTGCTGCCTCTAATCCATCTTCCTCCATTTTCCCTCACACAGCTTTTCATGGAGAGTATGGATTAGATGGGTGGGCCCTGGGCCCCCCCACTTGCACCCAGCTCCCAGCAGACTTTGTTCAGGCCAGGATGAGCTGGGGGCTGCTGCAGCTGCTATGAGTTGTGTTGCTGTGCAGACTAGGACTTGTTGGAGGAGCCTTCTGACGGGGTTGCTGCATGGGACCCTCACTGCCGAGCTAAGTCAGTCCATCGCATTGAAGCCAGCTTGAGGTCTGTGCATGCAGCCATGTGCTCCCAAGTGGTGGGGGAGTGGCCCATGCCAGCCCTGGCCCAAGTGGAGCTTTGCTTCTAGGGGGAGGATGCGGGGTGGGTGTGGGTTCCCCACTGCCGACCCGCCTGGGAAGCTGTCCTGGGGCTGGGCCAGCTATGTGCTCTGCCTGTGGCCTTGCCACCATAGGTCCCTCCCGCTCTGCCTTCTTCCCCTGCTCCCTCAGCCTGCCCCGTTGTTTTCATAGGGACCGGCTCAACTGTTTTTGTCCGAGGCCGGGGGGGGGGAGGAGGAACCATTGCTCTCTCTGCTGCACCCACTTCCTCTATCCCTGGCTGCACGCTGCTTGGAATGAGAGCAAGGGGTGGTGGAGCCGTTGGGCTGGGCGATTGAAAGGAAGTAGGCTGCTGTTGCTCTAGTAGCTGTAAGCTCTTACCTTTTTTGTTTGTTTGTTTTATCCCACAGTGGGGCCGGCAGCAAGCTGCAAAAAGTATTTAAAGGGGGCATCTCCATTATAGTCTATGTAGACCAATGACTATAATGGTCTCCACAGGCTGTCATAGAGAATTGATCCAGGGGTATCTGGGGCTCTTGGGAGGGGGCTTTTTTTGAGGTAGAGGCACCAAATCTCTTCAAAAAAACCCACCAAGTTTCAAAAAGATTGGACCAAGGGGTCCAATTTTATGGACCCCAGAAGGAGGTGGACGGAGAAAAGATGCAGATCCTTTAAATGCTGTTTGCGAGCCATGGGCTCACCTGGAAGGCAGTGAACTCACCTCTTTGTAGCTCTGAAGCAGCAGCAGCAGCTCCTGCAAAAAGCATTTAGAAATGGAGGTGTGGGGAAGCCACAGGTCCACCTTTCCCCTGATGATAGGGGCTCTGGCGAGGGAGTGCATTGTGGAAGAGAGGCGTGCAGATGAGCTGGAGAGCATGATGGCTCAGTGGTAGATAGGGTTGCCAGCCTCCAGGTGGCACCTGGAAATCCTCCACAATTACAGCTGATCTCCAGATGATCAAGATTAGTTCCCCTGAAGAAAATGGCTGCTTTGAAGGGTGGGCTCAATGGCATTATACTCTGCTAAGGTCCCTCCCTAGGTGCCACCCCCCAAATCTCCAGGTTTTCCCCAGCCCAGAGCTGGCAACCCCAGGGACCAATCCCTTTGCATGTAGAAAGTTCCAGGTTCAGTCATGGTCCAGCTCCATTTGAGTCACCTGGCAGCTCAGCTGATGTGCTCATCCTCTACCCAAGGGGCAGTTCTAGCTGCTGGGCACCTGCTGCTTGAACATAGAGGTATACTACCACTGTACATGGAGATTCTGTTTAGATTGTGTGGCTTGAAAGGTATACTGTACTTGGAGATCCCATTTAGGTACTGTAGCTTGAACTTGGAGGTATACTGCCTCTGTACTTGGAGGTCCCATTTATGTACTGTGGCTTGAACTTGAAGATATACTGCCCCTGTATGTGAAGGTTCTATTTAGGTAATGTGGCTTGAACTTGGAGGTATACTGCCTCTGCATGTGGAGGTTTCATTTAGGTAATGTGGCTTGAACTTAGAGGTATATTGCCTCTGTATGTGGAGAGAAAAGGTGAGGGTGGGAAGTGATATGACAGTGTGTTTTAGTTTGAATTTTGAAAGAAGGAAGTGGCTTCAGAGAAAGAGGCAGGTTTGGGTGAAGTGCCCGGAAAGTGACATCGGCGGAAGGATTTCGAGCTTGGGAAGTGACATCACTTGACCTTTGACCCAGAAGTGATATCGCAGGACATGACATCACAAAAGTCACCTGGCTCCACCCCCCAAAGTCTCCTGGCTCCACCCCCAAAGTCCTCAGATATTTCCCGAGTCAGACCTGGCAACCCTACCTATTTCTGACCCAAATAAGGAAGTAGAATGGCACTACTTCCATGATCTTGACTGCAATCTCTAATTGGAAGGTCATACCAGAAGTGCCTAAGATATTAGTATTTTGATGGCAATGTCCTCAGGGCTGGGACAGCATGTGAAAACCATATTATATACTCCTCCATGTGGTCTCCCCCATTACAGGCATAATTTGGAGTGCTGTAGGAAACATCCTCAGAAAAATATGGCAACATATTAAGCACATATTAAGGCAATATATTAAGAACAAGACCTTTCTTGAATATGAAGGAACATTTGGACCTTTTGCCAATTTAAAAAACCCCAGTCAGTGTCTGAACCCTTCCAGGTCTTTATGTTCTTTGTGCTAGACAGTTTGAAAACTGGAAAAACTGCTTTATGCCTCTTGTGAGAACAAAAAATCCACATTATTCAATGATCTATTTAAAGGGACTGAGGGGGAAAAGGCACTATGCTTCTTAATGTACTTGAAGTCAGTTAATTAAATTACTTCATTCCCCACCCTTTTAGCATGCCTCAAGCAGCAACTCAATTGCATTTCTATTTTTCACAATAAGGTTAGCAATTTAGTTAATTGGAAGTGCAACAGGAGATTAATTGTACCTTTTAACTTCAAGGAAATCCTCCCTGCTTCTGGCACAGTCAAAATCACATACGACCTTAGAGAATTTTCAGACATTTAAAAAAATCCACATATCGTATTTCAATTAAGGTTTGCTCTTCTGAAATCTAACAGTGATCCAGAAAATGATACCACAATAAGGACAGGTGGTGGCTGAAAATCCTTGACTCGGAATGATCTGATACTGCAGTTAGCACAGCTCCTTTGTACCCATACTGGTCAAAGGCAGGCATGTCATCTAAACTGAAATAGAAATGGATAATGTTGGACTAAAAAGATTAGCTAATCCCCAGCATACACGGGAATTTAGATCAAGAGACAAAATCTGTCTTGTTTTATATTCCCTTTTTCCTTTTCTGCATTTGCTCATTTAACAACAAACTTCCCCAAACAACACAGTAATTTCTCCTTAACAATGTTGTGACAGCACAGCAGCAAAAATGCCATCCCAGACATTCAAAATTTCCTTAACTGACAGCACAATGTATTTGCCCCCCCCCCGATGGAAGAAAGAGTCAGACAACCAAAGGTTGGGTAAACTAAGGACCACTTTATTTAACATACTTAATAATAACGGCAAGGGCAAATAGTAAACAGTGGCACGGTCAAGGCCTGGGGTTCCCATAGCCCCATCTTTGCCGTACAATGGGCAAGACAGCCAGGCCCCTGGGTGGAGCCAACTGCGAGTTGCTCGCACCCAGCCAGCCCAGCAATTGGGATGTACCCTGAGGATCCCTCCAACACTACTGTACAGACTGTGCGAAAGATCTGTCCTGGCAGTCCCCACAGGCAATCTGCAGTCCTCACCCCGGCCACGCAGCCACAGGGATGATCCTGTCAAACCCCTATCCCCCCCAAAGGGTTGCTGATTGGTGCTTATCAAGCCACATAAACTCTATCTAAGACCTAATTCTGCCACCACAGGGGCCAAGCCTCTGCTTAGGCCCCTGCACCCACTCAGATGCCTAAAAAAAACCCGAAGCCCTTGCCGTGAATCCTGAAAGAAAATATCATTTCCCTTTTCAGAAAGGTGAATGCCATCACCCCTGTACAGCTCTGGGCAATCAAGCCAAATCTGGTGGTGAGGCAGATAGTGACTCAGCCCAACCTTTAAAATATTCCTGAGCTCCATGTTGGCCTTGCGCCGAGCTCTCTCGATGCCCTTGGGATCCAAAGCACTACGTCAATTCAGGCGTGGAATCATGGCAGACCACACAATTACTGTATCTGGTCACTAGCACTGAATAAACCTCAGATCATCCCGGGCTCGCAGTACTAGGGCCTTCCCTTTCAGGAATCCCAGGTCATTGCCTCCCAAATGAATGACCAAAACCTGGGGTGGAGAGCCAGAGCTGTCCCCAAACAGAAGAGGGAGGAGGTTCATCCAGTGTAGGCCCCGGCACCCCCTCCACTCAACCGTGGCCCATTGTCTGAGGCCAAGATGACAGCCAATAGCTGATCTACTGGCCTGATGAGCCGCCCAACCCTTGCAACCCTTTAAGCACTGCTGGGGGAATGGGTCGCCTCTGATCCTTCAGTGACTCAGTTTCCTGAGTCCAACCCTCTAGCATCTTCCTGATTCGGAAGTCACTAGTGACTTCCTGAAAACCCAAAGCCTTGCTGGTGAAAGCCAGGACAGAAAGACGACCTCAGATGGACCACACAGCCAAACCAGCATCTTTTTTAAAAAAACACAGTAATGGAGCAACTGCTCCACTGTAATGGGCCAGACCTTAGAATAACCCTCTTTTCTTAATTCATTGAACTGGCAAACTGCACATTCACACCCTTTTCGTGTGCTAGGGGCAATGGCAAGGCCTATTGCCCTGCAAGCCTCGGCCCTCCAACCTGCCAAATTGTCGCACCAGAAGTGGACCATGTGATCCACCAAACAATCTCCTCACAGCCAAACTGCCAACAAAATTGGAAAAAAACTCCAAAAATGTTAGATCCCTAGTCAAACCAGCTGAAACCCAATCCCCAGGCCATTCCTCGACACACCAGTGTCCTTGGAAATAAACCCTGAAACCCTGTGATCCTGCAGCATCAGAGGTGACCTGGAACTCAGCCTCAAGCTTCAAATCCTCCCTTCAAAAGGAAGCCAAGAACTCCTGCCAAACCATAAGATCAGCATGCATAGTGCTACTGATGTGCACTCTGTGGTGCCGGAGACGCAGCCCAGACATGGCATCACAGAGCCTCCGCAAAAAGGCTTGCCCCGGGGCCACCACTTTGCACACAAAGCTGAGATGCCCCACAAGCTGTTGTATATCTCTCAAGGTGGCTTTTCTCTGTGTCAAAAATAAACTAAGCCAGGCTTGTAAATGCTCAGCCTTGTCTAATGGCAAGCAAGATGTATGGGCCACCGTATCCTGGTCTCCACCCCCAGAAAGACTAACATCTGCACAGGGCCTTCAGTTTTTTCGTGGCTCAAAGGAACCCCCAGTTCATCTGCTAATTGTTGAAACCCTACCAAAAGCTGAGCACATCTGCCAGTTCCTTGTGGGCCCACGAAAAGAAAGTTGTTCAAATAGTGTACGACATCATGAAGACCTGTTTTCTCTTGCAATGCCCATTCAAGGAATGGACTGAAGCACTCAATCGTGGCACATGACACAGAACATCCCATGGGCAAAGCCCTATCCATAAAGAACTGACCATCGAAGGAAAACCCTAAAAGCTCAAAATCATCTGGATGCACGGGGAGGAGGTGAAATTCAGCCTTAATATCACACTTCGCCAATTCCACCCCATTACCACAACTTTGCACAACATGAACTGCTTGGTCAAATGAGGTGTATCTCACCATGCACAGATAATCTAGAATGGCCTCATTAATGGGTTCACCTCAAGGGTAAGAAAGGTGGTGAATTAGACTAAATTCACCAGCGACCTTCTTAGGCACTATCCCAAGAGGGGAAACCCTTAAATTGGGAAGTGGTGGTGAAGAAAAGGGGCCCAAAACATGGCCCTCTGCCAATTCCTTTGCAATCTTTTTCCACACCACCGCCTCCATGCCATTAACTGACTGCAAATTGTGAGACATAAACGGGGCCCTCAAGCTAATAAAAGGAATATAAAACCCAACCTGAAAACCTTCTAACAAATACTCACTGTCTACCTTTTTGGGGTAACACCACAGCCAAGCCTCAAGAACCTTCAGCTTTAGTGGGGTGGGACCCTTTACCCGAAGAAGGGAAAGGGCCTTCCTCCCCTCTGTTGCTGATTCCTTCAAGGCTTCCCCCTGGAACATGCCATGAATGAGTGGGATCCCCCACACAAAGGGCACTCATGTTTGTAGGTGTGCGCCTCCCTACTACATACACCCTGGGAGCAAAATTCCCAACAAAGCATGAACCACCTGCCTCATGGCACCACAGAAAACAGAAGCCGCTTGTAAGCAATGCACCATGTGCCTACTATGCGAGCGGTCCCCAAAGTTAGGCCTAGTCAGAGACATGACTTGAAACCAAAGATGAGGATGTATTTGATCCCATGGAAGCACGGGATTCATGGCAGCTTGCATTCTGAATTCTTCATCATATTGCAGCCACGATGGGCCAGGGAAGCCCGTATAGGCTTTGTAGATAATGTCCAAGTACTGGAACAGCGCCGTGGCCCTCCATGACTGCGATCGTGATATCACTCCCGCATAGATAATTTAACCAGGCAACCAATTAGCCCAGGTCCTGTCTACCTTCCTCTTTTTCAGGATCTCCTTATCCTTGTTATCGAGCTCCTCTTTATCTTTCCTATCCAAATCCCGATAAAGAAGGGTGAAAACGTCAATGTAATCCCCCTTACAAATCTTCTCTTGGGTTGCTGGTAAAAGGTGGCCCCCTAGTAGCAAAGAAATGTCCCCAAAGGGCATTGCCTTGGCTGAAGCAGCAGCATAAAGGTTTGCCCAAGGGGGTAGATAACCCCAGCCACCCCAAGGAGTTGCCGGTGTACCCAGTGTTTGTGGCGGAAACATTCCCCAAGCTGTGTGCAGGGCTGGTGAGGGAGTGCCCCAAGCCCATGGCTGACCTGTGGGTGTCATGCCTGACTGTAAGGCAGGTGGGGGCCCAGAGTCAGCTCCCTGACCCCATGGTCCCCACGGTCACATCATACTGTGTTGCAGGGCAGGATCCCACTTACCACTGGGACTCGGCTGTTCTTTATCAAGAACTTCAACCACCACTGCATCCTTTTCTTCAATGACCATTGCTCCGGCTTCCCCGGTATCCACCTCAGCATTGTGCCTACCTTCACCAGGCCTGTACTCAAGAGAAGAGAGGCATTTAAGCACTTCCTCCCTGAACTTCTTTCTCTCTGCCCGGCTTTCCTTTTGATGGCCAGGCACAGCAGCCGTAGGGTTGCCAAGTCAATCTTCGCCGGGAGCGGGGTGCTCCCGGCTGCATCTGGTGCACGTGTGCGCGTGCCGCATGCATGTCACCCAGAAGTGACGTGACGACGCCAGGCACACTGGGGGCGGGGTCACGGCCATACAAGGGAAAACCATAGAGTTTTCCCTCAGATGGCCGTGGCCCTGCCCCCAGCGTGCCCAGCGTGGTCGCGTCACTTCCAGGTGACGCGCACGTTGGGGAGGAGTTCCCCCCGGGGCCCGATCCAGCGGCGCCAGGGAACGGGCCTTTGGGGCAGGGGTTTCCCTGCCCCCCGGGGGGACTTGGGAAGTCTAAGCAGCCGCCTGCTTAGAGGTAGCTGCCATCGCTCCTTTAACTTGCTCCAGGGCAGCTAACCTGGCCAATATATCCTGTCACTCTGCCCTTTCTTCCTCATCCTCAGATGAAGAAGAGACTGCCCCTGCTCCCTGCCTGTGGACTTTTGGCATGGGATGCTTAGGGGCTGGCCCCTCTATAAAATGGCTGCCTCTGAACACCAACTAAAATGGCCGCTCAATTAACTGTATAAAATGGCCGCCCCTGTACCTTGTCTAAAATGGCCACCTCCCTGACTCACACAATGGCCTCCTGATGCACAAAATGGCCCTCGCACCATGTAGGTTCACATAAGGGCCTTCTCTTCGACAGGCCCAATATAAACTCTACCCCCACACCAATACCCTTTGATAAGAAAACAGGGGCGGGAGGGTTGAAGACTTAGTGGCTGTCCCAGATGGGGAGGATGGGGAGAGCACATAGTGAGCCTAACTATAAAAAAGGGGGAGGGGGAGGGGCTAAGAAGCCTTACCCACTACAGCTGCCACCCAAACTTCAAGCACAAAATAAACTATTTATTTATTTATTTATTTCCTTCTCCCACTGGGAAACGTGTGAATTATGCCAGCGACGCCCCCCCCGAAAGAAAAAAGGCCAACACACTGCAGCCCCCCAATGGAGAGCCACTGCCCTAGCAAAAGCCCTGCCGCCACCGATATCTGCCACCACCAGAACGGTGCCACCGCCTCTGACACGCTGCTGCCTTTCCTGGCCTCCTCCAATGTGCCACTGCCTTTCCTGGCCTCCCCTGACTCTCCACCGCCTCTCCTGGCTCACCACTGCCTTTCCCAGCTGCTGTGGATCAGGATGGCCGCTGCCGCTATCGCCACCAGACCCCATTTGCCACCACCTTCAGGCATCCCTGTCAAAGGCCTGATTGCAGGCCACAGCTACACCCTGACATGCTCGGAGCTGCTACAGCTACCAAGCACAAGGCAGCAACTGGCAAGGTGGAGCGCAGCCAGCCGTTAAGGAGGTGCCAGCTCCGCCCCCCTCAGGAGACTGGGCTGCAACTGCAGCCCTTCCCCCTTCCTCCTTTCGAGGAGGCAAAGACGGCCCTCCTGAAGTATGCCACCGGCTTCTTCAAGTACAGCCAAATAATAGTAATGAACACCTCTGGTGCATAGGGTGCATTTAAAAAAAAAGTCAGCTCAGTGTACTCGGGGGGGGGGACTGAAGTATGCCACCGGCTTCTTCAAGTATGCCCAAATAATAGTAATGAACACCACTGGTGCATAGGGTGCATTTTTTAAAAAAGTCAGCTCAGTGTACTCGTGGGGAAAAGCCAGGATTTTAAAGTATATATGGCAATGACTGAGACAGCACTCTAACTGTAATTCTTGTGTTGATGTAGCACAAATGAAGCAGAAGAGAATAGGGGCGCTTGTGTTGCAGTAAGTGGCCAACTCCTGGCAGTGACCTACCTGCAGTGAAAATGATTGTCACTCAGTTTCCTGGTTCCCCCAAAAGTTCCTTGCTAGCTTTATTGATTTGCAGCATACCAGGGAGAAGGTAATGCAACACAAATTGTAGAGCATCCTCAGCCTGCTATAGAGATTGAAACCCTTTAGGTGGCTTGCTGGACAATAAATCTAGTGGCTTGCAAACTCCTTGCCCTTCCAGATTCTGTTGTGATGCTCCTGCACTCTGTCACTGTTAGGAAGTCCTGTTTTGAAACCATTGAGAGAAAAACACAAGTGAATGGGGGCAGGGGGTAGTGTTAAGGCGGATGATGTAGTCAACCACAGTGAAAAACAAAGCCTCTGTTTGTAAGAATATCATCTCAAAGTGAATTTTTTGAAATGCTAACATTAAAAAGTGCAGTCTCTTGAAAAATCTTACATTATCACCAGGGTATGATTAACTCCAAATATTTGGCGTCACCTCAGTCTCTCACCAAAGTGAATTTCAGACTTTTGAAGTTGTTCAAAAGAGACACATTATTTCACAAATTTATTCCTGCTCTAGTGCATTTTTTTCTGTCCAAGAAAAAGTGAAACAACTTTATGCTGTATTCTTGTATACTAAATGTTAAAAAGAAGTAATATCATCTTCCTCAACAGAAGATAAAAATCATTACCAGGACTTATTTTCTTCTATATGCACACCTAAACCATGGAATGGTTTTAAAGCATTGCAATTAATGGCAGTGTCTCAGCCTATAAAATTATTAAATGTACACTCCAGGATAAGAGGTGGTACAATTATGCAAACCAATGGAATTGCCCACAAAACAAACACATTTTAGAACCTGAGATGATGTTGCTTATAATTTTGCCACATTCAGCATAGGTATCTGATCCTTATATCCACAAGTCTATCCCACATTATCCATTTCATAGGACAATTTACCACATTCAGTCACTAGTCTAAAAATATGGTTTTCATCACACATGATTTTCCCCCCTTCTCTGTGACAGGGGGTGGGTGCTGGAATGAAACCTATTAGTTGTCTCCAGATTCTGTTTAAGGACATCTGCAAGGAAGCGTTTGATGTTGGGGGTTTTCATAAGGGACATCAGGGAATTTAATATAGGGAGGCAAATGTTCTTTGAAACTAGAAGCTCATCCTCCCAAGCCTTTGATGGAAAATCAATAGTTTCCCTTTACTATCTTGCTCCCAGGAGTTCACAAATTGCAAAATACAATTTGTTTACTACTGTCACTTGCGTGTACCAATTCCTCTGAAAAATACAGTAAGAGTGTAGTTACTTGTAAACAGCTCACGTGCAAATATCTTCAAAGGTTGACACAGCTAGCATAATAAAGCAGAGAATCAGTGTAGGGCAAGAAATATAAACTTGGACTTGGGCCAAGGTATCAGAATTTAGGGAGATATACTCGACCATAAACTCACTGAATAACCTTTGGGTAAATCTCTGTCAGCATTATGTACACTACCAGGTTACCGTGGGATTAAAGGCATCAGATTCTGTTCTGATATACAACTGGACTCATTCTGAGCAAGGAGGAAAACTGTGCAGTGAGAACTAAATTTCTGAGGGCATATGAAGCTTGATGAGAAGCTGTTGCCTATGACCAATAAGAGCCTTCTGTTTGTTAATTCGCATTTGTCACTCACCTTTTATGCATTTGCTGTAGGAAACATCAGAGTGTCTAAAGTGTCAAGTGGTTTTAATTTGCAGCATAAAGTGTTAAGTGGCTGTAATTTGTCAAGGTTCTACATTATGTTCTTTGCCAGATTCAAACTATTTAAATGACACTAACACTGAAGACAGAGTTTCATTAGCTAGGACAAGAACCTGATTGATTTCACAATGTACAACTTTTAAAAATATATTAACAAACACCAAATCAAAGCAAAACAGGTTTTGGAAACATATCAGAGGTTCCTTAAGAAGGATATCAGAAACAATGAGCAAGCTTCTATGAAAGACAGTTTGGCCTCCATTGCCAATCTTTCCTGCTATTCAGCTGTAGGAGTGTATTGAGTGTGTTGTAGCAATTCATGCAAGACAACAGACTTTAGGACCAAACTGCATGTTACATATAGGCCCCCCGGTCACACGGGAGGCTTTGATCTGCGAGAGGGATGGATCGGGGGCGCATCAAGAGGGAAGTGGCGCGCACCTGTCCCCGATCCGTCTCTTCCAGCTGAAGATGCAGATCAAAAAAACCCCTACAAAACACTACTACTTACCTGAAAATCTGCAGCAGGGGGGGCCATGTGATCACCGGCATGCCCGTCTCCGGCAGCATGCAAGGCCCCCGGCCAAACTGCGCAGGCATGCACATGCGCAGCGGGCTGCCTCGCTCACCGATCTGTGGCTTCTCCCCCTGACATCTGATCATGCCGGGGAGCAACTGTGCAGCAGCTAGGGTTGCCAAGTCAAAAAAACTCACAGACGGGGGAGTCTCGCCGGGCTCCGGGAGCTGTCTCCAGATGCGCAACGTCGACCACGTTGAGGGCATGGCCCCAATTGCCGGAGGGGAAACCATAGAGTTCCCGACGAGGGAAAACTTGCTTCGGGGGGCGGAGTTCCCCCCGGGGCCCGATTCCATGGCAGCAGAAATTGGGCCTCCAAAGCGGGGGTTTACCTGCCCCCCGCCCCCACTTGGCAGCCCTAGCAGCAGCTCGGGGGATCTGTCTGATCCCGCCGCCGTGCGTCTCTTTTGATGCGGCTCAAAAAGCTGCACTTCAGCCGCACCTTTTCCCCCAGTGTGACTGGGACCATAATATGTGATCTCAACAGGGGCTAGCAGCAGGTTTGCAGCTATTAGTTCAATTCTAAAGTGCCGCAAAAAGGCATGGAAAGAGGAGGGGCTTCCTGACCCATGGGGGGGGGAGTGCACATGCAAGTATTCCATAAAAATCTTTGGACCCAGCCGAACTGGCCAACTATCGACCGGTTTCCAATTTGCCTTATTTAGGCAAACTTATTGAGAGGGTGGTGGCAGCACAGTTGCAGAGCTACCTGGATGAGGCCTCCATCCTCGATCCCTTCCAGTCTGGCTTTCGCCTGGGTCATGGGACGGAGACGGTATTGGTCGTGCTGACGGATGGCCTCCGTAGGCATCTGGATTGAGGCGGCGTGGCGGCACTGGTGTTATTAGATCTGTCGGCTGCGTTCGATATGGTCGACCACCAGTTGCTGGCCCGCCGTCTCGCCGGCGTGGGGATTCAGGGGCTTGCCCTTCAATGGTTCGCCTCTTTTCTCCAAGGTCGGGGACAGAGGGTGGCTATCAGGGACTAGCGGTCCCGAAGGCACCCCCTTGAGTGTGGGGTGCCCCAGGGAGCCGTGTTGTCCCTGATGCTATTTAACATCTATATGCGCCCCCTCGCCCAGATTGCCCGGAGGTATGGGCTTGGGTGTCATCAATATGCTGATGATACCCAGCTCTACCTGATGTTGGATGGCCAATCGGACTCTGGTCCCGATGACCTTTCTCGGGCGTTACAAGCTGTGGCTGGTTGGCTCAGACTGAGTCGGTTGAAATTAAACCTGGCAAAGACGGAGGTCCTGGGCCTGTGTCGGACCGGCTGCGGGTTGGGGCTCCCTCTCCCGACCTTCAGCGGGGTGCCTTTGGTTCCTGTGCAGGAGGTTAGGAGTTTGGGTGTGCTCCTGGACTCCTCGCTAACAATGGAGGCCCAGGTGGCAGCCACTGCTAAGTCAGCCTTTTACCATCTACGGCTGGCCCGGCAGTTGGTCCCCTATCTCAGCCGCGAGGACCTGGCCACTGTGATCCACGTGACGGCCACCTCGAGGCTGGACTACTGTAATGCTCTCTACTTGGGGCTGCCTTTGTCGCAAATCCGGAAGCTGCAGCTAGTGCAGAATGCTGCAGCTAGGCTGCTGATGGGCCTCTCCAGGCGGGACCACATCCGACCGGTGCTGCAAGCGCTGCACTGGCTGCCGATAGCATGCCGGATTCGTTTCAAAGTGCTGGTTCTTACCTTCAAAGCCCTGAATGGCCAGGGTCCAGCCTACCTCAGGGACCGCCTCTTCCCGTATGTTCCCCCAAGAGCGCTGCGATCGGGGAGTCTCGACCTCCTTGAGGTTCCGGGCCCCCAAGACATCAAGCTTGCCCTAACCAAGGCCAGGGCGTTTTCGGTGGCGGCTCCTACCTGGTGGAATGAGCTCCCGGTGGAGATCCGGGCCCTGCAGGACCTTGCACAGTTCCGCAGGGCCTGCAAGACGGAGCTCTTCTGCCAGGCTTTTGAGTAGGAGCCGCCGCCGTCACTATACCACCATCATGATTCGACCCTACCATCTACCTTATCTGGGAGGGGGGTAGATGCCGCCCTGATGAGGAACATCACTCCTGGTGCTCACGCTACTACAACACCGGCCACCAATGAGGGACATTGTGCATCTTGGGAGATTTAATGAACTGTAGAGCACCATTTTAGCTTGTATGTATTTAATGTTTTAATGTATTTATATTGTATATATTTAATGTTCTAATGTATCCACATTTTATTCCGGCATCGCCGCTTGTTCACCGCCCTGGGCCGCTTGGGTAGGGCGGGATATAAATCCCAAGTAAATTAAAAAATAAATAAATAAATAAACATGAGCATTCGATGAACATACCCCTCCCGAACAGGACAAATAATCAGTCCATTCTGGGGGGGGGGGACTTGGGGAGAGGCCCTCTCCACCCCACAGTCCCACAGTCCTTTAGAGTTACGTTTCCATGGGAAACTTGCAGCTGCCATATGGCTGCAAGTCTCTGTGGCAATCACATGTTAAATATAATATGCTCTTTGGATCTCAGAATGCTCTGGAATGTACAAGTTCCATGACTGACTTGCAAAGTTCCTTCGCAATAAGTCATTGTAAAGAAATCTCAAACCTTTTAAAAAGGCTAGAATAGGGGGATAAAATGATTAGGAACCTGGTTGTTCTAGGGGTCCAAGAAGCCTAGCAGTCATTTGGCCTCAGTTTGCTTTCAGTCAAAGCAAGGGAACTGCTGCCTTAATGGTTGCTATTCACAGGTGATACCTTAAATGGGGACTTTAGCAACAGCTTCTTTAGCAGTCCAAAATTACCCACTTTAACTCCTTTGTCACTTAAAATCATAGCAACCACTCCTCCAGCAAGAAAGCACTTGTTTTGTTTGTCAGTAGAAAATCTGAATTCCTAGAGGTGCTATTTCCTGCTCTGCTTGCTTAAGCAATGGCATGCTCCTTCTTTATTTTCTCACAATGTGTGAGGGGGGGTCTTTCTCTGATATGGCATACTGAGAGGGAATAATGGAGTACATTCCACTGAGTACAGTGGGAATTTCATAATTTGTTTTTACAAGTACTCATCCATTCTGACTTTCCTTCTTAAATTGTGTGTTGTTAAATGGGAGCCCTAGGGAGCTCTGAGGGAATCTTTGGGGGAGGGGATATGGTGGCTTTTGATAGCCTTGGCCTTTGCTTCTCCGATCATCAGACAAAGATAGAAAATGAAGGCAGAACAATTAAACCCCTATTTTTGATATAAGAGTACTGAATAGTTAATAAGTGACTAATATTTTCTGAGAGAGTTGTATCTTACAATGTAGGGTCTTATTGTAACCTATAAGTCATAAGAACATAAGAAGACCCCTGCTAGATGAGGCCAATAGTCCATCTAGTCCTGTCTTACACAGTGGCCAACCAGTTAGTTCCTCTGGATGACCAACAACAGGGCATAGAAGCCAAGGCCTTCCCCTGATATTGTATTGCCTCCTGGCTCTGAGATTCAGAGGACTAGTGCCTCTGAATGTGGAGGTTCCCCTCAGCCACCATGGCTAGTGGCCATTGATAGACTTATCCTCCATGAATCTAATCCCCTTTTAAAGCTGTTTATTCCTGTGGCCATCACTACATCCTCTGGCAGCGAATTCCACATTTTAATCACTCTCTGTGTAAAGTAGTATTTCTTTTTGTCCATCCTGAACCTACTGCCCATCAGCTTCATTGGATGTCCTCGCGTTCTAGTATTTGGAGAGAGGGAGAAAAATTATCTTTGTCAACTCTCTCCATCCCATGCATAATTTTATAAACCTCAATCATGTCCCCCCCTTTAGTTGTCTCTTTTCTAAACTGAGAAGTCCCAGACTCTTCAGCCTTTCCTCATATGGAAGGTGCTCCAACCCCCTAATCATCTTGGTTGCCCTCCTCTGTACATTTTCCAGCTCTGCAATGTCCTTTTTGAGATATGGTGACCAGAACTATACACAGTATTCCAAACAAGGCCACACCATAGATCTATAGAGGGACATTATAATATTGGCTGTTTATTCTATCCACTGCAACCCCCAAAATCTTTTCCCCTCTCAGTCTCAGCAAGTATTTCACCCCATATCATTTCTGTTGAGGAGTTAATTACCCTGATGTTTTCTAACTCTTTTGATTTTGTACCCTCTTTGTACCCACCAACCTGGCCCTTTCTGTCCTGCCTATAGGAAGCACACAGGAATGACGGTGTCCCATAGATTTTCCCCATTCCACCATGTTTCTGAGATACCTACTATATCTAAATTGTCTTTGAACACCAAGCAGACTTCTAGCACTAGTGAATAGATACCTGTAATGTGTTTCCTTCTCCAGTAACCCTTGCTTTCCTCACCCTCTCAGTTGCCACACATGGCCCTCAGTTGCCATTGTGCCCTCACTCCCAAGTTCTATTGTGCTCCTATCAATATTATCCTGAATATTTACGCAATCATCCCTTTGGACTGACTTGTCCTAAACTGGAGACTCCCCAGCTCCTGTTGGCTTTCCCTATGGGATTAGTTTAAAAGCTGCTCTGCCACATTTCTTATATCAGTTGTCAGCAGCCTGGTTCCCTTTCGGTTCAAGTGAAGCCCGTCTCTTTTGTACAGGTTTGGCTCATTCCAGAAAGTTCCCCAGTGCCTAACAAATCTAAACCCTTCATCCCGGCACCACTTTCTCATCCACACATTGAAATCCCTGATCTGTGCCTGTCTAGCTGTCCCTGTGCTTGGAACCAGCAGCACTTCTGAGAATGCTACCTTTGAGGTCCTGGCATTTAACTTTCTGCCTTGTAGCTTAATTTTTTCTTCCAGGACCACATGACTACATTTCCTAATGTCATTGGTACCAATGTGCACCATGGCTGCCATCTCCTCCTCAGCACTATCTATCAACCTTTGCATCAGGCAGGTGAGTCACCATGAGGTCAAAACACCTGTCACAGACCCGCTCTCTATATTCCTAATGATCAAATCACCCACTACCAGAAACCCACCTCCCCCCAGCCCCCCAGGGGTATCCTCAATATGATAGGATATCCTCAGCAGCCCAATGAAGGGGTCCCTTCCAAAAAATCACATTCCTCCTCCTCAGACTGATGCCCTCCTAGGGTTGCCAGATCCTTACCAGCTGCCGGCAGGGGGGCTCCTGGCTGGTGTCCAGGATCTTCTTGCATATGCTTTGTGCTCGCGCCATGATAACATCACCCAGAACTGATGTCATCACATTGCTTTTTGCTTCTTCTTTTTTTTGGCCCCCTGAAGGGGATTTTTAAAATGCATTTTATATAAGGACTACAAACGACAATGAAAGTAGGGGAGGGGAACTACATTTAAGGAGAAAGAAAAGATAACCACTACTAACTAAAAACCCAAGAGAGGAGATCATCAAATTAGCTTGTACACAATGCCATTTCTTAAAACACTAACAATGTTTTGAACTTAGTCAGATATGCTAATATAACTTTAAATCTTAAATTTAGCTGTTGGAAAAAGACCCCTAAGCATCTCAATATTAACAACAGTATTTTCAAAGGCACAATTCAGAGTCCTTTAGCCTTCATTTTTTCTTATCTTGTCTTTTCCGCAGTTTATAAAGACTTTTAGGAGCCACTGCCCCTTTCTCAGACAGAGAGTCCTCTCCAGAAGACCCCAAGTCCAGCTCATCACTGGACTTACTGTCCGTTTCCTCTTTATCCACCTCCTCTGGCTCACCCAACTGGATTCTCAGAAAGTCCCGTGCTTTGGAAACAGAGTCAATCTTTTCTTTTTTGTCCTGAAGTTTGAAGGTTACGCCCTCTGGATATAACCACAGGTAGCTAATTGCATTTGTTTGAAGAAAAAGAATTAAATCTTTATATTTCTTTCTCCTTTGTCTTATTTCAAATGGGATATCTTTCAGAATCCTGATGGTACTGTCCCCGGTTTTCAAGGGTGTCCCCGTCGTCGTTCTCAGGATACAATCCCTCATGTGCCTCTTTGAGAATCTCATTCCTATTTCCCCAGGCAGATTGTTCTTCTTTATGTATACGGAATAGGACCTGTAGGCCACATCTATTTTGCTCATGAGATAGTCCGCTTTCAAATCTGTCACTGGGGCCAATGCTTCGCTCATCATTTGCTTCAGATTCTCACCCTTAGTCTCTGGGACACCTTGGAAACGAAGGACCAGGTTTGCCTTCTCCATCTGTAATTGCAAAAGCTGTTCTTCTGTTGAAATTTGCTTCCTTTCCAATTTTTGTACCTTTTTCTTCACCTTTTGAGCAGTGGCGTCAACTTCTTTCACTTTCTCAGCTGTTTATTCCGTAATTTTAATAGTCTCATTCAATTGTGTCTGCTGAGTACTGATACATTGGTTCAGTTGACAGCTGTACCTTGAGATTAGTCATCTGATCCAACAGGGGGCGCAGGGACTCTACCAACGTTTTAGCAAACTC